>NC_142872.1:15586617-15893088 GCF_051225735.1 Oryctolagus cuniculus
TCCAGCCTAAGAGAGAGAGATCAAGAGAGAGGGCACATGTTCCAGAACGGGTCCTGTTAAACCTTTGCCAGGGGGCAGGCAGGGAAGTAGGAGCAGTGAATCTCATTAGGGTGGGGGTGGAGCTGACACCCGTGGTTGGGCCACATGGTGACCTGGCTTCCACCAATGGCGGCAGAGGCCAGAGCCCAAGATGGCGTCCGGGGCATAGATGGCGCCTCGGCTGAGACTGTGCCATTTTACTAACAGGGACCACTGGGGAGCAGCGGGTTAACTCACTGCCTGGGATGCCCGCAACCCATATTAGAGTGCTTATTTGAGTCCCCAGGGCCTCTGTTTTTGACTCAGCTCCCTGCTGATGCACCTGAGAAGGAAGAGGATGATGGCCCATGCAGCTGGGCTCCTGCCATCAGTGTGGGCATTTAGGGCAGCAAACCAGCCAATGGAAGACTTCTTTTTTTTAAGACTCTTCCAGTCTTAAAAACAAACAAACAAACAAACAAAAACACACCTCACCATTTGGATTAGGCATTTAGCCCCGCAGTCAAGATGCTTGTCCCACAATGAGTGCTCCTGACTCTAGCTTCCAGCCAGTGCCGCCCTGGGAGGCAGCTGTGACAGCTCAAGAAACCGGGTTCCCGCTCCTCACATGAGAGACCTGGATTGCATTCCCTCCTCCTGGTGCTGAGTCTGGTTTCGCCCAAGCCGTTGTGGGCCTCTGGAGAGTGAACTAGTGATTGGGAGCTCTCTGTCTCTCTCTCTCTGGTTTTCTGTGTGTGTGTCTTTCTGCCCATCAATACAAGTCTAAATAATTAAATGTCAGCTCACTCATTTATATAGTCTGCATAATCACGTTATTGATTAACTTACATTATTTATTGAGCACCTACTGAATTCCAAGCACCATAGTAGACCGGATACAAGGAACTTCATTGAATGTGTGTATTTAAGTTGGTCCGAGAGCTGTGGGTTATTAAGCTGAATGTGTGTATTTAAAAGTTGGAAGATATCTTATAAGGATGAAACTCATGCTGTAAAGTCATTAACCTTTGTACTTCAGAAACAAGAAACTAATGAAGGAACTCCCAGTGTCCCTGAGAAGCAGCACGCAGGATCCAGGACCCAACACAGCCAAAGCCCCAGGTAGCCCCAATCACAATCAAAGTTTCTGAGAAGTTGGAGAAGATAACAGAACCACAACTGGCAAGCTCAGCAGCCCTTTCAGATTTATTTCAGTGGAACAAACAACTAGAAGAAGCTAAGTTGCTAGCATGCTACACATCCTCTGCTTCCAAAAGAATCAAACTATAAACTAAAGATGATTACACAAATATTCTGGAAATCTTGTCTGAAATATTCAAAGACGTTCGGAAGGAGAAATTACTTGGGAGTGGTATATCTTTCTCAGGAGGAACCAGTGCTAGAAAAGATTTATGGAAGCCGTGAAATATTGCAGGTCTGTAAAAACAGTGTGTAAATGGAAAGATGTAGGGATTAGTTCTGCCTGCAGTGTCTGGCAACATCATTAAAACAACTAAATGAGTGGGCCCGTGCTGAGGTGTAGCAGGTCAAGCCGCCGCCCACGATGCAGGCATCCCTTATGGGGGTCAGTCTGTGTCCCGGCCACTCTACTTCCGGTCCAGCTCCCTGTTAATGGTCCACGTGCTTGGGCTCCTGCCACCCACGTGAGAGACCCAGATGAAGCTCCTGGCTCTCATCTTCAGTTGTTGTGGCCGCTTGGGGAGTAAACCAGCATATGGATGCTCTCTGTCTGTCTCTCCCTCTCTCTTGATTACTCTGACTTTCAAACAACATTTTTTAAAAGCCATTATGTGAATCATCTGTGGAAAAATAGGGTACCTAGCATTTACAGAGGGTTAAATACATATTATGCCTATATTTTTCCATTTGAACATTTATCACGTAGTGTCTGATTTTAATAGCTTTATTAAGAAATAATTATATACCATAATATTTACTCATTTTAAGTGTACATTAGATAAATTTTAGTATATGCACAGTTTACAATCATCACTCTAATTTAGTTTCAGAACATTCCCATCACCCTAAGAAGGAACTGTGCATCTATATTTGTTTTTAAAATTTTATTTATTTTCATTTCATCTGAAAGAGTGATAGAGTGAGAACAAGACAGAGGAACAGATGGAGAGAGATCTTCCAACCGCTGGTACACTCCTCAAACACCCACCACAGCCAGAGCTGGGCCAGGTCAAAGCCAGGAGCACCAGATCAATGCAGGGCTCCACATGGGTGTAAGAGACGCACACACTCGAGCCATCACCTGTTGCCTCCCACCTTGCACGTCAGCTGGACGTTGCATTGGAAGCTGAGTAGCCACTCAACCCAGGCCCTCCGAAGTGGGATGCAGGCATCCCAAGCAATAATTTAACCACTATGCCACAAGCCCTGGCCTTTCTATTTAGTCTTAAATGAAACTTTTGCACGACTATTTTCTAATTAGGCACTCAAAAAAGTGGTATTCACATACAGTACAGTTGGAAAATGGTGTATTTGACTCTAACATACGACCATCATTATCTAAAATATTTTCCCTCTGAAAGCGCCTGGGTTATACTTTACAGCCCTTGGTGGGAGTTCAAGACAAGACCCAGTGGAATCCATATGCAGAGCTTACAGTGATTCTGCCAGTTATCTTTTTGGCTTCTCAGCTGTGAATTCACCCTTTTTGCCAGCTCTGTGAGAGGGGATCTGAGCCCTTTAGATAGCTTTTTGCTGGGTGGGGCGGGGCTGCGTAGAGGGGCGATAGTGATGTCTTGCAGGGGAAGGGTTTGCACCCTAAACTCGTCACAGTCCCCTGTGGCATGGGCACGGAGGCTGCGTCAGGCCCCTCACTCCTGAGGCGTCCCAGCCTGCTCCGCAGCCAGCAGCAGCAGCCAGCAGCCAGCCGCCAATAACGTCCTCAGCTCCGCCCTGCGTACACCTTTCTCCAATCCCGTGGGGCTGGATTGCCAGCAGGTTTCTGGGAGGCTGGGGGTGTGATTTGCCACAAATTCTCCTGGCACAGCCCCACTGTGACTTCTCTGTGACCGTCCACGTCATTCTAGAAGGGATTGATCTCATGCTGGGTGTGTGATGGGACAGAACTAGGGATACCGTCTAAGATTACATTAGATGCTGATTTTCCTCACATTATGTAAGATGTCTGCTTTTTCTGTAGGCTTCAAAGTTCTCTATACTTGGTATTAGCCACTCTCTCATTCCTACAATTTCCTGTTACAGTTAATTGTAAATATTAAACTTTCTCTGTTCTATTGGAAACTAGTTGGATTCCCTTTCATGGTTTGACCCAGACTGACATAAAAATAAACTGAGTGGAGAAGGTGAAGGTGTTGTGGTGCAGTGGTTAAGCCGCTGCATCCCACATTGGAATGCCTCAGATTGAGTTCTGTCTACTCGGTGCTTTTTTTTTTTTTTTTTAGCTTTTATTTAATGAATATAAATTTCCAAAGTACGGCTTATAGATTACAATGGCGTCCCCCCCATAACATCCCTCCCACCCGCAACCCTCCCCTTTCCCATTCCCTCTCCTACTAGGTGCTTCTAATCCAGGTTCCTGCCGACGTGCCTGGGAGGCAGCGGTTGACAGCCCAAATACTTGGTTTCCTGACACCTACATGGGAGACAAGGATGGAGTTCTTGGCTCCTGATTTTATCCTGGCCCAACTCTAGCTCTTGCAGGCATTTGGGTCATGAATCAGTAGGTGGAAGATCTCTCTCTGTCTCCAGTTCTCTCTGTTATTTTTTCAAATGAACAAGTAAATACTTAAACTTATATATATTACATGCCAGAAGCAGGGATATGTATAGATATATGTGTATACACACACACACATATATATAATTTTACCTGTTATATATACAATAGTGCTTTAGCAATACTTCAGAATCTACTTAGTAGACATCTGTCCAATATAATCAAAGCAATGGTCTGATTTACAAAGGGAATCTATTCTAATTTAAATTTCTCTGAAAGAAAGACAGCCAGGCAGTCAGAGAAACACAAAGGGAACTTCCATCTGCTGTACACTCCCCAGATACCCACAACAGCCGGAAATGGGTCAGGGTGATGCCAAGAACGTGGAATCCGATCCAGGTCTCCCATGTGGGTAGCAAGGATCCAAGTATTGGGTCATCACGCTCTGCCTCCCAGGTACACACAAACAGGAAGCTGGAGTCCGAAGCAGAACTGGGATTCCAGTCCAGGTGCATGTACCAAGCACCCGTCCCTACCCTAATGTTGAAAGAAAAGTATCACAAGCTGGGGTTACAGTAGAGCAAACACTGGATCAGAACTAAAGAGATCTGAGACTCTTGACTTCAACCACCGTTCCAAGGCTCTATAGCTGTGTAGAGAGAAATCCTCAATCTCATGGTTTAAAACAGTGACCAGTTTTGTGTTGTGGGGACCCATGAGCCGGCCAAGGGCCCACATGCTAAGGCTTAGCTTGCTGACCGTTTGCAATAGTTACTGCTGTGTGGATGTTTATGGTTCCTGTTGAGCTGCGATATCAGGACCGTTCTATAACCCCAGGCTACAGTCAAAACAACTATGGCCTTGGGGCTTCCCGTACTTCTTTTCCCACTGACCAAGGCTGAGAAAACACCAGGTGGAAGCTTGTTGTTAGCACCCGAGTCGCCTGCTACGTGACCAGGAGCTTGATTGGATGAAGGCGCGTGATCACCTTTACGGTTGGACAAGGAGCGCATGGACTGTGCGTGATCAGGCACCCAATTGGAGCACCACTGCATGGACTGTAGCATGGACTAAGCTTGCTTACATGCTTCTGCAATGATATACTATATAAGCCATTCGTGATGTAGTAACGGGAGCTTCCCCTTTCTTTCGGAGCTCCCCTTGCTCAAGGGTTTCTTTTTCTATCCTGTTTAAATAAAGTCTACTGATGAAGACCGATCAGCTGGGAGCAGTGTCGTTCCTTTGCGGGCAAGGGAGCGACATGTGTCTTTCATGAGGGTCTGCAATGAGAGCAGATCCTGTGTGGCAGGAAGTCTGGTGGTGGCACTCAGCTGGGGTATTGGTTACTTTGCAAGTCCAAGACACCTTCACTCACATGACTGGCACTTTGGGACCACAACTAGAAGGCGGAGCCAGCTGGGGCTGTCAATGGAGCTGTCCACATGCGCATTGCAGCATGGTAGTCTCAGGATAATCAGATACCATGTAGGGGGTTCCTGTAGACCAAGTGCCAGTTCCAAGGCCTTGATGACCCAGCCCTGGCAGGCACATAGGGGTCACTTCCCTGGTGACCACCTGTCCTGGCTGCCCAGCTCTGAGGAGACTCCCGGGGGACTGGCAGTGCTGAAACTAGGACTGTCCAAGAAGGCAAGCGAGTGGTCATGCCAGCGTCAAACATGACAAGTTCAAAAGGAAGGAGGATGGATCCCGCTTCTGTTGGGTCTCCAGGAGAGTGCAAAGAATTTACAACGATATTATAAACACTCAGCCATACAGTCTCACTGAGATTCAACTTCCCCATTTCCAAGAGACAAGTGATTTGTAGAACCAACTTCTGAACTTTGATCCAGCTCTATTCCACGAGAGTCTACCCCACTTCTCCCTGATCTGTTTATTCAACTCCACAGTGTGTATAGAAGTAGATGTTTTTCACGAATTCTGTTTAGCACACCTGGATCTCTTTTTATTTAGACTAATGTTTGTCTTCATTTCTGGCACATTTTTCTTCTTTTGTTTCTCTTTGAATGTATTCCTCCTTCTGTTTTCTGAAGTCTTACTGAATAAACATGACAGTTCACGTAGCAGACTTTTATTTCCTTTCTGCAGTGGGGCGGGGAGGGGGGGGTCGGGGAAGAGGGTCCAGATGGAGGTGTTAGTAGGTTCGTTTTCTCTTGAGGCCTCTCTCTTTGGCTTGTAGACAGCAAGCTACTTGCTATGTGTTCACATGGCCTTGCTTCCATGGGCACCCACCTCTGGTGTCTCTGTGCCTATGTATCCAGATTCCCTTCTGTCGTAAAGATTCCAGTGCCATTGGATTAGACTCCACCCACATGAGCTCACTTAACCTTAATGACCTCTTTAAACACCCTCCCTCTGTATGTAGTCACATTCTGTGAGAACAGGGGTTGGGGCTGTAACATACAGACAGATAAACACAGCCCAGCCCATCACACAGTCCTCTCCTTCATTGTGGCAAAGCACAGGGCTCACTTTCCCAGCTTATCAGCTGCAGCACAAGCATACTTATTCTGTTTCTACTGTCTACAGGGTAATTCTATTTCAACCATCACAATTTTATTTACAAAAAAACCTTATTGGTTTCTTTTCATATCAACTTTTTCTTTCATGTGTGTAATATTTCCTCAAATCTTTCATAACATTAACTTTTCTTAGTTGAAATATGAGATTCCATTATTTGAGATTCTTTTCGTGAATTTTGACTCTTTTTCAAGATGTTTTTTTTTTCCTTTTTCAAATGTTTGGTGCCATCTCCCAAAATGTGGAGATTAAGAAGAAAGAAGGGAGAACAGGTTTTTGTTGTGGCAGTTAAAATGCCTCCATGCCATATCAGAATGCCCAGGCTCAAGTTGTGTATCTACTTCCAATTCCAGCTTCCTGCACATGCAGACCTTGGGAGGCATAAAGCGACGGCTCAGGGTTTGGATCCCCAGTACCTCTATGGTAGACCTGGATTGGGTTCCTGGATTGAGCCTGATCCAGCCTTAGCTGTTGCAGGCATTTGAAGAATAAACTAATGGATGGAAGATATCTCTGTCTCTCTGCCTTTCAAATAAATGTTCCTTAAAAAGTTTATGGGGCCAGCGCCACGGCTCAATAGGCTAATCCTCCGCCTGCAGCACCGGCACACCGGTTTCTAGTCATGGTGGGGACTATTTGTCCCCAAAGGGACAAATATCATATGTTCTCCCAGATCGGCAACAACTAACTGAGCACCAAATGGGAAACCTGTTGAAGTGAAATGGACACTATGAGAAACAGTGACTTGATCAGCTCTTGTCCTGACTGTTGATGTACAATGTAATACTTTATCCATTTTAGTATTTTTTTTTGTTCTAGTACTATTGGTTGAACTCTGTAATTGACACACAATTATTCTTAGGTGTTTAAATTTTAACTGAAAAGTGATCCCTGTTAAATGTAAGAGTGGGAATAAGAGAGGGAGGAGATGTACAATTTGGGACATGCTCAATCGGACTTGCCCCAAATGGTGGAGTTAGAAACGTGCCAGGGGATTCCAATACAATCCCATCAAGGTGGCATGTACCAATGCCATCTCACTAGTCCAGGTGATCAATTTCAGTTCACAACTGATCACACTGATAGGTCTAAGAGTCAAAGGGATCACACAAACAGGGCTAGTGTCTGCTAATACTAACTGATAAAATCAAAAAAGGAGAGAAGTCTCCATCATGGGAAGCGGGATACACAGCAGACTCGTAGAATGGCAGATGTCCTAAATAGTACTCTGGCCTCAGAATCAGCCCTTAAGGCATTCAGATATGGCTGAAGAGCCCATGAGAGTATTTTAGGCATGGAAAGCCAAGACACTCTGGAAAAAAAAAAAAAAAAAAAAAACAACCTAAATGAAAGATCTCTGTGAGTGAGATCCCAGGGAAAGAACGGGGCCATCAAAGAAGGAGGTACCTTTCTCTGAAGGGAAGAGAGAACTTCCACTTTGACTATGACCCTGTCGGAATAAGATCGAAGTTGGCGAACTCAAAAGGCTTCCATAGCCTTGGCAACCCATGACTAGAGCCTAGGGAGATTACTGATGCCATAAACAAGAGTGTCAAATTGTTAAGTCAACAACAGGAGTCACTGTGTACTTACTTCTCATGTGGGATCTGTCCTTAATGTGTTGTCCAATGTGAAGTAATGCTATAACTAGTACTGAAACAGTATTTTACACTTTGTGTTTCTGTGTGGGTGCAAACTGATGAAATCGTTACTTAATATATACTGAATTGATCTTCTGTATATAAAGATAATTGAAAATGAATCTTGATGTGAATGGAATGGGAGAGGGAGCGGGAGATGGGAGGGGTGCGAGTGGAAGGGAAATTATGGGGGGGGGGAGCCATTGTAATCCATAAACTGTACTTTGGAAATTTATATTTACTAAATAAAAAAAAGAAGTTTGTGGAAATGGAATTAATGACATGTGTATTCAAAAAGAAGAAGAAGGAAGAGGAAAAGGAAGTGTATACTCCTGACTTAGCTTCTGAGCTTAGGAGCACCTGCCACTCAGCATGCCCAGTGTGTGGTACTGCTCCAGTGAGGACTGCAAAAACTCTCCCGTCAGAGATGCCTAGACAAGGTTTTCTTCCAGGGTGGTTCCAGAAAGTTTACAACCAGACTCAACACCTCAAAGAGCTATTATATATTTAACAAATCGAGAGTATTAAATAACAACTTACATCACAACAGAAGATATTATCAAATCACTCCTAAGCAGGAAACTTGGAGACTATGCCAGGAAAAGTCATTTAGTTGTCTCTCTTATGCTTAGGGTTAAATTTATTATACTGGGGGGAAAATAAAAAGAAAACCAACCTGAGTCACAGTGGCCATGGCTGAGCATGAAAGCAAACCTCCCATCAAATATTTGCTTTACACGGGTCATTTGAAGTTCTATCAGCTCCAAACACATTATCTTCAACTGCTGAAAATCTCACGACAGTGGCGCTACTTGCTATCGCTTCACCTCTGTGCGATGTTTTGTTAAGTATTTATGGAGGCCCTCTCTCTGTGCAGGCGTTGTACTTGAACTTTTAGCCAGAGGGTTTCACTTCACCCACCTACCAGCCCATTTCTAAATTACACAGATGTCTTCAAATCTTCATTCTCTTCTTGATAGCCGGTGGCCTCGTGTGAGTTAAATAACTTTTCTAAGCTCCCATGTCCTCATCAAGAATCAAGGACAACATTTTAGTACTTAGTCATTTTAAAAAAAATGTATTGAGCTCCCTACTATGTGGCAGTCACAGGGTGGCAAGGTTCCTTGAAGGATTAAATGCAACAGTTCATGTAACATAATGCCAGGCACAATAGAGGCTTTTGGTAGATAGCTGCTATTATTGTAGCTGGAACAGCATCAAGCATGAATTTGGATACAAGTCTCTGTGAACACAAATCCCCTGCTCTCTTTGTTTCAGACTCCATGGATCATCCTAAAATCACAGTCAAATCACTGTACCTATAATTTGCCATTCTTTCACCGGTTTCTTCTATCTAACTTGTGTAATTATTCCATGGTTAAAGAGAGGGAACCAGAACTAACCAGTTTTTCTATGCTGATTAATACGACCCCAGATAATTTTTGAAAACATTTTTATTTATTTATTTACAGAGTTACAGACAGTAAGAGAGAGAGACAGAGAGAAAGGTCTTCCTTCCATTGGTTCACTCCCCAAATGGCTGCCACGGCCGGCGCGATGCGCTGATCCGAAGCCAGGAGCCATGTGCTTCCTCCAGGTCTCCCATGCGGGTGCAGGGCTCAAGCACTTGGGCCATCCTCCACTGCCTTCCCGGGCCCCAGCAGAGAGCTGGACTGGAAGAGGAGCAACTGGGACTAGAACCCGGCGCCCATATGGGATGCTGGCGCCGCAGGCAGAGGATTAACCTAGTGAGTTACGGCTCCTGCCCCTCCAGATAATTTTTTTATTTCTCTTGGTTTTCAGTATTCCTTTGCACTGTACATTAAACAATCTCAATTTTTGTAGATTGTCTTTTTTTTTAAATTTAGTTATTTGAAAGGCAGAGTTATGCAGAGGAAGAGAGAGAGAGAAGTCTTCCATCTGCTGGTTCACTCCCCAAATGGCCACAACAACTGGAGCTGGGCCAATCAGACCCAGGAGCCGGAGCTTCTTCTAGGTCTCCCATGTGGGTGCAGGGGCCCAAGGACTTGGGCCATCTTCTACTGCTTTCCCAGACCTTAGCAGAGAGCTGGATCAGAAGTGAAGCAGCTGGGACTTGAACCAGCACTCATATGGGATGTCCGCACTGCAGACGGTGGCTTTACCAGCTTTGCCACAGCAGTGACCCCAATATCTCTTCTTATCGGACATCGTTTCTGTTGGACCAGGGCCCCGTTGTTATGAGCTCATTTCAACTCTGTTAGCTTCCTTAGAGGCCCCACCTCCAATACAACTACTCTGAATTTCAATCCTCAGTATAGGTTGCTGGGGTGGAGGTCACCAACGTTCAGTACAGAATGTGTCCTCTAACACGTGCCTTGTCTTCTAAGCATCCACAGGGGATGCCTTCTATTTCTTGTGTATTTCATTCACAAGGCCTAAGCTGTCACTAGACATGCAGTAGATTTCGTGAGCCACCTGCACCTACAATCTGATTTTACAAAGTTTGGAAATTGAAGGAAGCAGGAGGACAATGACCATGACACACTGATTCCCTGGTGTGAAGAGGTTAAGGACGAACACTGGAGACGCGAAATTGCAAAACTTCCAGAATGTTTGACCCAGAGTGTGACTAAGACCAAGGCTCGTGTTACAGAAGGAAAGTTGGGGAGGTGAGTGTAAGTGAGCAAGACTAAACATCTGACCGAATGGTTTATTCAGTGATGTAAATGGAAAGAAGTCCCAGCTCCGATCGTGACCGTTCTCAGCGCCTGTCAGCAACAGTAGCTCTCCGCATCGCGACCAGAATCCTGCAGTCTGCTTGGTATTCTCAGCTGACTCTTCAGTGGCTTTCTCACTGGTGCCAGGCTGGCGAAGGCAACACGGCACCAAAGCAAAGCACAGCTAGGACTTCCGTCTCCTGCTACACGGCGTATCTCAGCTCAAACACCACGAAAACCTTCCTGGATCAGCTTTTTGTGCACATAAGCACAGACACAGTTTTTCTATTTGGAAATAACTGATTCTTTGACAAATTCCACTGAAACTAAGAGATCCAGAGAGCAGGAGAGACCTCGGACACCAGTGCAAGAGTTGGTGACAGGCATGGGGGTGGTGGTGCCTGAGTGAGATGCGCAGATTGGGGACAGGCACATAGAAATAACCCTGGATTCAGAGTGAGAATCCTGGATTCTTGTCCTAGTTGCCACTCATCAGCTGCAGTGCCTAGGGCAAGCCTTCCGTTTTGTGCTGTGCTCCAGTTTTCCTTGTTATAAAATTGGGACAATAAGGCTCGCCCTACTTACCTCATTCGTCTGTTGCAAGGGTCACAGGAGTTAATGCGTGTGGATGTACTTTTAAGACACAAAGCAGTAGGGGCCACGAGGGATGCTAACTTTCCTCCCCAGCATAAGGATCGTTGCCAATACCCCTACCACAGAGTAGAGGTGAAAAAGAGAGAGATGTCACTAATTTATTTAATCCTAGCTTTAGGTGACCTGAGAGCCTTCAGAGGGAAGACCAGGGGAGATAGTTCTATTATGCTGAGTTTGATGAGGCAGGGCCAGCTGTAAAGAAATGTAATGGAACAGAAATTGTCTGATGGAAACCAGTTGACCGAGTGGGGAAACCCAGCAAGGCCTGGCTGCTCAGAGCCTCCCCGGCCACTCAGTACAGCACTCCTTTCTCCCGGGCACAGGCAAGACCCCTCCTGAAATGGGCTCTTACGATCCACGTCAGACGAGGGAGGTAAGAGAATTTCTTGATGATCAGCTGTTACTCAGAAAGGTGAGAGAAGGTTACAGAATATTTTCAGGTTTTATGGCTGGCTTTGGGGAAAAGGGGTTCTAGTTTTCATGACCTGCCCTGGCAGAAGGGAATTCCAGTTTATAATGACTTGCTTAGAGGGACAGGAGACAGGAGGACAGGAGAAGGTCAGAGAGAAACTGTGCTTCTATGGCTGCTGCTGGGGTCTTCATTTTGGGGGGTCATTTTCTGAGCTTCAACACAGCCATCCACAAATGTCACACTTTTTATTGTACACGTTGTCTAACGAAACTGTCAGATACATATGCAGTGAGATGACATTTCATATTGACTGCCATGGATGATATAAGTAGGCATAATACCTTTGCTGATACCATATTCTGAAACTGCTTTTGCAGTATGAAAAGACAGAGGAATCAAGACAATTGCGTACTTATAAACCTAAGAGCACGGCAGGAGATGTTGAGATACAGACATAACAGCAAATGTGCAGTCTAGATCGGTTACTCTAACATTTGAGAGAACAATAATGAGGCAGAATATTTTGTTACAGTAGACATTCTTTGAAAATTTACCCTAAAGAGATATGGTAGTAAACAAAACTTGGCATCCTTGTAAAACCTTAGAAAATGTTCTAATCCAACTTCCTTAATTTTATAGACAAAGACATGGGAAATCTGCTAGTACGAGTTTTGTCCAATACCCTACATCTAAGATAATACCAAGATCATTCTAGCATTCTAGTTATTCAAAACTACCCATGGAACCATTTTTCAAGTACAAAGTGAGAGACTGAGTCAAGGCTGAAGCAGGACTAAGATTACAAGATTACAACAACAGCCAAGGTAAACAATGCTGTTTTGGTTGAGTTAAACACTAAAGGAAGCTCTTGGATACTTCCTCCTCAAACAAAAAGCAAGCACTCACTGAAGGAGAGAATAGGGTCTCTCAAGAGAACTTGAACTGCAGACCTTCTAGACACAGGATCAAATTCTGGAAGACTGAGTAGCCAATGTAGGCTTAGGAAGAGCAGCAATAAAAGAACACTGTAATAACACAATGATATTATCATAGCCTTTTAAAAATTGAGTGTTATGTGCTAGGCAGAGTGCTCAGTGTTTTACGTAACTCTCTTCTTAAAATCTCAAAAAGACAAAAAAATGAGATAGGTGCTATTATCCCATGGGTAGGAGGAGGGGTGGAAGTAGGGAGGGGCTGAATTAAAGGCATGATGGGAGACTGGGAGCTTGGTTTCCATCTCTCTGAAGCCCACATTCTTTGTTTGAGAAATCGTTGTTGTTGTTGTTGTAGTAATTCACTGATTTAAAAGTAGAGGGAGGGACCGGTGCTGTGGCGCAGTGGGTTAACGCCCTGGCCTGAAGCGCCGGCATCCTATATGGGCGCTGGTTCGAGACCTGGCTGCTCCACTTCCTGTCCAGCTCTCTGCTATGGCCTGGGAAAGCAGTAGAAGATGGCCCAAGTCCTTGGGCCCCTGCACCCACTGGGGAGACCAGCATAGCTCTGGCTGATGCAGCCATCTGGGGAGTGAACCATCGATGGAAAACCTCTTTTTCTCTCTCTGCCTCTCCTCTCTCTGTGTAGCTCTGACTTTCAAATAAATAAATAAATAAATCTTAAAAAAAAAAAAAAAAAGTAGAGGGATAGAAAGAGAAAGAGCTCACTCTCCAAATGCCTACGATGGTCGGGGCTGGGCCAGGGCCAGAACCATGAGCCAAGAACTCAATCCAAGGTCTCCCATGTGGCTGGCAGGAAGCCAACTACTTGAGCCGTCACACTGCCTCCCAAAATATCCATTGGCAGGAAGCTGGAGTTAGGAGCCAGGGCCAGAATCAGCCCCAGGATTCTGAGGTAGGACATGTTAACCGCTAGGCTGAACACCTGCTTCCAAGGTGCACATTCTTAACTACTGTAGCCTATGAATACCAAAGCAAAGAGAGAGGTAAGAAGCTACATCCTGGATTTAGCAATATCAGTCCTTGACCTGTAGTTTTGGTGGTAGGAGCATAGTGTATGGCTTCCATAAACTGCCAAATATTCAAACACAATGAACTACCTAGAGTCTCCATTTAAACTTGCTTTCAAAATGATAGCATTGTTTATAAATCAGAACTTCACATTGATTCTGGTCATTTCTATGCATCTGATTTTCCACTGCAGTTCCAACCAAATGAAGTGGCAGCACAGAGTCAGTGGACCCTGATTCACAACTAATCCCACTGGACTGATGTTTACACTAAACAACAATAAAAATAGAGCAATCAGGGTATTTTTACGTAAGCTAAATATTTATAGAACTATACAATCAGAAATATATGAACTCTTACAAAAATTTATTTAACTGGGGCTGGTGCTGTGGCATAGTAGGATAAGCCTCCACTTGTGACACCAGCATCCCATATGGACACCACTTCATGTTCAAGCTGCTCCACTTCCGATCCAGCTCTCTGCTATGGCCTGGGACAGCAGCTGAAGATGATCCAAGTGCTTGGGCCCCTGCACCCGCGTGGGAGAGCTGAAAGAAGCTCCTGGCTTTGGAACAGCTCAGCTCCAGCCGTGGTGGCCACTTGGGGAGTGAACCAGCAGATAGAAGATCTCTCTCCCTGTCTTTCCCCCTCTCTTTGTCTTTATCTCTATCTCTCAGATAAATAAATTAGAAATATATAGAGAGATTTACTTTATTTATTTGTAGGGCAGAGTTACAGAGAGAGGGAGAGATAGAGGGTGGGATCTTACATCAGTTCATTCACTTCCTGAGTGGCCGTGATGTCTGGGACTGGGCCAGGCTGGTAGCCCGGAACTGTCAGGGTCTCCGATGTACATGGCAGAGGCCCAAGTAGATGGGCTGTTTTCTGCTGCTTTCCTGGAAATTAGCAGGGAGCTGTACTGGAAGTAGAAAGGCGGGACTTGAATCAGTGCTCATGTGGGAATCCGTCATTATAGGCAGCAGCTTAACCTGTTGCACCATAATGCCGCCCCTGCAATGATGGTATATCTGTTTGGAATGCATATATTCCGTCATTCATTTGGGTTTTTTCCAATAAATATCTACTGAGCATCCATTGCGTCCCAGGCTCTGTTCTGGGCACCAGGCTAAACGTTTTGCTTTTATGGTGCTTCTATTTTTAACAAAGTTGAGAAATACAAAGTAAACAAATACATAATAAAGAATGATAATGTCAAATAGCTTGAAATGCTAAGAAACAAAATAGAAGAGGATGCTTGGCAGGAACAAGATGGGAGAGGGAGGAAATTCAACTCTGACTGCCCCCAGTAAAAATTCCATGCAGGCCTTCATTTCATCACTGTGAAATAGTCCTCTGGCGTAGGCTCAGAATAAACCTCAGACTTGGGAATGTTAACTAAGCGTTGACCATTCGACATGGGGCCAGCCCCAGAAAAACCACACCTTGGTTCTGTGTGACCAAGGGATTCACAGGAGCAAACGTCACTGGGCATTTCCCACTCCCCAGTTGGCCATTTCCGGGTAATAGGAGGCTGGGATCCTGATGAGCTGTTGAAGACAGATGTGGTCACCGATGGTTGTGGGCTGGTGACCTGACAGTTAGATGCGCTAATAGTAGTTAGATCAGGTCTCTGTAGGAATGAGAAAAGGGAGAGTTCCTTTAAGAGTATACAGGATGCAGGCTTCTCCCTTAGAAGCCTCCTTTAGCAAGACAAAAGGGCAGATACCACCCATCTGAGTTTCTAGTTTTATCATGAAAATAGAGAGAAGTTACCTATCTCACCCTGCTGGTGGCTTTTTGTTGCCAAAGCTAATCAAGTGAATGTATGAATCTGATCAAGCTCGCGGGCCGTTGAGAGGAAATGCAAAGGTAGAGGAACAAGGAAAATGACCTCTCAAGAATGTGATCAGAGTAACACGCACTAAACAATACCTAACAACTCAATTGCTTTGCTTTGCCTTTTTTTTTTTTTTTAACAGATTCATTTTACTTATTTGAAAGACAGATTGAGAGGGAGTGAGAGAGAGCGCTCTTCCATCTGCTGGTTCACTCCCCAGATGGCCACAACGGACAGAGCTGTGCCGATCTGAAGCCAGGAGCCAGGAGCTTCCTCTGGGTCACCCATGTTGGTGCAGCGGCCCAAGGACCTGGGCCATCCTCCACTGCTTTCCCAGGCCACAGCAGAGAGCTTGCATCAGAAGTGGAGCAGCAAGGACTTCAAAGGGTGCCCATATGGTGTGCCAGCACTGCAGGCCGGGGCTTTAATTCGCTGCCCCACTGCACTGACCCCATAACTCCCATTTCTTAACCGAATAAGTTGCAAAGGGAGGTTTGGGGGACAAACTATTCATCCTGTTTGGTCCTTTGTGTATCCAAGGATAGGGCAGAAAGGTTTTTTAAAAAGGACAGGAGCTAGCACTGTGGCATGGTAGGCTAAGCCTCCACTTGTGGCACCGGCATCCCTTATGGACATTGCTTCAAGTCCTGGCTGCCCCACTTCCGATCCAGCTCTCTGTTATGGCCTGGGAAAGCAGTAGAAGATGGCCCAAGTCCTTGGGCCCCTGCACCTGAGTGGCAGACCTGGAAGAAGTTCCAGGTTCCTGCCTTTGGATCAGCACAGCTCTGGGCGGTTGTGGCCACCTGAGGAGTGAACCAGTGGATGGAAGACTCTCTCTCTCTGCCTCTTTGTAACTCTGCTTTTCAAATAAATAAAATCTTTTTAAAAATAAACATAAATAAATCTTGCCCTGCTCATTGTCTTGTTCATGTGCAAATTCTTCTTCTGTGTGAGACAAGAAATGAGGTCGTCTTCTTCATCG
This sequence comes from Oryctolagus cuniculus, assembly GCF_051225735.1. Taxonomy (NCBI): domain Eukaryota; kingdom Metazoa; phylum Chordata; class Mammalia; order Lagomorpha; family Leporidae; genus Oryctolagus; species Oryctolagus cuniculus. The sequence continues at coordinate 15,603,077 of NC_142872.1, forward strand.
TCATCTTACGGTAACATTGAGTTCACAGGTAAAGGCACAGGCTCTGCATCTCCCCTGTCTCTTCATATCCATGCACACCATTAGACTGACCAACTGACCACACAAAGTGCAGTTCTCAAGCTATCATCACAGCACTCTTACTACTGGTGTCCATAAAGTTGCCATTAAACTTTCATAAGCAAAGAGGCCCCTCTTGGCAAACAAGGCCTATTGTGCTTTCTCACGTAAATGTGGGCCATGCTGAAGTTCAGACACCCAAGGCTGCCATGCATGCGTGGGGAGCTTACTTTTGCCAACAGCTCCCATTGTGTTTCTATGGTTAATATGAAAGTGAAGAATGCAAAACTCATGAGTTTGCTTGAGGCAAGAAACGATAACAATTTGGTGGAAGGCATTGTTCCCTTGAACTTCACACCTTGATTGCACACACGTACACTTCCCTTACAAGGAGGAAGTCTTTGCATCAGATTCACACAGAAATCTGCAGGCCTCTCTTACTCATGGAAACAGAACCAGCAAGGGTGCTCTCCTTTGAAAATTTCTTCATGTTTGGGTCCAAGTCATAACGGGGCTGTAGTCGGGAGTGGTCCCAGTGTTTTCCTGGGAAGAATGCACTACGTTCCACTTGGGCCAGAGTCCCCCTGGGATCCAGGCACCATCAAACGCAGATTGACATCTATTTGTAGTGCTCCTAGAAAAGGCAGTTTTGTCCTGAATTATTTAACATGGCAACATTTTGCACATATAAATCACGTCCGGCTTTATTAGATTAGGCCAATTGAAGAAATATATACACCTGCCTGTCACGAGAAGCCCTTCATCTTGGGGGAGCAGACTCCCCAGGGGGGCATTCCAGGCAGTAAATTGAATGCTGAGTGCTTTACTCCAGCAATGGGTCTCCATTAGAAAGGGGGATCCTAGCACAGACGCCGAATTTCACATCCCAAATGAGAACCCCGGTCATCCCTCTCGGCTACCGGGGTACTAATCACTCTAGAAATTCAGATTTACATGACTATGGCCTTCTGTGGCCTTTATGTTGGAGCTGTGCCCTGTCGACGTGATAATGTTCGCAGGGGCCTTTGAGGTCCTCAGATGAAAGGCATTCACAAACACAAACCATCGCTTGCATAAATCACCCAAGGAGACCGATACTATTTCTCTCCTTCTTTGGGTTTGCCAGAGAAGGCAGAGAGCAAACGGCGCAGAGTGAGAGGAGAGCTTGGAGATTAATAGGCGACTGCTTTTTAATCAGATAAGGCTTGATGATGAACAGGGGGAGGCCTGATTTCTATTACACGGAGAGAAAGAAATACACCCAGGGTCACTCGCATTGTGCTCGCAAAATCTCAGAGCAAAGTCTCTTTCGTAAAATCAGCCTGCATCTCAAGTAACAGCACCACGTTAAAGCTCTTCCTAATTTAAGTTCAGGAAAAAAAAAAAAAATCACTTAGTGCCACATATGGGGACCGCATTGAGAAAATGGGATTGTGTTTCAGCTCGCTGGCTGCCCCTCCCTTTTCCTTCAAACCTTGTTAAAGGGAGAAACTCTGCATCTGAAAGGAAAAACGTGGTGAGGAGAACCAAGCCCTTACTCTGGAGAGGGGCGAGGTGGAGAATGAAAAAGCCATTGGTCTCAGTTTTACTGCTACAATGGCCTTTTATGAGAGGGATTAGATACGCCCAGGACTGGTGTAGCATTCACTGGTGCCCCGCACGACAATCTGGAAAAAAGACGATAAAAATCAGTTTGTCGTAAGGTTAAATCACCGAAGACTTCCTAGACCGGCTTTTCAGATTGTTTTTGCCTTTGGAAAGCAGCTGAAAAAAAGAGAGAGAGAGAGAGAAAAATATGGGCTGAAAGCTGATTTTTTTTTTCCCTTTCTCTTTTCTCCCCCTGGGTGCGAGATGCATCCCGGAGAAAACATGTTGAGCGAGTTGAGGCATTAAAAAGATCAGTCTCTGGCTGTTGAATTGAAGGGCTGCTGTGTGTGTGACTCACATACTAAATGCGAAAGTGCCTTCAAAGCCTATTTTACTGCCTAATTATATATACACAAAATGTAGCTGTCTGTTTCAATCAAATCATAGGAAAAGGAATAAAACTCCTGTAAAGAAGCCATTTCCATGGTTTGTCACAACCTCAGCCTCGCTGCTAATGCAAAAGCAGCAAGTGCAGCTGCACCGTGCAGATAAGGTTCCCGGGATTGTTTTTCTTTTAATTATTACTTTATAAAGACATTATACCTCCTCCCGCAAAGAAGGAAAATTAGTGTCCTCTGTCCCCTCTTTTTGCCCCCCTCCCCTTCCGTTTTCACACCAAGCTTGTTGATATGCGTTTCAGCTGTGGCTAGCAGCCAGCTTAGGGATGGAAATAATATTCCAGGAACCACCCCAACCAAGCACAGGAGAGCTGCAGAGAGGAAACCTTTCCTAAATGGATGTTCTGAATGGAGGAGAGCTTGCCAAAGCACAAACACGAGTACCAGGGGTCAAAGTCAAGGCCGAGACCGAAATGTCCGCATTCTGCTTTCATGGAATCAGCTGCTACTCGTAATAGCTAAGATACCGATTTTTTTAAAAAATTATTAATGGCACCAGGATTTGTATTCTTGTCATCTTCACTGAGGAATGATGTCATAAAATACACAAAAGGCTTTTCCCTCTAACGTCTGAAACGTACAGATCTTTTCTTACAATAACCCGAAACTGTAAAGTTTAATAAGCCATTACTAATTTACATATTTTCATAGATTCAAATCATTAAAATGCAATGATATTTTAATGGCTTAATACATATCTAATTGCAGATTAAAACTTTCTAACACTAGAGATAGCGTGGAACATAACACCAAGGGACTCCAAGTACTTAATTCAGAAAGCACGGGCAGCTACTCACATTTCTGGGGGAAATAAGACTTCATCGTTGGGTGAGTAAATTGATTATTTTTTAATGTGGATGTTTTTAAAAAGTCATCATATTAACTACACCTTCCACTTTCCCCCTTCACCTCTTCCCAGTTGCCCCCGGTTCTGTTCTCTAGCCCTATTAAGTTGGGGATCTGCTGCATGAAGCCACAGAGTAAACAACTTAATTAAGGATACTGTGATGATTAAGCAGATATGGTCATAAAACTGCTCTCAGTGACTCTGAGAAAGCCTGGGCATTAAAGACCTGCTAGAAAAGCAGCAACAGGCAAGCACTGAATGCACTTTTCTTTTCTAGAAATTACTGCCTAGGTTCGAAATTCTTTTTTTTTTTTTTTTTTTTTTTTTTAAGATTTATTTATTTGAAAGGCAGAGTTACAGAGGGGGAGAGAGAGAGAGAGAGAGACAGACAGACAGACAGACCTTCCATCCACTGGTTCACTCCCCAAATGGCTGCAATGTCAGGATCTAGGCCAGTCCTAAGCAAGGAGCTAGGAGCTTCTTCTGGGTGCACTTGGGTCATCTTCCGCTGCTTTCCCAGGCACATTAGCAGGGAGCTGGATCAGAAGCATTTTAAGAAAGAAGTTCTTTGTGATAGACAGATGCAGTGTACATAGGCCAGAGAAGGGACCTTCATTTCTGGGGACAAGAAAACCATCAGTGAGCTTGCTAGACAATGTTTCAGTGGTGTTGGCTACTGGAATGAGACCACATTTTGATGAGGTTTAGCTAAGAAGGAGAGGGAAACACCTTTGCAGATGTCTGTAAAACAGGAAGAGGGTTTTGGTTTCTTGCTTTGCTTTATTGATTTTTTTTTAAAAAAAGATTTTTTTATTTATTTGAAAGGCAGAGTTACAGAGAGAAGGAAACACAGAAAGACCGATTACATATTCGCTGGTTCACTCATTGGCCCAGACGGAAACCAGGAGCCAGGAGGTTCTTCTAGGTGTCACAAGTGGGTGCAGGGGCCCAAGGACTTGGGACCGGACCATCTTCCACTGCTTTCCCTGGTGCATCATCAGGGAGCTGGATCAAAAGTGGAGCAGCAGGGACTAACCTGCTCCTGTATAGGATGCTGACGCTGTATGCCATAGCTTAACCAGCTGCACCCCAGAGCCGGCCCCTTCATTTTATTTTTTTAAAAGGTTGTACTAGGCTAGTGATTCTCCAAGTGTGGTTCCCAGACCTGCCGATCAGCATCAGCTATGAACCTACCAACTGGGAGCTTCCTGACTCCCATCCTAGAGATGTTGAACTAGAGGGAGTTCTAGTCAAAGATGAGTGGAATTAGGGAAGGTTCCCCTGGTTAAAAAAAATTAAAAAGATAAAGAAAAGTTTTTGGTAAGCTTGCAGAGCAGTCAATGGGAAGATGAAAATGAGCTGTGACAAAGTAATTTCTTTTCGTTTTAACAATAGGACTGGTTACATGGGTAGGTAGAAATGGGAATGCTCCAAATATTTCATGTCTTCATTCAGCAAGACATATGTCAGGTTGGAAGTGACATGCGCAGAAAGGGGGGTGGCACAAATGCTGGAGGCCATGAGGGTTCAGGGGAGATGCGGCTGCAGGAACCCAGAGGCAGATCTCTAGCAGTGCAATGCCAGCACGTGTCTGCATGAGGACTTCCCCGCCTTGCATTTCATCATCCTTGCTGTTAAAGATGGAGAAGATGCGCTTATCCAATAGGATTCCAGTACAAAACCAAGAAGGCAAGCAAATGTGTTTGGTGATGCTATGTGGACTCAGAAAAAAATTTCATTGCAATGATGAGTCAGAACAGAAAACTGAGCAACAACGGAGCTCATGTATTCTAGCAGATCTTTTTTAGTGGGGCCATTGCTATGGTGTAGCTGGTTAAGCCTCCACCTGCAGTGCCGGCATCCCTTCTATGGGCGCCAGTTCAAGTCCTGGCTGCTCCACTTCCAATCCAGCTCCCTGCTAATGTACCTGGGAAGACAGTAGAAGATGGCTCAAGTGCTTGGGTCCCTGCACCCAAGTGGGAGACCTGGAAGAAGCCCCTGACTCCTGGCTTCAGCCTGGCCCAGCCTTGGTCATTGTGGCCATTTAGAGAGTGAACCAGTGGATGGAAGATCTCTCCTCTCTCCCCTTCTCTCTTTCTGTATCTGTACCTTTTAAATAAATAAATAAATCTTAAAAAAAAAAAACAACTCTTTTTTAGTGACAATTTGGGGATGGGATGGATGAAGATTTGGGTTAGGAATAGCAGGTGAGAAAATCCTAGGAGATTCCCTCGCCTTCAGGTTCCGTGTGAACCCAGAATTTCTGTCTCAGCCTGGGTAGATAAAAGTGAAGTGACCAATCAAGAGGCACTTCTGTCTTCCTGTGATTGTAGTCCAACACAGCAGCACAGCCCATAGCACCAGAGGGTGTGGGGGACCGCAGGGCATCACCTGCCCCGAAGTGGATGAGTGCCGTCAAAATCTGGAGGCCACTTTATAGGAGGAATGTGGAGGTGACAGGGACTACATGCAGCTGCACTCCCAGGGTTTCTTTCTTTCTTTTTTTTTTTCAAAGTTTTTTTTTTAAAGATTTATTTATTTTAAAGACAGTTACACACATATACATGCGTGCACACACACACACATACACAGAGATATCTTCCATTTGGTGATTCACTTTCTCAAATGGTTACAAGTGAATGACCTGGCCTGGGCCACGCCAAAGCCAGGAGCCAGGAGCCTGGCACTCCATTTGAGACTCCCATGGGGGTGGCAGGGGCCCAAGTACTGGTGCCATCCTCTGCTTCCTCCCAGGTGCATTTGCAGAGAGCTAGATCAGAAGTGGAGCGGCCGGATTCAGATCGGCACTTGTATGGTAGGTGGAGGCTTAAGCCCCCGTGCTGTGACATGTACCCCAAACTTGTCTTTTAATTCCAGCAACTTTAGAAGAATTCAGGCTGTTTCACGTTATTTTAATACGTATTTCATAGAGAAAGAATGGAGTTGTTTGCAAGATGGCTGCCCAAACACTTTGAATTTGGGCTTGGCTATGAGACCAATGAGACACTAGCAAATGCGATGCAAGCACAAGTGTTTACAGATGAGTTTGAGCTCTTTTGCTTGTGGTTGGAACCCTGAGACCATGGAGGAAACAAATGCCAGCTTGCCTTCTGGTTATGGGAAGGAGAACTAAAGTGCCCAAGACAGACGCATCAGACCGGAAGTCGGGCCACCCAGCTGAGCCGCTGGATACACCATCAAGCTTGACCCCAAGAAAGATCAGAAGATTGGTGTCCACTCCAAATTGTTGACCCATGCAATCATAAATAAAATGGTATTGCTCAAGGCAGGTACATTTGGGGCTGCTTTGCTACACGGCACTAAATAAATAAGTGTGGGGGGGGATTGGAGAGTGGCCCCAGTCTCGTAGCAAGTGGGCCCATGTGTACTGATTGCACTGTCCACTCTGTCCTCTCGTTGTGTCCCCATAGAGCCACTGGCGAGGTGAATAGAGAGTGCATGGTCCTCCAGTTAGCAAGGAGCCAGGCTTCTGTAAGGTTCTCGGAACAGCTGGACATGTGGCAACATTGTTTGCTTGTTCAATTGAGCAATGCCTTTTGAAGTTCTCAACCAAAACAATGAGGTTTGCCCTAGTTTTGGACAGGCCTTTGTCCCACGTTTCTGCGCCTCTGGGAAACCGTAACCTCTTGCGCTCTCGGCTCATTCCTGAAGCCTCTGTGAACCCCAGGAGTGTTGAGCCGGCACCTCCTGGCTGGCTAGACAGCCAACATCTCGGCCTCTGTAACAGTGAGGAGCAGTCTGAACATCACAGGGAATTTCTGCCTTGATTCTTGATTTAACTTCAGTAAGAATAAGAACGGGGCAGAGAGGGCGGCAAAGGCAGAAGCAAACGCCATCGTTCCCAGAAACTTTTCTCCGATCCTATAGGCTGTTGGAGGGTGTTCATGGAAATCTGAATCCTAGATCCTTCCTGAGAATCCGAGGACGCCATGCCTTCAGTGCAAGTTTAGAATGTACCAGCACAGAGGGGCCCCGGGCATGTGCTTATAACTGCACTGTGTGTGGCGTGAACTTCCCCTTGGACACAGAAAGCTTGTATTCCCCGGGCTACTCATCTACCATTCAGTGTTTTACCAAAGATTTGCAGAAAGCCAGGTAGTGTGAACTAGTTTTTATATTAGCACAAACAAAACCTAATTAGAAGGATAAGTCTATTATCTTAGAAATTTCAAAGTTATTAAAAAACTAGAAATAGCCTTGTTGGAACATTCTCTAGTGTGGAGTCTCCGGGTCACTGTAATGTAGAGAAGCGGGAAAGGGCTGGGAGGAATGAGGGTGGTATCCTGGTTACAACACCACGTGATTCTGTGTACTAGATACAGCCATGTCCACACAGGGCTTACAGAGTGTTGGTCTCTTGTGGGTCCTAAATAAGTGTCAGTTTCTGCACGTATTCTAATTAAGAACATAGTAATAACCTAATATTTACATGTTAGTATTTGAATGAAACATTTGGTGGGGGTTGGGGAAGAGAGGATATTAAGAGATGAATCAGGGGCCAGTGAATTGGCGTAGTGGGTAAAACCACCGCCTGCAGTGTCGGCATCCCATGTGGGCGATGGTTTGAGTTCCTGGCTGCTCCACTGCCAATCCAGCTGTCTGCTATGGCCTGGGAAAGCAGTAGAAGACGGCCCAAGTGCTTGGACCCCTGCACCTGAGTGGGAGACCTGGAAGAAGCTCCTGGCTCCTGGCTTCAGATTGATTCAGCTCTGGCCGTTGTAACGACAATTTGGAGAGTAAACTAGCAGATGGAGGACCTCTCTTTCTCACTCTGTCTCTGCCTGTCTGTAACACTGCCTTTTAAATAAATAAATAAATCTTAAAAAAAGAAAGAAAGAAGGGAAGAAAGAAATGAATCGGGCCTGATGCTGTGGCTTTAGAAGGTTAAGCCTCTGCCTGCAAAGCCGGCATCCCAAATGGGCACCGGTTCGAGTCTTGGCTGCTCCACTTCTGATCTAGCTCCTTGCTAACGCACCTGGGAAAACAGTGGAAGACGGTCCAAGAGCTTGTGCCGCTGCACCTACAAAGGAGGCTAGGATGATGCTCCTGGCTCCTGGCTTCGGCCTTGCTCAGCCCTTGGCCATGTCAGCCCTTTGGGGAGTAAACCAGCAGATGGAAGACCTCTTTCTCCTTCTCTCTCCCCCTCTGCTTCTCCTTCCCTGTAATTCTTTCAAATAAATCAATCAATCTCTTGTTAAACAGTAAAAAAATAAACATTTAACATTCTAAAAAAACAAACGCATGTTTATACACCACGAATGAACTGTGATACTAAGTGAAACAAGGCACAAAAGGACAAAAATTGTGTGAGTCCACTTACACCAAGTGTGTAGCAGAGGCAAATTCACAGAGCCAGAAGGTAGAAGCGAGGCCGCTGGAGGCTGGGTGTAGGGGGATGGGGAATGATTCTTTTTTTATTTATTTATTTATTTATTTATTTATTTATTTTTTGACAGGCAGAGTGGACAGTGAGAGAGAGAGACAGAGAGAAAGGTCTTCCTTTGCCGTTGGTTCACCCTCCAATGGCCGCCGCGGCCGGCACGCTGCGGCCGGCGCACCGCGCTGATCCGATGGCAGGAGCCAGGAGCCAGGTGCTTTTCCTGGTCTCCCATGGGGTGCAGGGCCCAAGCACCTGGGCCATCCTCCACTGCACTCCCTGGCCACAGCAGAGGGCTGGCCTGGAAGAGGGGCAACCGGGACAGAATCCGGCGCCCCGACCGGGACTAGAACCTGGTGTGCCGGCGCCGCTAGGCGGAGGATTAGCCTAGTGAGCCGCGGCGCCGGCCGGAATGATTCTTTATTCTTTATTCTTCCGTGGGTTGAGGCTTTTAGTTCAGGATGATGACAAAGTTCTGGAGACGGGTGGAGGGTTACACAACTCTGGGAATGTACTGAATGCCATTGAATGGTATTCTTTAAAACGATCAAATGGCAAATTTTGCATAATTTTGTCACAATAAAAAACACTTTGTAAAGCAAATACTTATTAAGATTCACATAAATGCTAGTGCTTTCCTATATGTTATCGAGGATATTAAAAAAAAAAGAAAGAAAGAACTCCCAGTATAGGAGAAATAGGAGAATAGTGTCAAGTCAATTTGAGCAGCTAGCCTTGAATGCTAAATACTATTTTTTTTTGAATGACCGTTCAGTTTCTTTGTATTCAGGTCCACACTGAGTTGCAAGAGAACTGATAGATTTGTGAACAGTTTGTTGCACTTCCGTGCTTAGGCTGAGCTAGCAAAGGGGGATGAGTGGATCCTGTTGACTCCACTGCCACCCATTCTACTCTGAGCTGAAGTGCACATCTGGAAGAGCCTGGACCAGTGGACACCCGAGTTGGCACAAATACTGGATCTAAGGGAGGTGTTAATGTTGATGTTGATGACGATGCCAGAGTTCTTGTAAATGTAACAAGAAATGCCACTGCATCAGGCTTAATCAGAAAAGGAAATTTATGGCTTTATGCTAACGAGGTAGTTTCGACTTTGGAGCAGCCTTGAGCCATAGCTGCCATGATGTCACTTATGAGTTGGGTGCTCCATCCGCCCTCTCTTCCAGCCTCCATTCTCCTTTCTTCTTCAGTCTCCATTTGACCGACCTTAGCGATGCCAGGCTCAGAGCTTGTAGCGGTGTGTAACTCAAAGCAATTTCCAACCTCACATTTGTCCCAATGCCCGATACAGAGCAGATGGGCTCTTTTTGGTAGCTCTCAGGAAGAGAGAGGAACTTCTTCTTCTTCTTCTAAGATATTTATTTATTTAAAAAGCCAACTTAGAGAGAGAGGCAGAGACAGAGGGAGGGAGAGATTGTCCATCCTCTGGGTCACTCCCTGAATGATCCCAGCTGAAGCCAGAAGTCTGGAACTCCACCTGGGTCTCTCATGTGGGTGGCAGGGGCTCAGGGACTGAGGCCATCTCCCATTGTCTTACCAGGAGCATTAAGAGGGACCTGGATTGGCAGTGGAGCAGCTGGGACTCGAACCGGAGCCATATCAATGCCAGTGCTGAAGGTTGCGGCTTAACCTACTGTGCCATGTGTTGGCCCCAAGAAAGGAAATTCCTTTTCCCACAAGTCCTAGCAAGCATCTCTTCACCTGTCATTGGCTCTGGCTGGGTCATGTGCCTACCTGTGAGCTACTCACCATGGCCAGGGGGAAGGGTGTGCCAGTCGGCTTCAGTCAGGGTCAAGGTCACTCCAAGGCAACATCATAGCTTTATGTAAATGAATCCCTTGGGACTGGACAGAACACTGCCAATCATAAGAACAACTTGAGAATTTCTCATTCCTCACCAAGAGTATTAACTCCTTGAGCATAAGAACTGTATTACCATCTTAGCACTTACTTGTAGCTTCTGGCACATCGCACCTGCTCAGTACACTCTGACTCATTGATCAACTGTTGTACAAGCTCACAGAACACTGCTTGGACAGCCTAAACCTCCCACCTGAGGGTATGTAAAAAAGGTGCTCTAAAAATAGTTCCCATTTTCCAGTGGCATCTTGCTCTTGGATAATAACCAGTTCTTAAATGTTTCATTATTATTGAAGGTGAGGCCAAGCATAGGCAAACACAATTTCAGTTTTCTGCTCTCTTAGAATGTGACATTTGGGTCACGTTTGTGAAATCAGCTCTGCAGGATAATTCAGTGGATGCAATGCAAAAGCCCATGAGCAAGAACTCAGTTCCTCACTGGTCCTTCTCACCACACTGGATGTGGGAAAGACAACCCCGACTTCTGTGAGCTGCGGTTTGACAGTAAACACTAACTTTGTGTATGTTTTTGCAATTGAACTTCCCTTTTTTATGGTAGTATAAAATGTATTTTTCAAAAATAAATCTTTACGGGAAGTGTATGGTGGTTGACATGGAAAATGTGTAACTGTCATATACAATATAAGCACATATTTAAATATGCATATTATGAATATTTAAAGCTGTAATGGTTCACAGTAATTTTAGCCTCTTATGTGAAACATTGCTCTCTAAACAGGAGCCCACTAGCATCTTAAATACAGATTAAATTATATAAAAGCAGCCAGTGTAAAATATTTTAAATCTAATATTTATTCTTAAATTTCCTCTGTCTTTTAGAGATTATTATTCTATGTGTCAAGTTTATTTTTTGTACAGAGAAAAACATAAACATTTCTTAAGTCTCTAAAGCTTTTTCCCCTCTTTTAAAAAATGTTCACTTAATTATTTTCATTTTTCTTGAAAGGCAAAGCGACAGAGAGAGATAGAAAGAGGAGATCTTCCATCCCCTGTTCACTCTCCAAATGCCCGCAACAATGAGGGTAGGACAGGCGGCATCCAGGAGGCTGGAACTCTACTCACTTGAGCCATCCGTCACCTGCTGCATCTCAAAACGCATTAGCAGGAAGTTGCATGGGAGTGGAGTCGGACTCCTGCCCCATCTGCCGTGATATCCATCCTGAATGCTTGTTTTCCTTGATGCAACAACAATCACATAAATGGAAAATAGTTTCTCTCCCATACACTCTGTTCCAAAGACTCTCATTCCTTCTTTTTCTGCTATCTTGCCTTGACTTTCTCATTGTTGTCAATGACGTAATTAAATAGTTTAAGTCAATGTATCCAGCCTGTCACTCATCAGGGCCATAACCCTCTGCCCAACATGCTGATGCAAATGACCCCTTACCTGTGCCCATGGCCTCACATGCCTCACTCAGGGGCACTGCCATTTGCATATTCCACCCAAGCAAATCCCTTGCCCTCATAGCTTGTGCAGATTCTCCATCAGCCACATTCTGGCTTTCTTCGCCATCTCAGGTTCCCTGTCCCATCATTCTGAGTCCTCCATGCATCCTCTGGGCAGCTTCGAGCTGTTATCCCGGCCTCTCTGGATGACAGCAGGTGCCTCGTCTTGCAATGATTCAGGTTTCTCACCGACTAATCTGCCACCCAATCTGACCTTGCCCCCGTTATAGCCGCTGTTGAATACAGTCTGAGCATTCCAATTTTCCCCCTTAGGATTCTTCATAGCCGTCGCGTTTTTCAAATAAAGTATGTGTTCAGAGATTTCTGTGTCGTGGTTCAGATTTACCTAATCGCAACCTCAGCGATGCCCTTCGTGGCCTGCCGCCCACAAGGTCACCCTCCACGGCTGTGTGCTGCTCCTGAGGTCTGCATCCTCGTTCTCCCCCTCCAAAGTCAACCTCACTCTTTTCCCATTTCCCATCACCCAGGCCTTGTGTCCTCCGCTGAACCCTGTTCCCATGGTGCCTACCTGGATTAGTCTCCCTGGGCGGATCAGGTACTCTCAGGAGGAGGCAGGGACCGGGAGAGCTGTGTCTCATTTGTCTCTGCCTGGACAGCTCCTGGCTGCTGCCTGCTATGTACTAAAAAATGTTTGGCGAATTTAAATTTGACTTGTAAACTCCTAGAAACAGGAAGAGGCCTATAGATCGACTGCAGTCATATGAGCCCACGAAAAAAAAGTAAGAAAGTTGGCTCCAAGACAAACCCCAGCAAGGTGAGCCCGTTTTGGTACCATCTCCTCTCAGCCTTTTAAGAAATGCCTAATTGAGATCCTTTTCACGTGTCCTCTTTCCAAGGTTTAATGCACGTGATTAATCTCGACTCGCCTTAATACTGCAAGGAATGTGGCAATGACCCCAGCCGAACACTGGCAAAGTGATTAATGCTACATGAACTGGATGAGGTTGTTTTTTTTTTTCTTTCTTTTTTTTTTAACCTTAGATCCTGAATAAACACATTCATGCAGGATTTGGTTGTAGACCTCTGCTCCATGGAAAATGTACCGTGCTTTCAAAGAGTAATGTTTTAGATGCAATAAACAATGTTAAAGGAAACACGGTGCTTGTTACAGAAAATGCTGTTTCAGGCTAAAGTCCCAGTGGTCATAAAAGATATATGATGCAATAAACAAAATGAACCATCGGCAGACAGCTCCATCCCATGACTAACCACTGATTGAATTTTCCTACACTGCTGGACTTTGGGAGCGAGAAACTATTCACAAAAGGTGCATGTTAACTGCAGGGTTGTCCTTTCCTTTTTATGTTTCCAGTGAACTCCAAGAACAGTAGAGGATTTTCCTCCTTCCTCCTCCCCCCTCTTTTTCCCCCTATTGGTTGTTTGTGTTTTTGAATTTTTTATGATGTGGGAAGACTGGCAAACAGTTGCTATGATTGTCAAATGCCTTAAATCAAGAAGAGAAAATGCAATAAAACACGGTTTCCATGGAAACACATTGTAACCTAGTGCCTCTGGATTCTGAGCAGCGCAGACCTCTGCTTGTTACTTGTTGACAGGCATAAATGGAGTCTAAAAGCATTAATTCCAGAGATAAAACTAGAACAGGGAGCTAAGTTATTATAATGTTTAAATATTTCTGAGGTAGTGCTTGCAAATCAAAGCGGTTGTGTCACTATTGAAATCATGTTAATGAGCTAAGCATAAACACTTAAAACAATTTACAAGCTTTTCTCCGAAGATGCTGTAACACATGTGTATCCGCTCTGGAGGCTGCAAGAGGTGGCTGACATGCTTTGGATGGGGTGAAAAGAAATCTGGTGTCAGCAAGCGTGTGGAACGAGAGCCAGGCGTTTTAATGAAGGAAAGGCTGCCAATATGGAAAGACTGCTTAAACATTTTGGTATTGGAGAAGCGCCTAAAACCCTCTTAAGGCGTAAATACATGGTATTTCTTGGTATACATAATTTCTTTTTAACAAGAAGAAACTAAAGGGGTTGGTGTTGTGACGTAGCATGTTAACTTGCAAGGCCAGCAGCCCTTCTGGGAACGCTGGTTCCACACTGGCTGCTCTGCTTCTGATCTAGCTCATTACTAAGACACCTGAGAAGGCAGAAAAAGATGGCCCAGGTGTTTGGGCAACTGCTATTCATATGAGAGGCCTGGATGGAGTTCCTGGCTCCTCGCTTTAGCCTGTCCAGACCTGGGTGCTGGCAGCATTTGGGGAGTGAACCAGGGGAGGGAAGATCTTTAACGCTCTCTCTCTTGCTCTCTCTGTAGCTCTGGTTCTGCCTTTCAAATCAATCAATCTGGAAGAAAGAAGAAAATGAAATGTGAATTATCACATGCCTTTTTATAGATTGATTCCCACTATCCTCATACATTTAAAATTTTATTTATTTGTTTTAAAGGCCCGAGCAAGTGAGGCAACAAGCCAGAGAAACAGAGAGATCTCCAGTCTGCTGGTTCACTCCACACATGCCCACAACAGCAAGGGTGGAACTAGGAGCCCAGAATGCAATGCAGGCCTCCTACATGGGTGGCAGGGACCCAAGTCCTTAAGTCATCACTTGCTGCCTCCCAGGGTGTGCATTAGCAGGAAGCTGAAACTGGAAGTGAAGCCGGAACTTGAACCCAGCACCCTGATCTGGCTTGTCCGTTTCCCAAGTGGTGTCTTTAACTATGAGGCTAAATGCCCACCCCTATCACCAGTTATTTAAAAGTTAAAAAAATGGGCACGGTGCCGTGGCTCACTTGGCTAATCCTCCGCCTGCGGCGCCGGCATCCCATATGGACGCCGGGTTCTAGTCCCGGTTGCTCCTCTTCCAGTCCAGCTCTCTGCTGTGGCCCAGGAGTGCAGTGGAGGATGGCCCAAGTGCTTGGGCTCCTGTACCTGCATGGGAGACCAGGAGGAAGCACATGGCTCCTGGCTTCGGATTGGCGCAGCTCTGGCCATTGCAGCCAACTGGGAAAGAACCAATGGAAGGAAGACCGTTTTCTCTTTCTCTCTCTCACTGTCTATAACTACCTGTCCCCCCCCCCCCAAAAAAAAAAAAAGGAGACCGTATGTTTATGGTTGCCTCCAAGTTCCCTATTAATCAATACAACCAACAATTGAAAGCCAGGCTGTGACACTTCTCAGTGTATCTCTTTGACAATCAGATCTACTGAATATGTGGTGATAATGGCTCACTATCCAACAGTGCACTTTGTTTCTCTGCTGACTTCTGAGTTCACCCTCCCAGCTCACACTTCCACAGTCAGAGTAGGACAAACACCAAGAGATCATTCATTCTCCCCCAAAGCGTGGCTTTCACCACCCCGGGGACTCAGGGGGCTGAGAGAGAGGGGCCAGTATGCCTGAGTTTCAATTTCTGTTCTTACTGCTCTGCTACCAATGTCACTACAATCTGTGATCATTAATTTATTTTTTTATTAAAGATTTTTATTTATTTGACAGGTAGAGTTACAGACAGTGAGAGAGAAGAAGGGCCTCCCTCCATTGGTTCACTCCCCAAATGGCCGCCACAGCCGGCGCTGCGCCGATCCAAAGCCAGGAGCCAGGTACTTCTTCCTGGTCTCCCAAGTGGGTGCAGGGGCCCAGGCACTTAGGCCTTCTTCTACTGCTCTCCCAGGCCACAGCAGAGAGCTGGACTGGAAGAGGAGCAGCCAGGACCAGAACCTGGCACCCATATGGGATGCCGGCGCCACAGGTGGAGGATTAACCCGGTGAGCCACTGTGCCAGACCCTGTGATCATTAATTTATATGTTTCTCTGAGTCACAGCTTTCTAACCCTTTAAGTTAAATATTTGTTAAAGGTAAGAACCTTTTGTTGTTCACGACTGCCTTATTATCTGTCAGCTGAACCAAACTGCCCCAATTGATTAGCTCACATGTGTATATAAATAGGTAGAACAGGCCAGCCAGTCAGCACAGGGACATCACACCGCGTGCCTTCTTTGAATGGCATCAAAAAATAAAAGATGGTAGAACTCAACTTGTGACATTCTGACCCAGCTGTGGAAAATGGGTCCCAGGGTGATGAGAAGCAAACCTCTCTGGAGATGGGTGAAGCTCAGATCCATTCAGATCGGGCAAGAAGAGAAAGCGCTGCTTTGCGTCCTGCCCTTGTGTGCTGCCTCCTTCCATCATGAGTGATTCTGTTCTCCTACCTGATCCTTCAGGGACGCAGGACCCACTCAAACGAGTGCACCATGGAAAAGTCCCCAGAGGCAAATGAAAGTTAAGGAGCCTTCAGTCCCCCCCCTCCCCACCCCGGCCTGGGGTTGCAGATCTCACATTCTCCATCCATTGCACTCTTCTTCCTCCGCTGTCGAGATAAACCTTTTATCTCATTGTTCTAACACTACACAGAGGAGATAATTTATGTGACAGTAATTATGCTGCTATATTTAGTGCTGTGCTCTTTGCCCATTTCTGCTAGCTTGTCTTTTGTTTCAAACATTGACTGGGGGACTTTTAAAAATTAGAAGGTATGTGTATGACACTGTTTAAAACACATTGGGATAGCAGTGCAATTTTGGTATGTTTTGTGCACTTTGTAGCTTTTGGGAAAGATCAGAAGGGGAATAGCACCTCTGAGTGTTTTTGTTTTTTGTTTTTAAGCTGTGTGTTGTTGGGGACCAGGTTTACAGCACCATGTCTAAGCTCTCACTTCTAACACAGGCGTCTTAACCCTGGAATGCTTCTTCCAGTCCTGGCTGCTTTGCTTCCAACCCAGCAATGGACCTGAGAAAGCAGAGAGAAAGACTCCTGGGTAGGTGGACAGGGAGCAGGAGGCCCCACCCCACTACCTGGAGGTAAGAAAATTCTGGCAGCCGGCTTCCATGAGCGATGCTGATGTCACGTGCTAGTCCGTGTCATCAAGGTTTTCTGGGCTGTTATAACTGACCCTGGTAATGACAGTTCTGTTAGTGTTGGAGGAAACTTTCATGTGTTTTCTGTTGAGTCATCATCCCTATGACCAATGAAAACTCCCTTCCCCAGAGCAGTCATGAGACTGTTCCCTTTGACAGCCTGTAAAACTGTAGACAATCCGCTTTCCAAACAGCTCCCTGCTAAAGGGATCTTTCTCAGTGCTGCTGGGAGTGGTTTTTTTTTTTTCTGTTTAGTTTTGCTTTTGCTTTGTTTTGGCATTTTTTCTTAGTATTGTTGAGGTTTTCTTCTTCCTTCATTTCAATTTCCTAAAATAAGCTACCTTCACGCTACTCACCCTTCTTTGTCCATACTCCTCATTTTTGTGAACACAAAACACAAACCCGGTGGAGGAAAAAAAACAAAACCATGAGAACCACAGATTCCTGCAACAGTGTCACTCACGTGTCTTCGGCCTGACCCAGCCCCAGCCATTGTGGTCATCTGGGGAATGCGTCATTGGATGGAACATCTCTCTGTCTCTCTTTTCCTCTGCCTTTCAAATTAATGAATCTTCAAGCCATGTTGTATAGGGGAGGAAAACTATCTTTTCCTCACCCACAGCTAGGCTCGTGGTTGAAGCCCCTTGAAGAAAAGTCCGAAGAACAAAAAGAAAGCATCCAAATGCATTTAGTGTAAGTTCTACGTGACCCAAGCAGCTTCCTTAGGAGAATGAAGACGCAAAGATTTGGGCACAGGAGGCCTGTCTTTCATGCTAGGTGTGATGAAACCATCCGTGGTTGTGGAGAAACACGCCTCGGGGAGGCAGGGAGCCCCAACAGCTCTAAGCTGGGGGCTTCTCTGTGGCCCCAGCCTCCTTAGGGACGAGGCTATCACTTCCTGCTCCCATGTGAGGTCTTGCTTCAGAGCAGGATTGGGAAGTCCCTTCCAGGTTTGGTGACCTAATTCAGAAGGGAGGAGCTGGGCCAGGTTGGAGCCAACCCTGGCTTCCGGTGTTTTCTTGGCCGATTTCTCACGGAATCACTCAGGATGCCAAGCTGCGGCGTGTTGGCCTGGTCTTGAGCCCCAGCAGCAAGGTTAGAGGAAACCTCCGGAAGTTTTATTGGCTTTCTGTTCTTCCCACCAACAAATGATTAGTTTTAAAATAAATGAATTGCACCAAGTAACCACAAGCTTTATTTATTTATTTATTTGAAAGTCAGAATTACAGAGAGAGAGAGAGATCTCTTCCGCCCTCTAGTTCACTCCCCAGGTGGCCTGTGGATGCAGAGGCCCAAGGACTTCAGCCATCTTCTGTTGCCTTCCCAGACACATTAGCAGGGAGCTGGATCAGCAGTGGAGCAGTGGGACTCAACCCTATGCCCATATGGGATGCTGGCACTGCAGATGGTAGTTGATTTGAAAGGTAGAGTGACAGAAAGAGAGAGATCTTCCATCCACTGGTTCACTCTCCAAATAACCACAGCAGCCAAGGCTGGGCCAGGCCAAAGCCAGGAGCCTGGAAGTCCATCCTGGTCTCACATGTTGGGTTGTCGGGGTCCAAGTATTTGAGCCATCTTCTGCTGTCTTCCCAGGCACATTAGCAGGGAGCTGGATCTGAAGCAAAGCAGCTGAGACTTGAACCAGAACTCATATAAGGAATATCGACATCACAAGCAGTGGCTTAACACCCAGCACCACAGTGCCAACACATGAGTACTTGAAAAAAAGAAAACAGAGAAATCTGACATTGATATATTTCTCTTCATCCTTAGGTTAAAGCAATGAAAAGAAAGCAAGTATTCTGTTGGCCCAACTTTGAGGAGTGTGGCCATTTGGGGAGTGAACCAGTGGATGGAAGATCTCTCTCTGTGTCACTCCCTCTATTTCTCTGTAACTCTGCCTTTCAAATAAATAAACAAATATTTTAAAAATTAATGAGAAATTTATTTGATGTGTTTTCATTTTTAAAAGATTGATTTATTTATTTGAAAGACAGATAAATAGATTTCCATGTGCTGGTTCAATTCCCAAATGCCCACAACAGCCAGAGCTGGGCCACACCAAAGCCAGGAGCCTGTAACTCCATCTAGCCTCTGAGGTGGGTGGTAGGAACCCCAACACGTTAGCAGGAAGCTGCGTTGGAAGATTCAGAGTACCCAGGTCTCGAACCAAGCCCTCCAATATGGGATGTGGACAACCCCAGGAGCGGCTTAACCCACTGTGTCACAACACCTGGACACGGAGCCTTCATAAGGAAATAAGACCCACAAAACAAGGACGTTTGTGTAGGTCTCCGCTTAGGTTTGAAGATGGTAGCGTTGTGGAGAAATACAACTGGAGGACGCGATGGTAATGAACAAGCCCTACACTTTCAGATTCTTCTGTGTCCTTGTATGTTCAGAGATGGACAGTTCTTTCCTCCAGGTCCAGGGAGACACCTCTTACCTGGGAGCCTTCCAACCTGCTTCAGGGGAAGGTCAGAAAACCCTTTCTAGTGGCAGTCATTTGGCCCAGGTGTTAAGTCATGGCTTGGGGCATCTGGATCCCACGCCGGAGTTCCTGGGTTCAATACTTGGCTCATTCTCCCGAGTCCGGCTTCCTACTAATGCAGACCTTAGGAGGCAGCAGTGACTGTTCAAGCAACTGGGTTCCTGCCCCCAAAGTGGGAGGCCTGCATTGAGTTCATGGCTCCTGGGTTCAGCCCCTGTAAGATGTTTGGGCATGTAGGAAGTGAGCTGGTGGATGGCAGTTTTCTATCTTTGTCGCTTTCCCTTTGTCTCTCAAATGATATTTAAAAATAATAATAATTTTATGGCTAGTGTTGTGCTGTAGCAGGTAAAACCACTGCCCGAGATGCCAGCATCTAATAAGGGCACTGGTTTGTGTCCCAGCTACTCCACTTCTGATCCAGTTCCCTGATAATAGCTTGGGAAAAGCAGTGGAAGGTGGCCTGAGTGTGGGAGACCCAGAAGAAGCTCCTGGCTCCTGGCTTCAGCCAGGCTCAGCCCCGGCTGTTGTGGCCATTTGGGGAGTGCACTAGTAGTGGATAGAAGATCTCAGTCTCTCTCTATCCCTCCGTGTCAATCTGTAACTCTGACATTCAAATAAATAAATACATCTTTAACATAATAATAATTAAAAAAAAAAATAAATCCTTTCTGGGTTTTCTCAACTTTTTCCAGGGAGAAGAACTGGGGAAGCGGAGACTGACTTCCCTGCTCTGTCATTTTCTCAAATTCCTGTAGCTTAAAATACGCAGTGGGCCAAGGTGCTACAGTTCGGGGTAGCATGTTGGGAAGCTGTGTGCACTGCAGAAAAAAATTCGGCCTCATCGGGAAATCACGCCCTGTCTGGAGCAGCACCCCTTCCTGTTATCCGATTTGAGGCTGTCATTGTGTTTGAGCTATTTTACAACTATTAGACATGCAAATTCTGCCTTGTCTGGTAGAGGTTCGGCCAACTTCCCTCCACCCCTGAAAATACTAGTTTTGTTCCATTTGCACACTCATTTCAGTATTCATGATCTTTAAATGTGTCTCTTCAGAGTCTCTCAAACTGGTGATGACATCTGCTGGGTTCCCGCTTTGATTAATGACTACAATCCATTCTTTAACACGTGCTCATTTTTATATCTGGATGAGGGTCATGGTTCCACGTGTCTTTCGCAAATTACCTTTTAACATCATTCTTCCTAACATTTTTGCTCATCATTGTATCCGAGGCCTTTGGATAGTTCTTTTTATTTTCAGATGGGGTGATAATGTTTCTTGAATTCAGCATTTGATGAGCCTACCTAGTTTTAGATGCAAGATGAGCTGTAATATTTGGAATTGGGATGCCTCAGCCAGTATTGTATACCGGTATTTCTCAGAAAACAGTGACGATGGAAAAAAGGCGGAAGACCCCTGGAGTTCATCCAGACTTCTCCATCACCAAAGCTCAGAGAAATGCAGAGATTTTGAGGTTGCACAGACTTTGAGTAGAAATGGAACTGGATAGCCCTAGGGTTTGGGTATGATCTGTCCCTGCCAAAACTCAAGTTGAAATTTAATTACTAAATGTGGGCCGGTGCCACGGCTCACTAGCTAATCCTCCGCCTTGCGGCGCCGGCACACCGGGTTCTAGTCCCGGTCGGGGTGCCGGATTCTGTCCCGGTTGCCCCTCTTCCAGGCCAGCTCTCTGCTGTGGCCAGGGAGTGCAGTGGAGGATGGCCCAAGTGCTTGGGCCCTGCACTCCATGGGAGACCAGAGTAAGTACCTGGCTCTTGCCATCGGATCAGCGCGGTGTACCGGCCACAGCGCGCCGGCCGTGGCGGCCATTGGAGGGTGAACCAACGGCAAAGGAAGACCTTTCTCTCTGTCTCTCTCTCTCACTGTCCACTCTGCCTGTCAAAAAAAAAAAAAAAAAAAAAAGAAAAAAAAAAAAGAAAGAAAGAAATTGAAGCAATGGAAAAAGAGACTAAGACAGGTAGGAATTGCAGTCTAGCTAGTTCCAGACCCCCAGAGCCTTTATCACTATGATAAATCTCTTCCTGAAGTGGAACTAAGAATATGATCTGAAAATTATGCTAAGAAATGACACCTTGTGTCACTCCCAGCAGGCCCTGCGGCTGGCTTCCTCTCCCTCAGTGAATGGAATGGATAACAGAGGGAATGACACCCCTGCTGTGTCCCAATGGTGAGCCAGTCAGCATTTGTTCCCACAAGGCACAAGCACACACTTGCCATAAATACTCCATAAAATTGAGTTGAATGGAATTGACTGGGCAGGGATTAGCACTGATGACCGGAAGCAGGGCTGATTTTAAGCAGGGTCTTCTTTAACAGTGGAGTTTGCAAGACAGAAGGTGTCCTTTCCAAGTTCTCTGGCAATCAGAAATTCCAAACATAACCCAACGGGGTTTAGTTTACCATCTAGATCAGTTGTTGCAACTCAATAGCCGGACCTACTTTGTCTTAGAAATCACTCTACATTCCTGTTTCCATAGGAATATTATCACAAACCCTTTTGAATGAGCGACTGCAAATTTACTTTTTTTCTTTTTCTTTCTTTCTTTCTTTTTTTTTTTTTTTTTTTATTTGAGAGGCAGAGAGAAACAGGAAGAGAGCATGCTCTCATCTGCTGGTTCATTCCCCAAATGTTTGCAACGGTTCAGGCTGGGCTGGGGCTGGAGCCAGGAGCCGGGAATTCAATTCAGCAGGCCAGGAATTCAGCTACTTGAAGCATCACCACCGTCTCCCAGGGCCTGCACGGGCAGGACAAAGCTGGAGGTGGGAGTGAACCGCAGGTGCTCCCCCAGCACTGCCTATTTTAGGATTTCAGTGGTTGCATATGTATTAGTTCCTGCTTCCGACCTCAGCAAAATACTCCCAGCTCAATCTTTACTACTGGCGGGCGGATGACACAGGGCGAGATTAGCCAAGGTGCCGTACAGTGCAGATGCCCGAGAGCTCTTTCAGCCGTGTGCTAACAATATTTTGATATACTCTGATGTTCTCCCCCTAGCTGTTTCCTTCGCTGCCTGAGCTGTTTGGTCAGGTCTGAGCCGCTGCTGATGGAGCTCTTCTGGCGGATTGCCCGGGGTGGAGTGCGGGGAGCAGCTCTCCTGTAGATTGCGCCTCTCTCCAGGAGTTGCCTGCCTGCAGTATAATGGGCAACATTGAAAGCGGCAAGGCGTTCGGTCGACAAGGTCAGAGTGCCTTTCATTCCTGCAATAATCAGCCAGTGCAGCTCTTCCTCAGACCTGGGGAGAGAGAAGATAGAGGTCAGAAGAGCAATTACATTTCACATTGACTCCAGAAAAGGCTTGGATCACAAGACTGAAAAGCAAAACGGATTCTAGCCCCGTTCTTATCCGTTCCCTTTCTGGTCATCTTTGTTATTAACACTGCCCTGAAACCATAACAAGTTTTAGCTTGATGACGCGAAAAACACATTTTCTGCCTGCAGATGAAATCTTTCTTCTTCGACATTTAGCACTGTCAGCAAATTGCAAATGAGCCGCAGGAGCTATAAGCAGAGACAGTAAGCAAAGGCCATTAATTATGTTTTTAAAAAATGTTAACCCTAGCAGACTATATAACAAGCAATTGTGCTAATTTCAATCTGTAATCAGTCCCTACATTAGCATAACTTTATTTATTTAGCAGTAAGGCAACAATTTAGAGAATATAATTTAGTTGGAAATGTCAGTAATTTTGCAATGGCAGATTGCTGTTACAAAGCTACCTCTAGTTGACCTTACAGCTGCCAGGACTAATTACTTTAATTGCATTAATTGCACTGACCATTCTGGTGTTTAATGTAGTCGCTGTTAGTCTTGAAGCACCAAGCAAGTCGGCTTTCTGAATTCTTGGTAAACCAGGCCAGTGCTCCCTTGTAAATCTTTTTTGATTCTTTTCTGCATTTTGAAAAGCCCTATACTTCACAGATTATCAGTGTTCCCATTGAGGTTATGAATTTGGAGGCAAGCCCTTGAAAGGAAAAAGAAAGTCTGTGTTTCCTAAATGGTTCACTAATGACAAAGAAATGTTTAAGAAATGGTTGTGGCAGTTTTGGCAGTAAATTAAAGCTCCCTCATTACACGTCTTGCAATGAAAGCCTATTAAAAGAAAATCTATGTTCTTGTTTCCAACTTACAGACGGAACACATAGCTTTCCCTAGGATTTGACTCTGCACAAACGGAAATACACAGCTAGATCCTAACTCAAGACCCAAGATCTTGTGCATCTATAAAATAGATCTTTTCTCCTGGTGAGGAATGTTCCACAGGACGTTTAATAAATAATTTGCTGCCAGGAATCCATCTATTAGCCGAAATGAATTTCACGTGGCATACCCATCCTTCCACAGGAAACTGTGCAACGTCGAAAGACTCCATCCACCCAGTTCATCTGCAGCTCCCAGCAGGCACAGCCTGTCCTCGCTTCTTCCAGATGGCCACCTCATTTCTGGCTGAGCCCTTCAGGTTCTTCTCTGTTTTAAATCTATTTGAAAAGCACAAAGAGACAGACGCACAGAGCGGGAGATGTTCCATCCACTGGTTGACTTCCCAAATACTTAAAACAGCTGGGGTTGGGACAGGCCAAAGCTAGGAGCCCGCAACTCCATCCAGGTGGTGTGCATGGCAGGGACCCGAGTACTTGAAGCTTCCACCGTTACCTGCCAGGGTGCCCATTAACAGGAAGTGGAGTAGCTCAGACTCGAACCCAGGCGCTCCTGTATAGGATACCAAGCAGCAGCTGAACCCTCTGTGCCACAACGCCTGACCCTGCATCAAGTCTCGGTGATGTTCTTGTACCTGTGAGGATCACGGTTCCAGCCCTGGTATTTGGATCCAGAACCTCTGAGCCAGACCTCCGTGCTTGATTGTTTCAGAACTGGGTCAAGTTCTTCCTCTAAGGTCATAAAGAGTTGGTCAAACGGGCCTTTTGCTTTGCCAGTAGCTCCCAGCCCACTACCTGTGGTTCCCCACACACACGCCTTACTTTGGCAACGTCTGTCTCTCCGGTGAGGCACCTGAATGAGGATGCTCTTTCCACTCCAAATGTCGGCAGTATTTCTTCACCCGCAATTCTACTGAGGTCTAAACTCTCAGCCCCGTGTAGGAGCTCCTTGGGAAGGCTTTGTAACCTCCAGTCAGCTCTGGGAGCATCATACTGCTTTCTATATTAGCATTAACACCTGCAAACGAAGCCACTAATAATCCAGACGCTTTGCTTCTGTATGGGATGGAGGGTGGAATAAACAGACATGAAGTTAGCTTAGGTGAGCCGCAACTCTTGCATCTATGCATCGTGATGCTGTCTCTTTAACTGTTGGTCTGATACACCACCTTCCCAGGATGCCTCTGGTGCATCTGGGACCAGGACACAGGCTCAGACCCCACCCTGTTTGCATATCAGATTGGAGTACCAACTCCCCCCCCCCCCCCCTTCCTTATAAAAGGAGGTGGAAGGCGGAGAGAGCTCTTCCACGACGGACCAGGCTTGGAAATCCTGCTCTGTTTCCTCTCTTTCCGCCCTGGACTGGTCAACTGGTCACTGGTGGATGTCTCCTGCTCTGCTTCTCGGCTGCACTTGGACAGATCTTCCTAATGACAGGTACTGTGTTTGGTTTTTCTTTTCTCTCTCTCGGTTATGGGCAAGTCTGGTGCGCTCAGGATGGGATTTCTCTGGGTGGAACGGCCTTGCTCGCAGGTCAGGGTACATGACTTCCCTCAATGTCAGCTAAACGCTGTTCCTGTTTGTACCTAGAACCAGTCTCGGCTCTGTATTTCTGTGCCCGCGAAAAGAACCTAAATGTGTCCACTGCCTGGGACACTAAAGCCCAAGGTTAACTGGTCGATTTCATGCAAAATACAAAGATGTTCCCGAAAGTGTTAGTTCCTTCAGGATCATCCACTGGAACTTGCAATTACAACAGCTCCCTTACCCTAGGGGCCTATGCTTCAGGACGTCAGTGGGTGCCTGAAGCCAATTGTGGCATGGAACCCTTAGCATACTGTTTTTGCCCAAATCCTAAATATCCTAAATATGTCCGATTTTTTCCTGCACATCCATACCTAAAATACAGATTAATTGATAAATTAGGTGCAGTAAGAGATCAACACAACAATTACAGGCTGCTTATAAGAGTATAGTGTAATAAAAGTTCTTTAAGACGTGAGTTGGTTATTTCTGGAATTTTCCATGTAGTGTCTTCAGAGTGCAGCTGACTGTAGGTAATTGAAGCTGTGGAAAGTGAAGCGGTAGCTAAGGGGAGGGGGTACAGTGCACGGTAACCACAAAAGGAGAAGATGCATGGCTCTGTTTTTTTTTTTTTAAAGATTTATTTATTGATTTGAAAATCTGAGTTACACAGAGGAGATGCAGAGAGAGAAAGAGAGAGAGAGAGGTTTTGCATCTGCTGGTTCACTCCTCTCATGGCTGCAATGGCTAGAGCTGCGCTGATCCAAAGCCAGGAGTTTCTTCCAGGTCTCCCACATGTGTGCAGGGACCCAAGGACTTGGGCCATCTTCTACTGCTTTCCCAGGCCATAGCAGGGAGCTGGAGCGGAAGTGGAGCAGCTGGGACTAGAACTGGTGCCCATACGGGATGCTGGCACTGCAGGTGGTGGCTTTACCCGATACCCCGCAGCGCCGGCCCAGATACAGGGCTCTTAAAAACATTAACTCATCTGTAGGTCTTCGTCAGATGTGGGACCCTCGTGCTACACGTTCTGGCAGGCAGTAAACTCTGTGCACCTGGACTTTGTCGAAGCTTCCTCCACGGCCCCTCTACGCCCAGCTATTTCCCAGGATGCAGCCCGTGCTTTGGGCAAACCTGGGATTACACGGGGTCTGGAACACGGTGTGACTCGCCGTCTCCACCACTCCTGGCGCTCCTGGGGTGGTTCTGCCCCCAGACGGCCATCTCGGATCCTGTTTGCTGTGCACTCCACAAAAGATGTTAGAATCCTTTCGTTCTCTTTGCCGGCGTCCAGCACACATGGGAAGCTTTCCAAGGCCTTTGCCATGGGTGACTCTGGTCCATTCTCAGTCCCTCCCTGCCCTACGCTTGTCTCTCTGTGGCCTCTGCACTGCCTGGCTCAGGGCGGCATCCGCTCTCCCATGGATTATCCCAGGAACTGCCCAGCTCTGGCTTCTGGTCACCTGGCTCCAAACCTCCACTCTGCTGCAGCCACCCAGGGAGACATCTTCCATGCGGGACTCACTCTGGGGCTCCCTGTCTGACAAAAAACACTCATTGTCTTCAGTCCATCTGCCCACTCTGTACGCCCTAGTAAAAGTCACTCCTTTCTTTTCAGCACAGTTGAGTTTATTTTTGACTTTATGATGCCAGTCTTCCAGGCTTGGTCTGCTGCATTGCTTTTGTTCTTGGCTGCAAGTTCTTTGATCTTACTACATGCTCTGAAAAAAAATCTCAGCAAAAAAAGGGAGCGTTCCCTAAGCCACCAAATTGATTTCTTTAGTTTTTCTTCCATATCCAGGTCATTTTTTTGTATGGTTTGAATTTATTTTTCTCCTCCTTCTGGACCTCTCCTGTAGTCTTTTAGAAAGCCCTCCACTCTGGGAGCAAACACATTGTCTTTGAACTTTGTAAAATTTGCTTTGCCATAGTCAAGGACACACATCACATAGCGCCAGGCATTCCTGTCCTCTGTTCCCGTGAATTTTAAGAACTTTTCCCATCCTCCCTAGGGCTCTCGCTGCTTTGTTCCACACTTGCTCTTAAAGATCAGAATCAAGTCGAGAGCAACCATGTCCTCCAAAGTCCAAGGCGACAGGCGACATCTCTTTACTTGCCCCAGGGTTCTCTGTTGCCTGAGGTGAGAGGTGTCCCAAATCCTACACCACTTAGCTAAGTGCTGGGGGCTGTCACATGCCACACTGGCTGCTCCGCACAGGCAGTAGCTAAGAGTGCCAGAGACGCAAGAGAGATTACCCAGCTTCCTCACACCAGAGCAAATGCCACTGGTCGAGCTGAATGTCACCACCTTCTGTGGTCGCCTGTGCCCAGAGGAATTCCCGGGAGGTGCTGAGTGGGAGATGAAACGAGGGAACCAACATGGGCGAAACAGGAATCAAGGAAGGGCCGGGTGGGCAGGTGGCGACGGAGACCTATTTGTGTTGGGCATTTGCACATCCCTGTCATTCCCTCCTCTCAACACGAGGGTGACCCATGAAGAAGCTGAGCGCTACTGGACATGAAGGAGACGTAAGTGGACTTCTTGAGGTCGCAGAATCAAGGGATGCATAAGCCAAGGACTACACGGGTATTGGCGGATGAGAATTAGGATGGCAAGCAAAACAAAACAATAGCAGAAAGCATCCATAAGGCAGGCATCTCAGTTATGTGAATTACAAAAGGAATGACGGTAGGAAGGAGATACACACACAGCCTAAGACCAAGGACAAGGAAATTCAAGAGAATAGTTATTTTGTTGGCCATGACACCCTTGCAGGGTCGGCACTGTGGCGTAGAAGGTTAAGCCTCTGCCTGCAGTTCTGGCTTCCTATATGGGCACTTATTCGAGCCCTGGCTGCTCTACTTCCCATTCAGCTGCCTGCTGGTCTGCCTGGGAAAGCAGCAGAAAATGGCCCAAGAGTTTGGGCTCCTGCACCCATATGGGAGACCTGGAGGAAGCTCCTGGCTTTGGCTTGGCCCAGCCTTGGCTGTTGCACCCATTTGGGGTATGAACCAGTGGATGGAAGATTTCTCTCTCTGTCTCTTCCCCTCTCTTGGTAACTCTTTGTATTTTAAAGATTTGTTTCTTTATTTAAAAGGCAGAGTTCCAGATAGGCAGAGCCAGAGAGAGAGAGAGGTCTTCCATTTGCTGGTTCACTTCCTAGATGGCTGCAACAGCTGGAGTTGCACCAATCTGAAGCCAGGAGCCAGAAGCTTCTTCTAGGTCTCCCAAGTGGGTGCAGGGACCCAAAAACTTGGGCCATCTTTACTGCTTTCCCAGGCCATAGCAGAGAGCTGGATCAGAAGTAGAGCAGCCGGGACACGAACTGGAACCCATATGGGATGCCGCCAGCACTGCAAACGGCGGCTTTATCCCCTACACAATAGCACTGGCCCCAGAACTCTGACTTTCAAACAAATAAAAAATTTTAAAGTACCCTTTATTTGAATATCCTTGCTAGGCACAGTGTATTATACATTTTAAAATTGTGCATGACCATTGTGGCCAACTGGGGTTTGAACCGGCAGATGGAAGACCGACCTCTCTTGGTCTCTCCATCTCTTTTTGTAGCTCTGACTTTCAAATAAATCTTTTAGGAAATTTCCAAAGTACCCTCTATTTGAATATTGTTGTGAGGCATAATATTTTGTGTAGTTTTTAAAATTGTACAGATGAGTTATGGTGTCCTGGGTGACAATCGGATACATGCATACAATATGTAATGATCAAATTGGGGTAATTAGCCTTTCCTTGCTCAACATTTTTTGTTTTTTAGTACTGGGGAACTCCAAACTCCTCTCTTCTAGTTTTTTTTTTTATTATTTTAAAAAATCTATTTGAGAAGCAGACAGAATGACAGTTCCTATCTGCTGTTTCACACCCCAAACTACTGTAACAGCTTGGGCTGGGCTGGGGCTGAGCCAAGAACTGGAAATCCAATCCAGGTCTCTCGTGTTGGCAGACACTGAGTTCCTGGAGCCGCCACTGCTGCCTCCCAGAGTTGGCCTTGGCAGGAAGCTGTAATGGGGAGTCGGAGCTGGGCCTCTCACCCACATCTTACTACCCCTGTTCTCAACAACACCTGTAGTAAACTGTTGTGACCCCCAGATACCCTGCTGTGCTTTGGGCTAAGCAGAGTGTTTTGTGTTGTGTTTTCAGTTTTAAATTCTGGTGGTGAAATTCCTCAACAATGGATAGAAGAAATCACAGTTTGTGATCCTTAAAGGATCTGGCCTTGTTATTGCATTACTGTCTGCTGCACGTACAGGCACTACAAAGGGCTGCTCCTAAATGCTAATGGCAGTATTGGTTTGCACCTCTGCCTTTTATTTGTTAGTTTGTTTTTGGTAATGCTTTTTTTCCACACTGCCTCCTGCTCTCCTTTTCTGAGGTTTCTTAAGTGTGAGGTCAGAGGCAAGTACCAAAGCCAAGGTGACTAAGTGGGCATCGAGCCGGTTGCAGAGCCACAGGGCAGCCGTAAGTAATGGCATAGGTCTGCTAAGTCGGTGAACCCTATCTTTCCTAATTTCATCATCAGCTCACCACTGGAATCTGACAGTCAGTATGTTAAGTCGAATTCAAAGGCTCAAAAAAACCAAAAAGCAGGGAAAAAAATCCAATCTCAGAGTCAGGCGAAAATTTGTAGCTGCAGACTCCTTGTCTAAAGATTTCCTCTTTCAGTTGAGAACACTGATGATTTCCCGCCCTGAAATGACTAACCCAAAAGTTGCACATATTCAAAAAAGGCGCTAACTCTGCTTCCACCAGGAAGCGTGGGTCGGAGGACCCCTCACCCGTGTCCTTCCTGCCTGTGCTTGGCGACAGGTCACGTGGCTCTTGAGAACCCCGGCTTCCTTGGGAGGGCTTCTTGCGTGCGCCAAGAGCCATAAACGTGAGATGGAACAGCCTGTGTGTCGAGGTTCCGCTGCTGTCTGACAAGCAGATTGGTTTGGGACCAAAGCTCTTGGCCAGGTGCTCTGGCCCCTTAGTGGTGTGCGTGGAAGAGGCAGCGCGGAGCCCTTGTGGAGACCAAACAGGGCTGCCCTGGGTCCTGAGCCAGAGGAAACTGGCTGGGATGGCCCCAGTGATGTAAAGCAAGCAGCTGGAAGCAGGGAGAAGGGAGTAGTTACTTGTGGAGAACAGGAAGTAGACTTTCAGAGGACGCTGATAAAAGCAGACACAGGTGCTTTGCTCCTGAGTACTTTGATTTGCGCTGTGCTGCGGTATACATTTTTGTTAGCCATGTTAAAGTGTTCTAGAAACACTGTGGGGGTATGCATGAATAAATGAAGTCTTCATGAAATGTTTACATTATTTTATTTGGAAAAGGGGGACATCCAGAAACCTCCCCCAAAGTTCCCTTAGAAGAAAAAGCAGACGAAAAGGAGCTTCTGTCACGGCTTCGCTCTCTGCCTCCTTGTCGTGGCTGATTGTATCAAAATATTGGAACCCTTTGCAACAACATCAGAATTTGTCTTTGGGGTAAGTCTAGCATTTTAATTGGTGCATACATTAGATACATCTGAATTTTAAAGTGTGTGTTCTCACACCCTTATGTTCATCTATTATGACATTTTTCTGTTTTTATGGTAATTAGTCATTCATACGTTCTCTTCCCCACCAGGCTGGGTTCCTAGCAAGATCACCAAGTCGCTAAAGCCTGGGAGAGTCCCTGAAACACAGAAGGCGGTCAGCGGACTCTACCTGGGGATTCATAGTAGATTATATAATGTAGCTGTCTTGCGAGATGGCAAATGGATTAAATGAGATATCAACAAAAAAAAGTCCAACAATGAACTTGAATCATAATAGGAGCACTTGTTAGTTCTCTGTCCTCTTCTTTGAACCAGAGAAAAAAAATTCTTCAAGGCAGTGTAGAATACTACATGTCAGTTTTCATCTGAGAAAAACTTGTACTCTCTGTACAAGTTGGTTTGCTGTGAAGGGTAGTTACGTTCAGAAATTTAAGGACTAGGTGGGTGGGTGAGAACAGAAAAATTGACTCCCTTCCTACCAGTGCTTTGCAAGGAAATGGCTGGAGGAAAATGTTGGTCCCTCTCTTCGCGCCTTATCAGCTCCTGGAACTTCGCTGGATCTTGTGTTCATCCTCCATGAGCTGCCAAGCCATAGGCCCTGGCCGAGGCTGGGCCACTTATGGGGACAGCTAGGCAGCTGGGTGGCAAGGACTCCGTCTCTGTGACTTACGATACTGTGTAAATTCTTTGGGCCTGACATCTGAGCTGACCCCTGGGCCGCTGCCCAGAATGTGTGTCTTGTGAACAGACAGGCGCTTTCTCCTGAAGTTAGGGCGGCCCAGGAACACCTATTCCAGGAAGAAGGCATAGTGTGGATGCACGGGGGGTGGGAGGGCAACGTGCACCCCAGTGGGTTTTTGGGCTGTTAAGGACAAGCTATGACTTGGGGCTTGTGGGTGGAATGGTTCCCCTTATAGAGTACACATCAGATTTGTCAGACAACTGACAGGCAGGTTTAAAAATAACCCGGGTGCAGCACAAGCGAAAGAGACAGTAGCTAGCTGCTGAGCTGGTAGCAGCCTGGGCTGTTTTTGTGAAAGTGACCACCAGACTACACTGCGCTTCCTTTGTGGTTGATTTCGCCCAGATCACAGGCAGCTGCCGAAGAGTCAACAAGAGAGGTTCCCTTCTGAAAACAGTGCCTGCCATTTTCATGATTTCTCAACACATCTCGCTCTCTCCATCAGCCTTCTCATTTGTTTAAATTGCTAGTGAGAGGGCTTTTAAACATCCCATTGGTGATGCCTGCTTCTTCGAGCTGATCACTTAGAAGACACTGTGGGAACCCACCCATGAAGGCGTCCCTAACGCACACTCTCGCTCTGCCTCTGCCGCTGAGACATGAGTGTGAGTAGAACCGGCTCCAGTCGCTGGGGATTCCACTGCTACTCCCTTCAAAGGGATGCTGAACACCTGTCTGTGGACTTCGTCTCTTGCTGAACAAAACGTTCTA
The DNA here is from genome assembly GCF_051225735.1 of Oryctolagus cuniculus. NCBI lineage: Eukaryota > Metazoa > Chordata > Mammalia > Lagomorpha > Leporidae > Oryctolagus > Oryctolagus cuniculus. The sequence continues at coordinate 15,634,845 of NC_142872.1, forward strand.
CTCATCTACACGTCTTCTTTCCAAGAGACGGGGCATACTGGAAAGTCTGGTCCACACCGAAACCAGAGAGAATGAGTCTGAGAATCAGAGTCAGCTGTTGGCCCCAGGAGGCCGGATGCTCACACGTGACCTTGAGCAGTGAGTCCAGTTTTGGGCTCTGGAGTATCCAAGCTGAAGCATGATGTTTGAGCACACCGGACAGTAGTTCTTAGCGTTGACTGCAGCTCAGAAACATTAGGGGCCTAAGAAAAGAAAAGAGAATGGAAGCAGAGAGAGGAGAATGGATGGCCTACGATAAAATAAAATACTCAAACCATGCAACCAAGTTGACAGTGGAGTAATGAATGCTCTCTCCCATCTAAGCTTCAGTCTTCCAGTGGCCAACTCCCTGTCGCCTGGAATTGGAAGCTGGGTGCATGCCCCTCACTTGATACCTACAGTACCTTCTCCATGTGTGTTTAATAAGCTGCCCCGGCTTATTATTATAGTATTATTATATTATTTAAGATCTACTGACGGTGATGGCATGACAATTCTCCCAGGACCTCCCGGTGCAGGTTATACAGGCTTGGGAACTGGAAAACCCTTGTTACATGCATCAGTTAGGGCAAGGAGGTTTTTGCATGACTTACCAGGCAGTGTGTAAAACTCAACAACACAGACTTCTCATCCGGTTCTTCTGACAAATGTGCAGATCTGACTTTGCCAGGACTTGGCTGTCTGGCATCGGCCCCATATTTGAAAGCTTGGAGGGTTGAACAGCGAGGATACTGTAGCCTTCACCTCTTTGCTACTCCATAGCCTAAGAAGTTGATGGCTTCCTCTGGATCCACTCACACTTTATTCTTCCCACGGAAACCTGGTTTTGTTTAGGTTCCTAAGCTCCCCAGCACAGCCTAGGCAGCTCAGGGAGAGGTGAGCTCCCCAGAGCCCACGGTGAGCAGATTGACTGTGGGAGAAGAGTCTGGGCTGAGAAGTGAGCACGTGACCCGTTTCCAGTTGATGGAGAAGGTGCTGGCAGATTGGTGGGGAGCTTCTGAACCGTGAGAGCCAGTTGCCCCCTCCCCCACACCAGTCACCCTGTGACTGACCCGGCTGGGCTCTGATGGCAGAGTGCAATGTCGAGGCGGCCCCGGGCTCCTGGGGACTGACTGAGCCACAGCACCCAGCCCTGCTGAGTTCTTGCTGTGTCTGGACTTCCTGACATCCAAGCCGATAAATCCATCATGGAAGTACTTCTGCGCTGAGTTTTCTGTTACTTGAAGCTGAGGTCTACCTGAATAATCCATCTTCTTTAGTCCAAATCCCTCACTCCAGGTATCTTTTATTAACCTCTTGGCTATTGATCTTGTCTGTTTATTAGTCTTTCCCCCAATTTTATTGCCCCCCCATAACTCAGTGATTATTAATTCTCTATTTTTATTGTTTCTTCTGTGTCTGTTCTTGGCTCCTCACAAATAAGCATTTAGAAGTGTCAGAGAACATATATATTATTTGTAGCCTAGGTCTTGTTCACAGGAAAGAGAAACTTCACACACGGCTGAGTGGCGTGGAGAGGGTACGCCCAGATAGCTCCTTATTTTAGAAAGATAGGGGTGTCTGTAAAGAGATTGCAGTGTCTCCATTCTAGCTGCTACTAAAAAAAGGCCTATTTGAATCTTGATGCTAAAGTAACAAGAAATAAGTTATATTATATAGAATATTATGCTTGTTTCTTTATCTTGGCAAAGAGATTTTGTAAAGACTCGGGGAAAGGAAGGAAGGAAGGAATCAATTTTGTTCTGGTCTTTTGTCCCAGGGAGCTTTTTGCACGTAACTTCAGTTCAGTCTGACAACAAGCCTGCAACCGGGGTTATTTTTATCTCCGCTCTACAGTTGGGGCAACTGAAGCTTAAAGAAGTAATTTTCTCAAGGCCACTCGAGTGCATGTCTGAAGCAGATTCACCCCAAGGACTGGATGACCCCAAAGCTGTGTTTTCTCTGCAACACAAACATCACAAGCCCTTTATCTATCCCCCTGCTAAGTGTGTCTTTGCTGGGGAGGTGGCAGGTGTTGTCAGCAGGCAGCCTGAGGCTTTGGGCTGTTTGTGGCTCTGTCTGAGTAATTCCTGTGCCAGTCCTCCAATACTCGTAGACCAATGACCCTGCCTGGCTGTGCATCCCCTAGGAGATTGCAACACACACAGTCAGGCAACAGAGGGCTGGCTCCTATCACGTATTTCTCCGTTTTGATTCTCTTCCTGTCCGTGAATGGTCTGTGGTCACCACATACGAAATTATAGCCCTGGTTGCAGCTGCCATCCCGTTCTGTGAATCATTGCGATTTATTGAATTGTTCACACTCTACCCAGCATCCTGTTTCCGTGCTGCATGCTTTTCTCTGTGTGCTCTCAGATTGCCTGTGCCATCGCTCAGTGACACCTGCCACAGTGTCCCAGAGCACATGGTTGTAGCCCTCTTGGACACGTCAAGCCCAGAGGTGATGAACCCCCAGGAGCACACTGGGGCTGCTCCCCAATCAGGAGTGTTGCCCATCATGAAGTCAGAGTTCTGTCATAATATGGAGAAGCCTGGATGGGCGGAAGGAAAGAGGGGAGGGGGAGGGGGAGATCTGCATGGCTTGAACCAATAGGACTGCTGATTGGATTTTTAGCACTTCTGTCTACATAGAGATTGCTTTGCTTAATGTTGTCACTATCCATACTTCTGAGAAGTATATTCAGAGGATAATTGCCTAACAAGAGCCAAGGTCACTCCCAGGATACCGCTGCAGTTCTTTGGAGTCGCACGGGGCAGCAGATTCTTCTTACTGAGGAAGCTGTTCTGGCGATCTTTGATTTCTCCTGCATCTCCTTCACCTGCAGTGATACGACGGCAGAGGGAAGGAAGCACGCGGGGTTCTGTGTCTCCTGAGCGGGTCTGGGATGCTAGGAATTTTCGCGCCTGTGACTTCGCTTGTTTGCAACAAGCGTAATTATTATCCCTGTTGTTCATAGTTAAAGTGACAGAGGCCGAGAGAGTTTGGGTAATGTTCTCGAGAATCACCAGTGAGCGACTGAGAATGTGCTTGAACTTGGCCTGGGTCTGCAGGCCCTGCATATGTATTATCTCAGTTCATCTACCCACAACCCCTTCTTGAAACAGGCACGTGCTCTCGTTGTTCTAACGGCCAGGATTCTAAAGTCGAAGCGTCGGCAGGGTGGAGTCCCTTCAGAAGCCCCATGGAAGAATCCTTGCTTGGTTTGCAGCTTTCGGTGGCACCTGGCGTTCCTTGGCTCGCTGTAGCATCTCTCCATCCCAGTCTGCTCTGACTTCGTGCAGCCTTCTCTTCTGTGTCTCTGGGTGTCTTTGTCTTTGTTGGGGCATTTCCATTGGATTAAGGCCAGTCCCAACCCAGTATGATCTCATTCGGATTACTTCCTTCATTATATTGACCAGGATCCCTTTTTTCAAATTAGTTCACCTTTTGAGCTTCAGGGTAGACAGGAACTTTGGGGAATGCTACTCAGTGTACTGGAGGTTGGGAAATAGCTTGCTGAACCTCACTCAGCTGTGTGGCCTGAGGCGTTACTACGCCCGTGTTCCTTTGCTACCAACTCTTGTTCATGACAACATCAGATGCATCCCTTGCAGATTCACAGCCTAAAGTGGCAGGCTTTGTGTGGGGCTCAGGGACTTGTCAACAGCCTAGAGAAACAGTTTGTTAGAATGAATGTGGTTCCAAGTGAGGCTGCCTACCTAACAGGTGTAACAGTGAAGAAGTGACAAAAGTCACATCTCCATTTTTGGTAGACTACGAAACACATACCTCCATGACTTAGGGGCTCTATTGGGAAAAGGGCTGATGGATTGGGGGTAATGATGAGACTTTGTAATGATGGGTTAATATTGTGGCAATGAAGTGAGAGGCTCCCTAGGGTTCACAGGCTTAGCATATAAATATAAGAGTAGATTTTAAGTGAATTAATAGACACTACATTCTTGAACATCCCTACATGTTGGAGAGGGACAGCCATATTAGGAGTGTGTGTTTATCTGTTAATATTGATTATTCACTTAAAGATACCATACACAGGTTATGGAGCAATTAGTGAGAATGTGTGCCCAAACTGTTGGAAGTTTTCTATCTTCTTTCCAAGTGCTGCCTACATCCTGAGGAAAAAAAGCCACGATTCAGATATTAGAAGGAGAGGGATCAAAGGAAGGTCAGAAATGGGAGAAGAGAGGAAGGGCACCCAACCAATCCCCCTCATGAAAAGCCCAGACAAGAAGCCCGATGACATGGAAATCAGATTGACAATGGTGAGTTAAGGCTGAAATTCAAAAGCAGTCTTGAGAGCCGCTGGTGAAGCGTGTTTTCCTTTGCCTTCCTTCAGCTGATAAGCGACAACATTGAATGGACAAGCGCCACGGTGGGGGCGTCCCTCATGCAAGTCCAACAGAACGCATGCGTGGCCCAGCTGCAGCGCCTGGAGCTCCCCAGGAGTCTTCAGGCTGCACCAGAGACAGCAAGGTTTTCCTCATAATGTGTCTGCAACCCAATCACGTTGTGGCAAGGAAACTACAGATGGGATTTACCAAGTCCTAAAACATTGTATCAAAAAATAAAAAAAGTCTTTCAGAAGCTTTTTAAAGAACTCAAAATAGAAGCACCCTAACCTCCAGCCATTCCATGTGTGGGTCTGTTTCTGAAGGAACAGACACCGGGATGTCGGAAGGCTATCTGCCCTCTGCAGCTCACTGCACCGCGACTCACCAAGGCCATGGTTCAGAATCTACGAACGTGCCCGACAGTGGATGAGTGATGACGCTTTACACAACAGAACACTATTCAGCCGTGAGAAGGGGAAACCTTGGCCTTTGCCACAACTCAGAAGCCGTGATGCTCAGACAGACCCCATGTGATCTCACTTATGTGTTAAATATAATGCTGAATTTAAAAAGTAAAGAGTAAATCAATGATTTCCAGACCCTGGGGAGGTGAGAAGGAGGAAGCGGGGAGTTGTTGATCAAAGAGGACAAAATTTCTGATCAACAGGAGGGGAGTGGGTTTTGAGATCTGTTCAACAGCAGGGTGACTTAGCTAAATATAATGAATTACATTTTTCAAAACGGCTAAGATGGTAAATTTCAATATAAAAAAAGTGATAGCTAAGCAGGACGAGGGATATATTAATGAGCTTGATTTCAGCATCCCATGTTGTCTATGTGCATTAAACATCACGTTGTATGCTACACATGCATACAATTATGATTTGCCTATCAGAAAAAACATTCATAATAAAATTTGAAAGTCCTCCAGATTGCACAAAAAGGTCTTTCTTTCAAGAAGCATCCGAGAGATTTATATGCTTCTCTGCTTGCAGAGCTAAAAGGGAAAATGTCTTTTTCCTCAAGTCGGTCTGCCATTGAAACAATGGAGAGACTATAATGCCCTTTAGAAGTCTGATTTCTTCCAAGTAACATCATGTCTGAGTATTTATTTTACCCCTTTGGGATTTGTACTCCAGCCCTGACTTTGCCTAGCAACTTGCTGGAGAATTTTCTTTGTCTTGCAGAATTCTTAAGTGTTTTGAGAATGTCACTGAATTGTTTCCCTTGTAATAGATTTAGCGAGTGAAAAATGGAGAGTTTTTTCTCATTTTCAGACATAATCTTGGCAGAGTGTTTAAAAGAAAGATAAACAAAATGTCAGGAACACTTAGAAAGGAACACTAACACACAGCGTCGCGGGGTGGCGGGGAACAGGATGAATGGATGTTGTGGTATAGATGGTGGCCACGACTCCCATGCCCCGTGCAGGAATACGGAGCATCCTTCCCTTGACCCTGAATTTGTCCCTGATAGCCCTGACGAAGCAGAGGTGGGGAGGAAGCATCCTTAAGGTCCTTCCTGGTAGCCCTGAGTCGTCTGCTGCCACTTAGGTGATGGGTGTTAGTGGGGGAATAAATGCTTGGCTCACAACTCACCGTGTTCCCCAGGAGGCTCTGTGAAAGCCTAGAAGAATCTGCATGGATGCTCCAAATGTGCCTGTTCTAAGTACCCACAGATGTTTTCTCTTGGCACAGATAATGAGAATCTAGGCTTAAATGTTACTGTTTAATAGTTAATACCGTTCATACTCTCCCTTCCTTCTGTTGGAAGCTGGCGCTATGGCAAAACTGCTGACGTGTTGATTCTCATGCTATTGTCACGTTACATCCAGGATAAAAAGGACTTTAATTTCCCGAGATGTATTAAGTGCAGTTTTCATAAGCTGAACCATATGTTGGGATCTAGTCACGCGTATACCTGCAGTTAGTTACATTTATGTAGATGAAGGTTGGCAAGTGATTTCTTTCAAAGAAATTAAGACTGGGTTCTCTCCCGAATCATTTTAATGGTGAAATCCAATGCTTTTGTCCTGTGTGTGCTCTCCTACTACCCCAGATTTGTATGAGACCTGGAATAATGATCCTGATGATCTTCCTGCTTTTTTAAAAATCAAACCACAATAGTCATCCTTGGTTTCAGTTTGTGAGATTGCAGTTATCTGTGACCTGAAAATATTAAGTGGAAGATTCTAGGGATAAACCAGTCATAAGTTCTGCATCACTGGGGAGAGCATTGTGTGGATTAAGCTGCCACTTGGGACGCCGGCATCCCGTATCAGAGCGCCGTTCAGGTCCTGGCTCCTCTGCTTCTGAACCGGCTTCCTGCTAATGTGCATTGCAGTAGGGGATGGTCCAAGTGCTTGTTCCTGTCACCTGCAAGGGAGACCTGACTCCTGCGTTTGCCTGACCCCACTCTGGCTGTTGTGGACATTTGGGGAATGAACCAGTAGATTGAAGAGCAGTTTCTCTCTCTTTCTCTGTTTTCCTCTACTGCTCTACCTTTCAAATAAACAAAAATAAAGAAAATTGTGCACCACTCGGAGTAGCATGATGAAATCTCACAGCCTCCAGCTCCACCTACACCAGGCTAGGGATCGTGTGTGTTTTCCTGTATCCACGCTCTGTGTTCTACCTGCCTGTTCATCGCTTATTACATTCTCCATTGTCAGATTCAGTGATTGCGCTCAAGTAACCCTGGTTTCTTTATTTTGCTTAATAATGGCTCTTAAGGGCAAGGACAGTGTTGCAAAAGAAGCACCATGGCCTGCAATACTAAGGGACGGAGATGGATTCTGGTCTTACGTGGCAACAGGGCAGGGTGTATATGAAGAAGTGCAGCATCCTGGTAAGGTTCAGTACTGTCCCCAGCTTCAGGCGTCTCGGGGCACACCACCTGAAGATAATGGGTTCTACCGTCCACGTTTATAAAATGGTAACACCTGAGGAATCAGGTGGCCAGGTCTCCAGCTAGTCTTTGTAGTATTTTTTTCAACTTTTCTCTAATTCTGAAATTATATCAACGCAAAATATTTTTCTAACAATCTTTTCTTTTCTTTTTTTTTAAAAGATTATTTATTTGAAAGGCAGAGTTACAGAGGGGCAGAGGCAGACAGAGAGAGAGGTCTTCGTTCTGCTAATTCGCTCCCCAAATGGCAGCAACAGCCGCAGCTGGGCACATCCCAAGCTAGGAGTTAGGAGCTTCTTCCAGGTCTTCCAGGCAGGTGCAGGGACCCAAGGACTTGGGCCATCCTCTACTGCTTTCCCAGGCCATAGCAGAGAGCTGGATCAGAAGAGGAATAGCAGGGACTAGAACTGGCACCCATATGGGATAGCGGCACTGCAGGCGGCAGCTTTACCTGCTACGCCACAGCACCGGCCCCAACACAAAATATTTTATTTTAAATTACACTGTATGTCTAAACCATGTTGGTACACTCTTAAGTGAGCTGAATCTTCTGTTTTATATACAAAAGCATTAACCGAAGTAAATTTATCCTCTTTATTCAGAAAACATTTGGATTAACGATTCTGCCCTACTCTCTGTAAAAACAGTCACAGATCTGTTTGTTGTGTAACGAACAAGGTCACAGGCTGTTCAGCTGCCGGAGCAAACTCGATTAAGACCGTGATAATCTTTTGAAAGATTGTAATTTATCTCCATTTGAAGGGCATTATCTTAGTTCTTCAGCTATCACAAGGAGCAAGGTTAACAAATATTCAGTGATGAATTTTTGAAAGCTGTAGTCAGATCTTGTTCTCATAAGCCCTTCTAAAAGGCTGTCAAAAGGCAATGAAATAAAAATTGCCAAATTTGTACACAGCCTACCCTAATGGCTGTTATCTGAGAAAGTGGTTTAGAATTCATAGAGGCACTCCCTTCACTTAAGCCCTTTCTTGTTGGCTTCAGATTGAAAACAATTCGTTCCATGGCTCACGTGGGACAGATTACCACGCAAAGCTCCTGTGGACTTGAAATGAGGAGCTAGGTGGCACAAAATCCACAGAGAAGGGGTCTCTGCTTTCCGGATAGTCTGATACTTCTGCTAAGGGTCAGCCTCACGGACCGACTTCTTAACAACCCTTTGATTTGAATGTGATTTGGGTAGCCTGTTAATGGTTTCAATGTATTCAAATGCTTTGCACAGCTTCTGCCAGCCGTGTGCACAAGAGGTTGATTTTCTCTGCTGTGCTGTGAGAGTGTGTTTGAGGTGGAATACGGCTGTGGTGTAGACGTTTGCAAGCCTCAGAGACCTGAGGAACATGCAGCCAGTGTGGTCCCACTCACGTCCTCGGAGGATAGACCGGGACCAGGGCAGAGGGGAGGAGAAGAGGACCTGATAGGCCATTCTCAGTGCCTCCATCTGGAGAGACCAGAGATGCATCAGCTTTCGAGTGTGTGTTTATGCGTCTTAGCTTCCTGTGACAGTTACTTGGAGGGTGGTGTTGAGAGAGAGGGGATCTGATGAGGGAGGGGAAGAGAAAGCCATGGCAACTTTCTGCTAAAAAAGCGTCGTGTGCATCCTCTTTATTTTTGACAGAGTCTTTTAACGAAACCCACCACATAATAAGGAAAGCCTTCTCCGCACAGGAGAGAGACAAAGACCACCTGTCTTCTTCTATTGCACTGGTATAATTGGAAAACAAGAATGATCAAGATGGGCATTTAAACATTATATTTGGAGACTTATTTTGAACAAATGCAATGCTTATTACCTGTAAAATATCAAATGCAGCGTATTTATGTCACTCATAAAATAATTTTAGGACCAATGTTTTCATTAATTAAGGTGGTGGGTGTGGCGAGGTGGGATGAGCTGCCTCGTGGGATGCTTGAATCCCATATTGGAGTGCCTGTGGTCAAACCCCGCCTCCAATTCCAGCTTCCTTCTAATGCTTCTGGAAAGCAGCAGGTGATGGCCCAAGTTCTTAGGTTCCTGCCTCCTATGTGGAAGACCCAAATGGAGTTCCTGGCTCCTGGCTGGGTCTGACCCAACTCTGGCAGTTGCAGGCATGTGGGGAGTGAACCAGTGGATGGAAGATCTCTGTTTCCATCTCTGTGTCTGTTGGTCTGTCTGTCGCTCCTTCTCTCTCTGTCTTCCAAATAAACCTTTAAAAAACATCTTTGTCAACAGTATAGTCCAGGTGGTGTGGTCCAGTTATATGACGTAAGCTTAAAGTGAGATGATGGAGTTGCCACAGAATTGAACGTATTTGTCAGAATTCATCAACTTGTATACTCAGAGGACTGTAGTTTTTCAAATAAGTTACACCTGACTTCTTAAAAATGATTGCAGCCTTATCGTGTGTTTCTGTGACTGTGTAATCTCATTGGATGATATTTCCAGAAGTTTGGGTGTGAGTCCTTTCAAGAAAGGCTGGATCTGATGGTCTTCATGAGCTGCAGTGAGGGGATACCCTGGCCCATTCAGCATGGGATCCTAGCACAAGACAGGGCACACAGTTGGGGCTCATTGGCACTTAGCTGTGCTGTAAGTGAAGGGCCCCTTTTGTCCACTAGGGCTGGCTCCAAGTGGCCCTGTTGCCCCTCTGTCATTCTTCAACCCAAGTACCCTGCAAGCCTGGCTGATGTTCAGGTCCTAGAGAGCTTTGTGGGCTTCGGTGGCATTGTCATGTGTTGGTGGTTCCAGGAGCTGGGCCACCTGAATCTTGCAGACTTTGCAGATCTTCTTTCATCTTGACAATAGTCATGGAGATTGTCCAGATCTGCCCTCTTGCCAGTGTGGGGGTTGGGACATAATCTTCACCAAACACAGGAACATTTCTACCTTGACCTTGTCCTGCAAAAAATAAGAGTGAAATTTATCTACCGAAAAGAGCGTATTTGTTCAATGATTGTTCCTTTTGCTTAGAGTGGATAATTGCTTTGGGGATTCATTTTTGCGTTACTTGAATAGACACAATTTGGGAGTTAATTATCCTTCAAAATAAACCTCACCCTCTCAACAACAATTTAAAAAAAAAAAACCTTACTATACCTGGAGCGTTGTGTGACAATGTGGTCCAGTCATCCTTGGGTGTTTGCAGGGAATTGGTTCCAAGAACAACCTCCCTCCCCCACAGACAGCAAAATGCAAGAATGTTCCAGCCCTTTATACAAAATGATACAGCATTCACACAACATTGTGCACATCCTCCTCTAAGCTTTAATCCGTGTGTTTCTTAGTATCTTCTGTAGCATAAATGTTTTGTTGTTCGGCTGCCCTGTGTAGGTATTAACAACAAGGTCTGCACGGGTTCAACACAGATGAAATTTCTTTCTCAAATACTTTGAGTCCGTGGTTGGCTGAATCCCTGGAGATGGGAGCCACTGCGCATGTGTGCATCTCATCCGAGCCGAAGGAGCACCCGTAGCATCTTTCCTGATTACCTCTATTCCTAATAGTAAGTGTATTTTGTTATGTGATGTCTCTCGGAGGAAAGGAGTTGCACAGAGCTAACAGAAAATCTCAAACCTTGTGAATCCCTTCAGCTATTTAGATTTAATAATACCAACACTAAATCTTTGCACCAGATACATAAATAGGTTAAGCTACATCATCACATTTCTCCAGGAAATTGGCTGAAGTCTGTTTTCATTAGTCCGTTAAAGTACAGGTGCATAGCATGTGGAGTTACTGCTCTCTTCTATAAAATTTGGCCAACCTTAGCAATACTTTCATAAATATTAATTGCCCATCACATTGAGAAAATTCCCACATCTCTCCTTAAGAATTTCAGGGCTTACCTGTGGAAGATAGGCCCTGCTATTTGGTAGAGGGATAGCTGCTCTGCGTTTCCTCGTTTTTCTTTGAAAAAAAAAAATTGTTCATTTATTCTCATCTGCTTGAAAGGCAGAGCAAGAGAGAGTGAGAGAGCAAGAGAGAGAGAGAGAACGAGAGCGAGCTGGTGAGCTAGAGAGAGAGAAAGATCTTTGACCCAGTGGTTTGCTCTCCAAATACCTATTACTGCCATAGCTGTACCTATCCCAAGCCAGGAGCCAGGGACTCCATTGGATCTCCCACATGTGTGGCAAAGTCCAAAGTACTTGAGCTGTCATCCTTTGGGAATTTTCAGGAAGCTGGATTGGAAGCAGGGGATCCAGGAGCCCACCAGGCACTCCAGTTTGGGATGTGGGTGTACAAAGTGGTGACTGAGCCCACTGTGCCACGATGCCTGCCCCTCTCTTCTGGTTTTTAGTCCAGGAAGGATGGTGGGATTGGCCTGAACCAATCATTTGCTAGTAATTTCTAGTGATTTCTCCAGGGGGAGAAAGCTGAAGGATCACACTCCGTTTTTACGATTTTGACGAGCTGGCTGTTAAAAACATTTGTTTTCCTGGCCGGCGCTGCGCTCACTAGGCTAATCCTCCGCCTGCAGTGCCGGCACACCAGGTTCTAGTCCTGGTTGGGGCGCCGGTTCTGTCCTGGTTGCTCCTCTTCCAGTCCAGCTCTCTGCTGTGGCCCGGAGTGCAGTGGAGGATGGCCCAAGTGCTTGGGCCCTGCACCCTCATGGGTGACTGGGAGAGACACCTGGCTCCTGGCTTTGGATCAGCTCGGTGCGCTGGATGCAGCGTGCTGGCCGCAGCTGCCACTGAGGGGTGAACCAACGGCAAAGGAAGACCTTTCTCTCTGTCTCTCTCTCTCACTGTCCACTCTGCCTGTCAAAAAAAAAAAGAAAAAATAAAAAAACCATTTGTTTTCTTAAAAACTAAATTATGTAACTGCATCGTGATGTAAATGATATTCAAGCAAAGATAATACTTCAAAAGTCTGCATGTCCTAATTACTTCCTGTTTTCCATATCCGTTGGGTTCTTGACATGTATGCTGTGTATCCAATGGAAACACTGTGTGATGCTGTGTTCCGTGACATTGCCTTGGCAGCTTGAAGTTGGCCTTCATGGGAAATCAGCAGCTGCAATTCAGGACTCTTGCCCCTAAACACCTATCTCTTCCTGGCCCCAAGGGCTATTAAACAGTCACCAGTATAGTGAGCAGCTCTCGACCTGATACTCACTGGACTGAGAAAGGTAGGATACCATGATTTGACCCCGTCCTACTCAAACCATAGGCGTTACCATTATAACTGTGCCTACAGAAACTCTCCACCCCTCCCTTCATTTATTGAATAAATGTGTACTTGGTGTTAGACACAAAGTCTATGCCAAGCACTGCTGTTGCTGTAGTGAGAGTGGACACTGTAGAAATCCACAGGCAATGTTGAGCAGTGGACAGCATCGTAAGGTTGGACCCGGAAGAAGCTGACCTCTGAACCGGACAAGATAGGGTGACCAACCACCCTCCCTCAGGCAGACTGGAATACTTGGCCATGCCACGATGACCAGATCTAATAGTTTTGAAAACTTGGGAGACTTCATTTTGCATTTTTGAACTTTAGTTTCTCCATGCGTGCAATGGAGAAGAGAAGATGAGTTTTTCAGGGTGGTTGTGAGAAATTGGATGGGTGGACACCTGTATGGGCTGGTGCCTCCTTGTAGGCAGTTAGGACAGTGTCTCACTCATGCATTGTGCTTAAAGAATAGCAGCTTTTATTATTACTCATGACAAAATCCACAATACACCACAGAGCAAAATACGAAAGAACACTGTTGCAGGAGTTGAGATGTAACTTCTAACTGAAAGTTTTAGAATGAATCTGTGGAGGAGCCCAACTTTGATTTGAATCCGCAGAATGCAAACTGCCTTTATCTCATTGTACCAAGCTGCATGTTGCCTTTTGATACTGTTGCATTGTTTTCTGGTATTGGACATCCTGATTTTCCAAATGCTGCCAACCGTATCTTGAAAACCAACTTACCATTTTCCACTTCTGCTCCGGCTGGCACAGAGCCTGCTCTTTTTTTTTTTTTCTTTTTTTTTTTTTGGTGTCCCTAGAGATGGAGATTGAATCGGGTACGTCTACAGAGCTTTAATTGAGCGTGGTGTTGGTCAGCTTGTATGTCAGTGGGATAAAATTCTACAGGAAAAAGGGAAGCAAATCATAAAACTTACATTGCAGATTTTCAATGAGACTTACAAATTCCCAAACGATAGTAAATATGTAAGAAATGCTTGTTGATTGTTCCATTTGCTCAATTGTTTTCCAAACTCAGAATAGGTAATACAGTACTGTACATCAGCACTGTTACTAATGTTCTGAAAATGTTGACATCTTTCATTGTTAGCAGTATTATTAGGCCAAAACTAACAGTGTATTATGATTTAGGGAACTTGAAAAAATATATATATACATTTTATATATTTTGTTTTGGAAAGATGAAGAAGTCCATACAGAAGGTGGTTAAACTACCTGCAGAGACCATCAGTGAAACCGTAAAAAGTGTATCGGGAACACACCACTGTTATTTGAAAGTCTTTTGCATAGGAAGTAAAGACCAGTTGTGAATAGAGACTGAAGTCAGATCGAGATGGCAAACATCTGTCTGCCAGCTGAGGAAGTGGCTTCAAGAGTTACATTGTTGACTCTGCCCTGACCTCAGCCCAGTGACTCTGACTCCTCTTATTAGTCAGCTTTGCGTGATTGTAGCCACACAGAGGAGCCTTTCACCTGGCTCTCGGTTTTGGAAGTTCAAGGCCACGCTGCCTGCACCAGCTCAGTTGTGGGGAGGCCCTCATGGTGAATGGCAGATGGTGGTACCCACATGGGAGACCCATCACATCTTAAGCCAGCAAGCACAGAGGAAGAGGGAGGGGCTGGCTTTGGCTCTCCTCCAGGGCCCCTGTGGGAAATTCTTTGTTGATCCCCTCCAAGGATCTGAATCCCCTGCACTAGGTCCACCTCCAGAAGCTTCCCCCTCCGCCCAGTACTGGCACCCTGGGGACCAAGTTTCCAGTATACACGCGGGTTCTGGGGAATCTGCAAACCGTGACGATCTCATTTTTGTGTTTTGCATTTTGTGATAATAACCCTGAAAAATAGATCCTTGTCGGGGGGTGGGGGGAATGTGAGAGAACCGAACGGATCCTTGGAGGAGACCTCGGGTGAGAAGGGAGCAGATCGGAGCCGGGCTGGGTCATTTCCCCTACCGGTCTTCACAGCTTGTGGAGTTGCACACACTGAATCAGAGCTGTTTGTGTGGCTGACAAAGTGCGGCAAAAGTGACGGTGTGTCATTGTCGCAGCTGGGTCGCGACAGAAAGGCTGTGAGCTAAAGTGCGGATGCCTAGCCGATTTTGAATTTTTTAAGATTTTATTATTTATTTGAGAGGTTGAGTCAGAGAGAAAGAAAGAGAGAAAGGTCGAGAGGTCTTCTATCCACTGGTTCACTCCCCAAATAGCTGCGATGGTCAGAGCTGCACTGATTCAAAGCCAGGAGCCAGGAGCTTCTTCCTGGTCTCCCACGTGGGTGCAGGGGCCCAAGCACTTAGGCCGTCCTTGTCTGCTTTCCCAGGCCATAGCAGAGACCTGGATTGGAAACAGAACATATGGGATGCTGACACCACTGGTGGAGGCTTAGCCTACTATGCCACAGAACCAGCCCCTGATTTTGAATTTTAGACGAAAGAAATGTTAGTTCAAGTATGTCCCAAATATTGCATGTGCCATACTTAATCTTAAAATTGTTGCTTTTCTGAATTTCACATGTCCGTGGGCATCCTGTATTTTTATTTGCCAAACCTAGCAACCCTATGAAGGGCTTCTGGATTCTTCTCTGGGGTTGCTCATCATGTTGAGATAACACTTGAACAATCTGTAGCTAAGCCCACGCAGAGAGGGGCAGAGGCCTCCTACCAGCAGCCAGCTGCCCGTGTGAGACAACCTACTTGGCACCACTCTGAGGGATCAGCATCTCTTTCTCTGATACCATTGCCTATTCTTCTCATTTCTCTGAGTATAACCGCAGGTGACCCCTTGGCCTGTAGACTCCACTAGAACAGAGTGACATGCATGTTTATTCCTTGTTTGGTGCCCAGTATAGCACAGCGCCAGACCCTTGACGGGTTTCCATTTTGTTAGATGATGAAAGATGTGCTCAGGGCATCACGTGTGTCATCTGTGAAAGCAGATACAATGGTATCCACTCTTCAGGGCCGATATGACGATGGAATGAGATAGTAGGATTGGAAATGTGCCCAGAACACTGGAAGAGTGCATTGTGTATGGGAAGAATCTCCCCGACTCTGTGATTAGCTTGCATTGGAATTGTCTGTGGTGCTGGTTCCAGATCTGACTGCTGCAGCCATCCCTCAAGCTTCTGCTTCAGTCGGCCTGGATGTGGCCTGGTAAGGCTGGTGCTGCTAATTCCGGGAGCACGCCTCCGCTCCAGCTCCCTGCCATCCGCGGCGGTGGCCATGCTGGGAGAGGGCCTTCTCACTGCCGTTTATAAATGATTCGTGTTGGCTGGGCACAGATCTTCACCCGGGCAGAGCTGTCAAGACTGTGAAGTCTGGTTTCTCTTAACTGAAGCAGACACAGAAGTCTCTGATTTATTTCTGGCTCTAATCAATACCTCTAGGCCAAGGGAAACTCGCAGCCAGCAGGAAGTCTCAGAGAGCAGGAAGGCAACAGCCTCTGATCTAAATTCAGGCTTGATCTCTCCTCAGCTGCAGTCATTCCGTGGTGTCCCTGCGGGGCTGGTTCCAGGACATCTCACACGCACAGCGTCCCTACCAGGGCACCCCAATCGAGGGTGCTCAGTCTGGTACAGAGAATGATGGCATTTTTGCTTATATCTGTATAATTTTGATTTTATTTTAAAAAATATATTTATTTATTTGAAAGAGTTACAGAGCGAGAGAGTGAGAGAGGGAGAGAGAGAGAGATCTTCCATCCACTGTTTCACTCCCCAGATGGCTGCAATGACCAGGGCTCAGCCAGGCCAAAGCCAGGAGCTTCATTTAGTTCTTTTTTCTTTTTTTTTCTTTTTTTTTTTTTTTTTTTTTTGACAGGCTGTGTGGACAGTGAGAGAGAGACAGACCGAGAGAAAGGTCTTCCTTTGCCGTTGGTTCACCCTCCAATGGCCGCTGCACACCACGCTGATCCAATGGCAGGAGCCAGGTGCTTCTCCTGGTCTCCCATGGGGTGCAGGGCCCAAGCACTTGGGCCATCCTCCACTGCACTCCCGGGCCACAGCAGAGAGCTGGCCTGGAAGAGGAGCAACCGGGACAGAATCCAGCGCCCCGGCCGGGACTAGAACCCAGTGTGCCAGCGCCGCAAGGCGGAAGATTAGCCTAGTGAGCCGCGGTGCTGGCCTTCATTTAGTTCTTACGTGTGGGTGGCAGGGCCCTAAGCTCTTGGACCATCTTCTGCTGCCTTCCTAGCACATTGGCAGGGAGCTGGGTTGGAAGAGGAACAACCTGGACATGAACTGGCACCCACCTGCGATGCTGGCTCTCCCTACTGTGCTGTAATGCTCTCCCCTCCCGTATACTTAAATCACTTTTAAATCACCTAGAAGACTTAATACAGTGTCAGTGCTAAGTAAATGATTGTCTTATTGTTTAGCGAATAATGACAAAAAAATCTGTACAGGTTCAGTACAGTTGAATTTTTTAAAAAAGATTTATTTGTGGGGCTGGTGCTGTGGCACAGCGGGTTAAAGCCCTGGCCTGAAGCGCCGGCATCCCATATGGGCACCAGTTCGAGTCCCAGCTGCTCCTCTTCTGATCCAGCTCTCTGCTATGGCCTGGGAAAGCAGTGGAGGATGGCCCAAGTCCTTGGGCCCCTGCACCCACGTGGGAAGACCCAGAAGAAGCTCCTGGCTCCTGGCTTCAGATCAGCACAGCTCCGGCCATTGTGGCCATCTGGGGAGTGAACCAGTGGATGGAAGACCTCTCTCTATGTCTCTCCTTCTCTCTATAACTCTGTCTTCCAATAAAAATAAAATAAATACTAAAAAAAGATTTATTTGTTAGAATGAGAGAGACAGATATGCAATCTGCAGAGTCACTCCTCAATGGCCAAGGGCTGGTCCAGGTCAAAACCAGGAGCCCAGAACGCCACCCGTGTGTCCCACGTGGTTGGCAGGGGTCCAAGCACCTGGGCCATCTGCTGCTGCCTTCCCAGGCACATTAGTAGGGGGCTGGAACCAGTGCTCCAATATGGGATGGTAGCATTGCAAGCGGTGACTTAACCTGCTGTACCACACACCGATCCTCGCTGTTTTTCTTTGAGTACTTTACACCTGTAGTTGGTGGAGTCACAGAAGCAGAGACTGGACACAGGATCTGACAGGACTGCCCTTTTGCTGCCTTCTGGACCTCGTCTCAGTTTATTTGAAATGCTAAGCACAAAGTATCTGCCCAAGTCCTCCCTGGACTCCAGTGTGGGATGGGGTAGGGATTTGTAGTAAACAGCAGCTCATCCTGCAGTGGATCAGAAGCGAACATTTTTTGTTCTCCTAAGGGGCGCAGGTTTAAAGTATTAAACGAGCTATCTAGAAGTATTCCCTGTCCCCAATCCTCTTTCCAAGCTGTAAACTTCCCCCGGAAGCGCTGTAGGAAACACCCTCTGTTGCCTGAGACCTGGGAATTAAACACAGAAAGGACAGATTCACAGGAAAAAGGGGAATAGAAATTTTATAAATATTTCACACACATGAAGTCTTCCCAGGAAAGAAGTGAGAACTCGAAGCGGTGACTGGAAGCGCTTACATCCCACTTTAACAATGAGTGATAAATTGTGCAGAAATGACAAGACACAGAAAACAGTGGTTTGGGCTCCTTCAGGTGCGGAATTGTGGTACGGTGACCAGGAAATGCATTGTGGGTAAGGGGGTTGTGCAGAAACTCAGATGATGTCTTCCTGATGGGGAAAAGGTAGCATCTTTGTGCAGGGAATTTCACGTTTATGCAGAAACAGGTAGCTGGTGATCACTTACACTTTGTGGTGTGTCTCAGTCGCCTTCAGCTAAAACACCCCGGCATGCTCCAGTGGCTCAGCTCGGGCAGCGCGTTCTGCTCCCTGTTAGCGGCATTTCTCCAGTTTAATGTTTGTGCCTTCACCTGGAGGCCTTGTTGCAATGCAGCCTATGGTTTTGCATATCCAGGCTGGGGGCCTAGCAGTTCGTGTTTCTAGTGAGGTCCCAGGGGTGTCGCATCCGGGAAGCTCCACGTCTCATCCGGGAGCAGGTGCACGTGCAGGCACCAGGAGCCATGTCTCGCGCGGCAGCTCCACGGGCAGACTCCCGAGGGTCCGGTACACTTGGACACAGTGTACACATCCACCATGTGTGTAGCTGATTTTGCATGCCTGCCGGAACCCAGACAAATGGGATGTTGGCCTGCTTAAGTCCTGCAGGTTTCTGCTTGAAATACAAGTGCAAAATCAGTCCCAAGGGAGCTAAGCACTAACCAGACTGTGTTTCTGGGTGGGAAAATGTGTTTATTGTTTACATTGTTGAAGGAAAACTGCACAGGTCACTGGAGACTGGCGATCTCCAGGTCACGGTCGTCCTGCACATGTGTCCTCTGATTTGGCCTTCACTCTGGCTCGTCTTGGCTCAGCTTTTCATTTCTTTTAAATTGGCTCCTTTTTTTTTTTTTTTTTAGTGACTTGTTTATGGGTATTGTTAGACACTGGGTTAAGCTGCTGCTTGCTACGCCAAGCCAAATTTATTTGAAAGACAAATCAGGGGCCAGCGCTGTGGAGTAGTGGTTAAAGCCCTGACCTGAAGAGCCGGCATTCCTTATGAGTGCAGGTTCGAGACCTGGCTGCTCCACTTCTGATCCAGCTCTCTGCTATGGCCTGGCATAGCAGCAGAAGATGACCCAAGGCCTTGGGCCCCTGCACCCATGTGGGAGACCCAGAAGAAGCTCCTGGCTCCTGGCTTCGGATCAGCACAACTCTGGCCGTTGTGGCCAACTGGGGAGTGAACCAGCGGCTGGAAGACCTCTCTCTCTCTCTCTCTCTCTCTCTCTCTCTCTCTCTCTGCCTCTCTGTAACTCTGCCTTTCAAGTAAATAAATAAATCTTAGAAAAAAGAAAGACAAAGCAACAGAGAGACCAAGATAGTAGATAGATACTTTTTTAAAAAAGATTTTATTTATTTGAGAGGTAGAGTTCCAGACAGAGAGAAGGCAAGACACAGAGAAAGGTCTTCCATTTGCTGGTTCACTCCCCAAATGGCCGTAACGGCCAGAGCTGGGCCAATCCGAAGCCAGGAGCCAGGAGTTTCTCCCGGGTCTCCCACAGGAGTGCAAGGGTCTAAGCATATGGGCCGTGTTCTACTGCTTTCCCAGGCCATAGCAGAGAGCTGGATCGGAAGTGGAGCAGCTGGGACTAGAACATAGAACCTATGGGATGCCAGTGTCACAGGTGGAGGATTAACCTACTGCTCTACCACACTGGCCCCTATAGATAATCTCTGCAGGTTCACTCCCCAAGCTGGGCCAGGCTGAAGCTTGGGTGGCAGTGGCCTACGCACTTGACCCATCATCCTCTGCCTTCCCAGGGGCATTAGCAGGAGGCTGTTTCAACAGAACAGCCTGGAGTCAGACTGGCCCTGGGATAGGGATGGCAGCCTCGCCTGCTGCAGCGTAACCCTTTGTGCCCCAGCGCTGGCCCGTTAGTTCTTTAGGATAGGTAAGTCGAAGGCGTGGGTGGTTGTTGTATTCACTCACACGTTTTCCAGTGAAAGATTATGTCAAATGGGGAGGAGGACGTGCCCGATTCCTCAAAATGGAAACACATCTGTGCAACGGAAGATCGTGTGCTGTTGAAGATCCATTTTTACGTGTATTTTCTTGTTTAGAAGTCATTTATAAATGAGCAAGAGGAAGAAACGAGAAGCCACTTAGACCGTCCTCACCAACGGATGACTTAATTTTGGCTTCACTTCTCGTGGGTACAGACGCAGTGGACAGTCTGGGCGTCCCAGTTGCTGGAGATGGCGCCTCCCTCGGCTGGCCGCCTGCGGTGCTGTGTTCTGGCCATGCTGGGCGGCTCCCAGTCATCCGTGCCGGCCTGAGAGGGGAAGCCTGATCCCTGCTCAGCCCTGCTGCTCTGCAGGCACCACGGTTTCAATGCGTTTGTGACTTTCAATATTTTCTGCTTATAATAGGTTTGCCAGGACCTACCTACCTCATAAGTTGATAACCACCTGTATATCTATGTCTTTACTGTTGTAAGTGGATGACTGTGAAAGATGGTATTTTTCCAGAAATGGGATTACACAGGAAATTTTGATTTAAGCACTGTCTTTCAGCTATTAATGCATTAGGAACTTTTCGATTTTATTAATATGGCCAACATCTCAAAATTTTCTTATTATCTCCTTGGTAACTTACACATTCATGTGTCATTCATTGAAACAGCATTTGTAGAGTGATTTCTCTGTGCCAAGGACTGTTCAGGTATTTAATATTTCATAGTGCTCCTTTAATTTAGATTACAGTGGGCTGGATGAGCCCAGCTTTAACATTTTGTCTCTTTGGCTTTACAAACGTAAGCCTAATTTTTAATGTAGCAGACGATGTACATTTCACTTCATTTCCATCATTTCTTCAAGGCACGAAGGGTTAAAAAAATGAAAATCTTTGTTCTCAGACATGACTTTCTGCTTAAAGCCAAACAATTAGAATCTGCCACGTGCGAAAGTCAAAATGCATCTGATGAAAGTGGCAGAAATCTGAGTTATGATGTACTGCCTAGGAAAATGACTTTGTTTGTGAAATGAAGTTTGGCAGTCTCTCTCAATGAATACAGTTATTGAAGCAAATTTTGCGTTAGGAATGAATCATGCTCAGAATTTTCTATTGTGACACTGTAAGATTTTAATGGCCATTTGTTTTAAAGTCTCTGAAAAGAACTGGTCCCGTGCCAGAAGCTCAATGCGATGACAAATTGTTCCCAGTGAATTGCCTTGAAAGAAAACACTACTTTTTGTTTTTGAAACAAATTTGTGTAAGTATTAGACATTTTCCAGTATCTGTAAATCCAATTCTCTGGCCACAGACTTCAAAGCCTGATTTTATCTTTGCTAGATTGTGCCTTTCAGGTCTTTGTAAAGTTGCTGCCTCTGTTCTTGGCGACAGCAGAGCCGAGGGCTGTGCTACCATTGCTGGTGCGACGTCACTGCTTCACACGTCCTTGTGCAAACACGCAGCATCCTGTTGATTGACTTCAGCTCTGCAGTTGTTCAAGCTGGCCATAAAAATGGGAGGTTCTACTCTCTTCGCTCCTCCCCTTGAAGATGCAGAGTGGTCCGTGTGTCGCCATCCTCAGAGTTCTATTGTGATCGCTAAAATAAAGCACAGAGCTTTTCCTCAAACAGAATCTGCATTGATTTACGAAGATAACTGCTATCCTTTTCTTAGCACGAAATGAGAATATTCACTTATTAAAAAAAAGACAACTGGTGCTAAAACTGTAGTTGCCTGTATTGCACATACCGTTATTTGTAATATGAATCACATAAAATCAATGAGAATGCAAATTTGTATTGTCCTTTTTCACCAATGAATAAGATGGTTGCCAATTACCAAATACGATAACATGTGTCTTCATTTGATTGCATAGCTCTGTAGTGATATTTATGGATTCAGAGAGAAACAGAGAACTAGGGGCAGGGTGGTCAGCTGGTTCAGGGGCCCCAATTCAGCTTTGGGGTTGGTGGCTGTGTTCATTTTGGACCTGTCAGTGGACTGTCCCCAGAGCCAGATCCAGGTCGTGTACAGTTTGATTTGTATGCACTTTTGGAGATCCTCTTTAAGAAAAACAGGTAGGCTCAGGCCTTGTGGCCTAGCGGGTTGAACTGGTGCCTGGTACAGCTGCATGCCATATCGGAGCGCCTGCTTCACCTTCTGGCTGCTTGGCTTGCAACCCAGCTTCCTGCTAGTGTGCCTGGGAGGCAGCCGGATGAGGCTTCAAGTGCTTGGGCTGTGACACATGCATGTGTGACACCCAGATTGAGTTCCAGGCTCTTGGTTTTGGTCTGGCTCAGCCTGGTTTGTTGCACACATTTGAGGAATGAACTAGTGTGTATAAGATCCCTCTGTCTGTCTCTCTGCCTTTCCAATTAAAATGAAAATAAATAATTTTTTTTTTCTTAAAGAAATAGGCCGTGAGAGTCAAGCTCAGTGTGTGGATTTTCCTATCAGTGACTGGAAACGTGTGGGCTGCGAGCTACACCTGCAGCCTCACCTGGGAACCTGGGCTCTATGTAAAGGGTCAGGCCCCACCCAGGCTCCCCAGCCTGAGGCTCTGAGCTGGGGTGCAGCGCTGTGTTGGAATCAGCCCTCCGGTGATTCTCATGCTCCCTGGAGAAGCTTGGCCTAAATTACAGCATGCCACGGAAGATTTCTGAAAATGAGGCTCCTGGAAGATGAAGGTGGCAACTGTGGGTTAGATAGATGGGAGAGACAAGAGATTGGAGGCAGGAAGTCTATTTTTTACCATAATGTCTTAATCGGTGTAATACATATAAATTATAACACCTGCTGCTGGCTTCCAACGCTGTTCTTTCTCAGGGCTTTGGCGGCTTCGTCTTATGCTTCGACATATTAAATCGTGGCAGTATACCTTAGTGATTTAAATTATTTAACAATCAAGTGAACGCTTCCGTTTTATTACAGGCAACGCTAATTTAATGACTTAGAGCTGGTAACGAGTAGGAGGAAACTCCACCGTTTGCACAAAACACAATAAAAATTCAGCAAGCTTATAAATACACATCCGGTGGAGAGGAGAGCATTTTATGTGATGAATGAGGGTGTTTGCAGGGAGCTTTAAGAGAGTCTGTCCTCGCGGTGCTGTGGACACAGAGCAAGGAGGGGGCGGGAGGGAGAGGACGGAGAACGGTGATTCTGCGGAGTGAGGGGCAGAAGAGGGGGAAAGCAAATAGAACCAGAAGGTATGAAATAATGTGCGGCCGGCGTCGTGGCACAGCAAGTCAAGCTGCTGCCTACAATCTCGGCACCCCGTATGAGCACCGGTTCAAGTCCCGGCTGTTCCACTTCCCATCCAGCTCCCTGCTGATGAGCCTGGGAAAGCAGAGGATGGCTCAGGTACTTGGCCACCCCCACCCACATGGGAGATGAGGATGGAGCTCATAGCTCCTGCTTTTGGCCTGGCCCGGGCTTGCCACTGTAGCCATTTAGGGAGTAGAACAGCAGGTGGAAGATCTTTCTCTGTCTCTATTTCTTCTCTCTGTAACTCTGGCTTTTAAAGAAATTAAAATAGATCTTTAAAATGAAAGAAAAAAAAGTAAGGATGGGGCTGGTGCTGTGGTGTAGTGGGTAAAGCTGCTGCCTGTGACACATGGGCATTCCATTTGGGCTCCGGTTCGAGTCCCAGCTCCTCCACGTCTGAGCCCGTTCCCTGCTAATGCGCTTGAGAAAGCAACAGAAGATGGCTCAAGTGTTTGAAGCTCTTAGCTTCAGCCTGGCCCAGCCCTGGCTGTTGGAGTCCTTTGGGGAGTGAACAGGTGAATGGAAGATCTCTCTGTCTCTTTCTCTGTCTCTGTCTCTGTCTCTTCCTCTTTCTTTATAATTCCAAATTTTGAATAAATAAGTATATCTTTTAAAAAAAGGCAGTGGTGTGGGCCAGTGGTCAAATGGCAGAGCAGGTGTGCAAGGCTGAGGCCTGGCTGGGAGAACCGCCCGGAACGGCCCGGCCACACAGGCCCATTCTAACCGTGCTGCTGCCGGGCCACGGCCTGGAAGTGTTTTCTGCAGTTGGAAACCTTGGCACTTCTTAGAGACCCCTGGCAGAAAACCTGCTGTGAGCGAAGCACATGGCAAATATGCTTGTGGAACCCCGTGTGCGAAGCGATATTGTTTACATAAGGCTTACACAATTTGAGAATAACGCAGTTTGACAGAGGAGACAGGTTGATGAAATGTCTGTGTGGGTGTGTGTGTGTGTGTTTTCCTGGCCTTAGCATGGAGCGGGTAGAAGGCAGCCATGGGAAAAAGCCGAGATTGGCTCTGGTTTCTGGCTCCTTTCCTGACATCCTGTGTGATTCAGGCAGGAGATGGAGCCCACTCCATCGGGCCGGCTTGCGCAGGGTCCCTGCAGTCTTGGCTCTCCCGGGATAATGCAGTGGCACAGCCTTCGACATCTAGACCACGTGTGCCACTGCCGGACTCCCCCCTGAGGCCAAGCTGGAAATGAGAGGCGGGATGCTCATCAGGACCAAAGCTCCCGGTGGCCAAGGTCGGGTCGGCGGGGACAGGTGGTCCTGGAGGCGCGTGGACGCCAGCGAGAGTGCAGCAGGCGAGGGAGGCCCAGCCCTGGCTGTGGCAGGTGGTATGGCACTGCAGTTTGTGCCAGCGCTCAGGAATCCTGTATCCCACATCAGAGTGCATGCTTCCAGTCCCAGCTACTCTGCTTCCAATCTGGCTTCCTGCTGGTGTACCTGGGAGGCAGCAGATTAGGGCCCAAGTACTTGAGACCCTGCCACCCATGTAGGAGTTCCTAGCTCTTGGCTTTGGCCTAGCCTAGCCCTAGCTGTTGCTGGCATTTGAGGCATGAACTGGGAGTAGAAAGATCTTTCTTCCTCTCCCTCTGTCAAATCAATAATCAATCAATCAATCATTTTTATTTTTAAAGTACATGGGAAACAGAAGAATTGAAAACAAGGACTGAAAGAGATTCTTGTGCACCCATGTTCAAAGAAACATTATGCCGACGAAAGACGGAAGCAATCCAAGTGTTCACATGGATAAACAAGGTGTACTATACATACACTGTGGAGTATTACTCAGCCCTGAAAAAGAGGAAGATTCTAACAAGTGCCACAATGTGGATGAGCCTTGAGCATGTCATGTGGGGTGAAACAAGCCAGTCTCAGAAGGATAAGTGCTGATGCGTCCAGTTATGGGAGGGACCTGGAGACAGAACGGAGAATGGCTGCCAGGACCTGGGAGTGGCTCCTAAGGGGAATGGGTGCTCAATGAGCGGCGAGTTCCAGCTGACGAAGAAGGAAGGTTCTGGAGATGTGCTTAGTGATGCTGGCACAGCAGTCTAACACACCTGACACCCTCGAGCTGCGCGTTTGGTGACGATGAAGATGCCAGGCTTTAGATTTCGTGTATTTTACCGCAATTGTTTAAAAAAAGACCTATGAGAAAAACCAGCCGAACCGCAGTGAGAAATCCCAGGGAGAAGGCTGGGGCTGGGTTCTCGTTCTGGGAGCTGTGCTCTGGTAACAGCAACGTCATCCACTGTGATGTCCACTTGACGTGGCCCAGCGTGGCCTGTCGTCCGCGGAGCATGGGCTGACTCATTCTTCTCCAAGAAGGTGAGGGAAGTCTGTAACTTTTGCTGACATTTTCAGCCACAAGATGAGTTTCTTTTTTTTTTTAAAAAAAGAGTCCTCTTTGTCTAGGCTCATTTTAGGGATTATTGTAAATACTACCAAACTGTCTTTGTTATTTTGGATAAGAAATCGCTAAGTAAGGACAAAAGTATTTCTGTTGTTGCTTTCACCTGAAATGGAAATTTTCTAATGATTAAGCATTAATGTTTTTTAAAAAATCTGATTAAGTGAACATTTGCCTTCAGCTTTTCACAGTTTGCTACCGCAGGTTGAAGCCATATGCATTCTTTTTTAGATGCTTAGAACTTACGGCGTATCTGCAAGGCAAATTTGGCATTAAACCAGCGTTGTACAGCGTCAGCCTGCGCAGTCAGTGTAGGTGGTATTCCCAGAGGAGCCGGGTTGTGCTGCTCTTTGCCGCAAACACCATTAACAAAGCTGACAGCAGAGTGCTAATTCCAGGACGGTGTCAGTCGCAGTGGATGTGTGATGCCCAGAGTACTGCGGCTGATTGTCAGGTGTCCGGCGAACACAAAACCTGCACAGTGCAGCTGCCCCAGGAAGGCACGAGTGATCAGAACACTGTGGGTCAGGAAAAAACAAGACAAGGAGAACACAATTATGGCAGCTTTTCAGAGCTGTGTTTTGAATCATAGAAAGGAATCAGAGGAAACAAGTTCAAATACAACGGAGCAGGCTTTGGGGGACAAACAACAAACAAGGAGAGGTTTACATCTCCCTCTTCTTCTGTCTTTGACAAAGACAAAAACAACATCCACCACCCCTCCAGCCCCGGGTTAGACTGTGAGGGCAGCTTGTTTTCAGGCTATTTCTGCCAGGTTAAGGTGACAAAGTGATAAGAGCAGGTGCTTCTGTGTTACGAATTGTTCTCCCAATGGCTTTGAGGACGCCTGTTGGAGGACTTAGACACAGATCTGCTTTAACAAGAGGCTTCTAAGCTTCTCATGGAGGTCTTGCTTTGCTAGGTGGTCAGACCCTGTCTTGGTTGCTTACCCGATGTCGACTTGCACCATCTTCCTTCCAAAGAGAATCCTGATTTGGTTGGAGAAAGAGATTTGCCCTGCTGAACATGTTTCTCATCTCCCCGTCTTCCACCCTCATCATCTTCAGTCCCGTGGCTCCTCTCTCCCCGCCTACATGGAAGTGGCTGGGTAGCACTTGTAGGCAAGCCCTTTAGAAAGGAATTCGACTCGACTGGGACTCCTCCGTTTCCTTTATCCGTGTTCAAAATGAGGTTTCGAAGTTGGAGGGAGCAGTGTCTTGGGGTCCTCAGGAGATGCTCCATAGAAAAATCAAAGAGCCTGGACCTGCAGCAGCCTCTTGGAGCCATGGCATCAGCGCACCCCCAGGCTTCTGGTAGCATGAAAATAACAACGATACCCCAAATGTGTCATCTGTCAGGTTCCTGTGACTTCTAGACAGATCCTCTTCCTACTCGCAGAAGTATTGCAGAGCAGAACACGCAGTAGCAAAATACACGCGAGCCTGAAACGGATGGCGCCTCCCTGGGCTAACTGGCTTAATTACGAGGATGTTTAGTTGATATCCAAATTACGAAGCTCGAAATAATTGGCTCTGATCAGCATCCTCATTATTATCATTAAAGAGATTTTTATTCCGAACTCATTTGCACGGGGAAGCCAGCTCCACTGCTTACCTGGTGAGTGCTTTCCCACACTGGAAACTCGCTCAGGCTTGGAATACTATTGAGTGAAGTTTTACAAATGAGTGATTTTTTCAGGGCTGTGGCAGCGTGTTGAAGCTGTTCTCACGAGGCTTCTGACAAGTAATCTTTAAGTAAGGCTGGTTATTGATGAGCAATTGGCATGCCTTGATATCTTTGTATATTAAAGCAAATTCAAAGGTGTCCCATCATTACACCGTTTATAACAGTGTCGGGCTCGCTGTGTTTCCTGGGTGCTTTTCGAGTGTGGTGGCAAATGATGGAGGTGCAGCGAGCAGGCTGGGATTTGTTTCCCACTGCGGGCATGCCCGTGGGTGCCTCCCACTGCCAACATCATCTGTTCTGTTTCTTGAAGCAGAAAAGAATGTTGACAACTGCTTTACACACACAGACCACAACCCCTTAATGAGTACCTGCAGCAGGCTCCAAGCAGCTGAAGAGAGCTGATTATTCCTGGTAGGCACTGGAGCGGGCGGAGTTGGGGACCCACTCCCTTAGGGAGGGGTCATCATCTCAAGGGCTAGGAATTGGAGCTTTGTGTAAGTACCTGGGTGGCTAGGGATCTTTGTGCAGGAGGTCTTTCTTGGTGATGTTGGGTCCGAAGTCCTGGTTGCGGCAGGTGAATCTTCGCTGAATTGGGAAGTTTTATGAGGCTATGTTAGGCTAGTGGTGGACGAGTCCGTGGTTGTTTTAGTGGCCTTTGGGTGTGTTGCTCCTTAGCCTCTGGCTGATTCTGAAGTCCTGCAGTGCCTCTGGGCATTACAGGAATTGGTCTCTACTTATGCAAATCACCAGAACACCAGATCACTCAGACATCAGTGGCTTAAACACCATCGAAGTTTACTTCTCTGTTAGGAAAGTGCATCTGGGAGCTGGCATTGTGGTGCAGCGGGTTAAAGTCCCAGCCTGCAGTGCCAGCATCCCGTACAGGCATCAGTTCAATTCCTGCCTGCTCCACTTCCCATCCAGCTCCCTGCTGATGTGCCTGGGAAAGCAGCGGAGGATGGTCCAAGTCCTTGGGCCCCTGCACCCATGTGGGAAACCCAGAAGAAGCTTCTGGCTCCTAGCTTTGGATCGGCTCAGCTCTGGCAGTTGTGGCCAATTGGGGAGTGAACCAGCATATGGAAGACCTCTCTCTCTCTCTCTCTCTGTGTGTGTGTGTGTGTGTGTATGTGTGTCTCTCTCTCTGTCTCTCCCTCTCTCTGTAACTCTAAATCTAAAAGAAAGAAAGAAAGCACTGAGTTAAGGCCTGGCTTGTTTCCTTCTAGGTTTCTACACCACCTTCCCCAGGGAAGCTGGGTGTCTACATTTTCGTGTGCTGTAACACTGGGTAAGGTAAGTCAGAAAACAGAGGCTCATTCCCTGCCTTTTAAGTCAACCTTTGATAAATCCTCCATCCACAGTAGAACTCTACAAGGTCAATATCTACGTTCAAGGCAGGCCGAGAGACTCCGGCTCCCTGATGCTCTCAAATAAAGTCAAGAATTCTATGATTTAGTACGAGGAGAGCAATTGCTGTAGCGGCTGCTCTTTGCACACAACTGAGATTGAGGGTGTGGCTGTTTGGAGTTGCACTAAATGAGCATAGGCTCTTGTAACTCTTGTCCCACTTAGCACCTGGGATGCCTTGTCCGCTTCCAAGGGATTTATGGAAGCCAGATGGTGGCCAGCTCCAGGCCCCTGGGTCTCTGTTTTCACCTCTGCTTTTCTCTGTGGGGTTTATCTCCCATTTATCTTTTTTGCTTCCAGGCCCCACTTCATTCAGTGAAATTGCTTTTCAGATGGGATCCAGCTCTCTTCCCCTGCTTGCTGCTGCAGATTATCGGGTCATCTGTAAGTGTGGACTGCTCTGTGGGCCGTCTTTCACTCACTTGACCACGTGAAAGGTTCTGGGGAGGGAATGAAGAATGCAAGCGAATCCAAGCAGGAAAGGGTTCTGCCACACCTCCTAAGGTTACCCGGGTGGCGCCACACAGGGCTCATTAGTGGCAGGTCACAGGGGGCTGCTTTGTTTCACCAGGAGCGCTGGCTCCTTTTGCTTCTCCTAAGGAGCCAGAATCCCAGAGCTCCTGCACGTCCAGGGACCCACAGAGACTTTCCGTGGAAGGTCATAGTCAAAGCTGGTGTGTTGTAGATTTCCTGGCTTCTCTTAAGAGTAGTTTGCAGTATTTGCTCTGTTTATTAGCTATTGTTCTGTTCTCCAAAGGGGTAGGATTTCAGGAGCAGAGGAAATTATGGGAAGTAGTAATTCCGAGAGCTAAGATAATATACATAGCTTTTAAGAAAGTACAGAATAAATACATTTTCTCTGATTCATTCAGCTAATGAGAGGGTAGTAGCTGGTGTGATTTGTTTATTTTGGGGACTTGTTCTTCCTGGAGATGTTAGGAGAGTCTGCGATCTTGAAGGATTATGTCTTTATTTTGTTGGATTCATGAGGCTGAAGGTTCCACCTCATCACAAGGGGAGAGAGAGAGTTAACTGGTCAACCATTCCCATATGACTCTCTAGTTCAACTCGGTTCAGTCCATTGCAGTCAATCAATGAAATTCAATGTAATTAAACACATCAATTCTACAGAAAAGGTGCAAAAGGACAACTTTTTCACTTGGGGATTCCAGATATGAGAGGACTTTTTTAAAGCTCATGGATATGCATAATACGAACAAATTATGCTTATCAATTTTTTGCATCAAAATAAATGTGTCTTTTCATTCTGCTTTCCCATGAACTTTTTATTTACTTATTTATTTTTTATGTGAAAGGCAGAGCTACAGAGAGTCAGAGAGAGAGAGAGAGAGACAAAGAGAGAGATGTCTTTCATCCAATGATTCACTTCCCGAAATGGCCGCAACTGCCAAAGCTGAGCCGAGCTGAAACCAGGAGCCAGGAGCTTCCTCCAGGTCTCCCACGTGGGTGCAGGGGCCCAAGAACTTGGGCCATCTTCTACTGCTTCCCCAGGCCACAGCAGAGAGCTGGATCAGAAGTGGAGCAGCCAGATCTCAAACTGGCGCCCATATGGGATGGCGGCACTGCAGGGGGCGGCTTTACCAGCTTATGCCACAGTGCTGGCCCCTCCTCTGAATTTTTTAAAGTACCCTCATCTTTGCATAGGGGAGAAAAAAATATAACACAGCTTATATGTGAGGGCCAGGCTGTTTGTCTCTACGGCTAAGTGGGTTTGTGTGAAGGAGTCCCTGAAACCAATTTGAAGGTGAGTGCTCCCTCACCACGGTGCAAATCTGAGGATCTGGTTATTGACACCGAAGGTGGTTAACCTGGCACCAGCATTTCATTTACGCACATGGAATAGCATATGTTCGCTCCTACTAGTGGTCACTGAGAGTGGGTTTAGCGATTGCAGTGCTTTTATTTATCTCCTTTACTTTTCTGTATTAGTGGGCTTATTTATATCAAATATTTATTATTTATCTATGATAAAGCTAATAATACTGCAGATGACCTTTTTATTGTTGTTAAAGGAATCCAGGTAATTAAATGAATGATGTCGTAGAAACTTTTTTTGATTTGTTCATTTTTTAAAAATCATCCTACCTAGTTTTTGTTTTAAATTTGGGAAAATAGTCCTGTTAAAATAAGCATAATAGGGGTGAGCTATTTTTTTTTTAAGATTTATTTTATTTATTTGAAAGACAGAGTTAGACAGAGAGAGAGAGAGAGAGAGATCTTCCATCTGCTGGTTCACTCCCCACATGGCCAAAACAGCTAGAGCTGAGCTGATCTGAAGCCAGAGGCCAGGAGCTTCTCCCATGTTGGGGCAGGGGCCCAAGCACTTGGGCCATCTTCCACTGCCCTCCCAGTCCACAGCAGAGAGCTGGATTGGAAGTAGAGCAGCCAGGACTCAAACTTGTGCCCATAAGGGATGCTGGTGCTGCAGGCCATGGTTTTAACCAGCTGTGCCCCAGCGCCATGGCAGGAGTGAGCTTTCTACCTAGCAGTTAAGGGGCCAGTTGGAATGCCCACAGGTTTGATCGCTGGCTCTGGCTCCTGGCTCCAGCTTCTTGCTAATGCAGACACTTGGAGGCAGCTCATGGTGGCTGAAGTACTTGGGTCCCTGCCACCCACCTGGAAGACCTGAATTGGGTTCCTGGATGCTGGCTTCCGCCGTGGCATGGCCTTTGCCATCGTTGTGGGTATCTGGGGAGTGAGCCTTTGGAAGAGAACTCCATTTCTGTCTGTCTCTCTCTCCCTCTCCATCAAAAAAGAGATTAGCGTAACACAAGTCGTAACGTTTGGGTCCCACTCTTAGGTGTGGAGTGGGTGCACTCACTGTGACATTGGGGCGAATGTCCACGGGCCATGCTGTGGCCCAGTTGTGCGTCAAGACCGCAGGAGCTGTCAGACCTCAGAGTGATTCGCTGTTTGAGGTTCTAGCACAATGTATCCTTGACATACTTCACACATTTTTAGGTCATATTTATTCTAGTAGTAAATTCAGACGTGGGGAGTGGTTTCAGAAAACCATTCTTTGTTAAGATTGAGAAATGAGAGTCCAGCCCTGCGAAGGGTTCCCTGGGGCCCTGGTTGGTTGCTGGTGACAGTGAAGGGCAGTGGAGCAAAGTGGCCACAGCTCTCACCGGGTCAAACTTGGCTTTGCTAGTCACTAAATGGCTGTCATGGCCTGAGGCAGCTGGCTGTAAAACAGGGTTTATCTCAAAGAGATGCTGTAGAAATGAGTTAACACATGCAGGATATCTCACATAATGCTTAGCACTAAAGAGAGAATCAGCTGAGCGTCAGCTAATAACAGTGATTTGTAATGACCGGACAATGGTAATTATTTGTGCAATAACATCAGAGGCCTATTAAGGTCAGTGATGTGTTTTTGTCCTCCTAGTTATTGTTAGTGCCTCCTGTTGAATCTGGAGGAAACCTCTGCACGTAGTAGATGTAAAACACGTGAGGGGTGGGGGTCGTGGTGCCGAAGCTTACACTGCTGCTTGGGGTGCGTGTATTCCCCAGGGGAGTGCTGATGCGAGTCCTGGCTTCTCCACTTCCGATCCAGCTGCCTGCTGCTGTATGCTTTGAGGCCTACCGGGGCGGCTGAAGGGCATGAGGTCCTGCCAGCCATGCGGGAGACCCTGATGGAGTGCCAGGCTCCAGGCTCTGACCTTGCCCAGCCCTGAGGAGCAAGACAGTGAATGGAAAATCTCTCTCTCTCTCTCTCTCGTTCTCTCTCTCATTGTGTCTTTCAAGTAGATGAAAATAAGTATTTTTAAAATTCATAGGGGGTGAGCTGACTGAGCTATGAGAGGGTGTTAGATAGTTCACAGCTCTAGGTAGGAATGGGTCCGTGCACCTGGCACTTGGGCGATGGCCGCAGAGCTTGTGGTTAATCTAGGGCTGAATCCTACTTCCTGTGTGGCCCTCATTCTTCTCCGCCTGATAAGTTACGTGCTCCATGAAGCCGGTAGCGCTTGTTCCTGAACCTGTTTATGCAAGTTGTAATTGCTCTTGTAATTATAAGATTCAATTAAAACGTATGTAAACCCAGAGAATGCGAGACTGACAAGAAACCTGTTACTTCATTGAGAAGTAAGTTGAGGACATTGGTTATACTTGATGCCTTGGTGTCACTGTAAAGAAAATGTGTCTGGGCCGGCGCCGCGGCTCACTAGGCTAATCCTCTGCCTTGCGGCACCGGCACA
Source organism: Oryctolagus cuniculus (assembly GCF_051225735.1). NCBI lineage: Eukaryota > Metazoa > Chordata > Mammalia > Lagomorpha > Leporidae > Oryctolagus > Oryctolagus cuniculus. Next base: position 15,667,809 of record NC_142872.1, read on the forward strand.
CCGGGTTCTAGTCCCAGTTGGGGCGTCGGATTCTGTCCCGGTTGCTCCTCTTCCAGGCCAGCTCTCTGCTGTGGCCAGGGAGTGCAGTGGAGGATGGCCCAGGTGCTTGGGCCCTGCACCCCATTGGAGACCAGGATAAGCACCTGGCTCCTGGCTCCTGGCTCCTGGCTTCGGATCAGCGCAGTGCGCCGGCCGCAGCGCGCCGGCCGCGGCGGCCATTGGAGGGTGAACCAACGGCAAAGGAAGACCTTTCTCTCTGTCTCTCTCTCTCACTGTCCACTCTGCCTGTCAAAAAATTAAATTAAAAAAAAGAAAATGCGTCTGGTTAGGAGAGGAGAGGAGATAGCTGAATATTGGGGTAGAGAATTCTAGAAAAATGTAGAAGCATTTGGTATTTCGGGTTGCTTCAGAATGGGTTTACATTACTCATACAGAAAAAAAAAATCCTGGTGATGGTTTTTGGATGTGATTTATGAGAGAAAGCAGCGTGCAGCTCCATGAGCATTGCTCTATATCCCAAAATGTGGCAGGCAGGTGTTAAAAAGCTTGAGGTGCGTATAGTTTTGCATTTGGGGGTGCTCCTGTGTTTTCACTGGTTTTAGCAATCACAGCTCCTGCCTGGCCTGTTCCTGAAGCACCCAATCCAAGGATCCCCCCTCCACATGATGCTCTAGTGGGCTTCTTGCTCCTGGCACTGCAGCCCTTGCTCCATGACACCTGCGAGAGTTGGGACCTGTTAGAGACGCCCCTGGGTAGGACTTGGCTTCCGTGGCAGGTGGCGCTGACTCGGTGGCATGGCCGCCCCGGCTCAGATCACCACTCTCTGGTCTCAGGATTTCCCTCCGCATGCTTTGTCCTCCACTCAGCCTTTCCTCAGCTCCCAGTTATGGTGAGCTTGCCCAGGGAGGGGGGTGGACAGAAAATAAGTCAGCACAGCCCCACACCTGGAACAAAAGGAAGTAATATACATTGTAGGGAAGAACAAAGTGAAGAGAGACAGGCGCGCGCTGGTTGGGGGCTCTTTGCTTATGCAGACAGGCATGGGTGTTGAGCTAATAAGGTGACATTTAGGCAAGGAAGTGTGGAGGAAGGGTTTTCGGAGGAGGGGCTGCCAATTGCAAGGCCCTGAGTGAGGGTCGCCCTTGACACTTGGAGGAGCTGCAAGGGGGTGAGTGTGGCTGCCTTGCAGTGTGGCTGATGCAGGCAGAGAGACAATGGCGGGCGCGGGTCTTCACTCTGTCTTCCCTGGACACTTCCTCTGCTCTCTGGCCACGGGCCAGGAAGGTCCCATGGACGTGAATCAGGGAGCCCACCTCTTGCCACGGCCTCCGTGGTCAACAGAACAGACGGAGAAGGCAGTCGGTATCTGGTCATGTATCCCAGTGTGGTCTTCCCTGCCCAAGCACATGGTCTCTGTAGTGCTTACAGCCCCACAATTGCTTTGCCCTCGTTCTAGTGCTTCCTATTCATAAACATATCTCCATGTAGCACTGGGTTGATGTCTGCCACTCTTCCCTTACCCGTCAGCATTGACATGGGGATAAGTTCACATTTACTTCTGTATTCATTTTTTTTAAAAAGATTTATGTAGGTATTTGAAAGGCAGAGTTACAGAGAGGCAGAGAGAAAGAGAGAGAGGTCTTCTATCCACTGGTTCACTCCACAAATGGCCACAATGGCTGGAGCTGTGCTGATCCAAAGCCAGGAGCCAGGAGCTTCTTCTGGTCTCTCACACAGGTGCAGGGGCCTAAGGATTTCAACCATCTTCTACTGCTTTCCCAGGCCATAGCAGAGAGTTGGATCAGAAATGGAGCAGCGGCGGCTCGAACCGGTGCCCATATGGGATGCCGGCAGTATAGGCGGCAGCTTTACCCGCTGTGCCACAGTGCCAGTTCCTCATTAACCATCTCATCTCCAGCTCCTAGCCAGTACCCAGCACATAGGAAGTAGAGAATAGATATTTGTGGATGACAGGAAGCAGTGTCAAGACTATTGCGATGCAGGATCTGATTTGGGGTATGAAGAGAATGAGGAGATATCGGGGCCCCTGGAGCATGGACCGGCACCATCAATCACCCTGCATTGAAGACCCCAGCTGTATTGACTGAGCATTAAACTCACACGAGGCTCCAAAGTCAGATGGTAGTGCAAATTGAATCAGAACAAATTTCACTGGCTTTCTAGAGCTTCGTAAAAATGTCAGCACTCAACGGGATGTCCCAGTGTCTGGCGGGACGTAGACGTTGTCTGATCCAGGTCTCTGGTATGTGTCACGCCTGCGGCTTCCCCTTTTTCAACGCTGTGAGCTCTTGGGAACGAGAGCAGAAGAGTTAATGGAAGAATTTTTCGGCAAAGGAAATGGAAGGAGTAGCCCTTTGTTGCTGACGTCTGGGTCATCTTGCTGTTAGCATGAATCCTGGGAAAGCTCTTGCTCTGGCGAGTTCTTCACCTGGCAACAATGCAGTGCTGCTCACAAAGTCGCCTTTTCCTCACTGCTTCCGAATGTCTCGGGTTTTCTCTTGCATCTTTCTGCTGTGGGCTGCCTGGAAAATCTGAGAAAGTAGACCCCGAGCCCCTGCCACTGCTTCCTGAGTTGCTGTCACCTGCTGCGTGCATTGCCGGGTCCTTGGGTGTTGCCACCAGCCTTGCTGTTCCAACAGCTGTGTTTTCCTGAGGGCGGGCAAAATCATCACATGGGTGACGTCACTGCAGATGGCTCTGCTGTGATCGGCGTGGAGCTGTAGGCGTCACGTGGGGCTGCAGTGGGCGTCACCCCTCTGATGAGCACTGTTTGTACCGATGCTGCTCCAGAGTGCCACAGTGCCTGCTCAGGGTCTCTCACACCTGCCTTGCACACGGAGGGCAGAGGCCAGCCCCGGTAGACCATTGCTGAAGGCTCTTGATTCCAGCTGTTTATCTGAAAAGGAGTTTTTTGGCATTGGCTACTAGACAACAGAGAATTAAAAACAAAACTCATTATTGTTCGCATCCAAAGTCCCATTGCCTGTCTTGCTGAATGTTGATCAGAATTGTGTGTGACAGCCAGTGCCAAGCAGTTTAGGGCTAGGTCCCTCTTATTCTTGAAAAATCTCTGATTTTCAAACCAGCGACCTTAGTGAATTTTACGAAGATGTACTTGTGTGTCTTTCTTTTTTGAACCATATCCCAGCTTCCTTGTTCAGAAACTGACAGGCTTAGCAAAAGGTTTGCTGAAAAGTGCCTTAATAATGGCTAGCCTTCCGGCTCTGTGGGTCAAGTGACCACTTGGGATGTGCACATCCCATGTCAGAGTGACTGGGATCCATTACTAGTTCTGGCTTCCTCCTATGCCCACCCTGGAAAGAAGCAATTAATGATTCAAGTATTTGAGTTCCTGCCACACATGTGAGAGACCCAGCTGGAGTCACTGGCTCCTGGCTTAAACTCCATCTCTCCCTCACTGTCCGCCTTTCAAATAAATGAATAAAATGTTAAAAAGTGTTTTAGTGGTAATACATTAACTAGACAGTTGGACTAAACATTAATCTATGCTTTTCTTTTTTTCCCTTTTTTAAAGAATTTTATTTATTTATCTACTTGAGAGGAAGAGTCACAGAGAGGGAGAGACAGAGAGGTCTTCCACCTGTTGGTTCACTCCCCAAATGGCTGCAACAGCTGGAGCTGGGCTGATCTGAAGCCAGGAGCCAGGGGCTTCCTCCAGGTCTCCCACTTGGGTGCAGGGGCCCAAGCACTTGAGCCATCCTCCACTGCCTTCCCAGGCCATTGGCAGAGAGCTGGATCAGAAGAGGGCAGCCCATATGGGATGCCGACACCACAGGCAGAAGTTTTATCCACTGTGCCACAACACTGGCTCCAAATCTGTGCTTTTCAAGTTAGTTGGGAAATCAGCCCCACTGGTCTCATGCATGACCATGCTCAGCATGAGCGTGGCAAACATTGAGTGACGAGGATGATGGAGACTTCAGGGATCCTGGGCAAGATTTATAGCAGTCATTGACACTGGGTACAATTTCAGAGTTTGAGGACAAGAAAAAAACACTGAAATGGAGTAAATAGCAGGCTCACTGGAGCTATTTCTAAGAAACTTGGCTGTCTTCTAGTTAATGATGCCAATTCTGTTCGGCATGGCAAAGGGCTTCAGTCTTGTCCTTCTTGCTGTAATTATCTTCGGATTTCTCTCAATCTCCCATGCAGTGTGGTGGACGGGAGGTGCTCTGTTGCTTGAAGTCTCGGCTTATTTAGAGCTTGTTAACAGTGTCATCTGGGTTTTAATTGGTCAGCTGTCAAAAACTTGGACAATACGGAATCATCTCCCTGAGCGACATTGCTGCCGCTCGGCTCAGACCTGGGTTTATAGTGGGAATGAGAAGAGGCAAGTCCGACAGGGCAGCGCTGGGGCTGGGACAAGTCAAAGGCCCCTCGTTCCCCGCACAGTTCTCCTTTCGTCAGGGTAACTCACCTGTCACTGTCCATGTGGTGCCCGAGGCAAAGGGTGAGTGCTGCTGATGGTGACATCCCCCTACAGCAGCGGCCCTAGCAATTACCTAGGAGTCACATTATATTTGCAGGCCGTTTGGATGGATGGGTGGATGGGTGGAAGGACTGCAAGCTCGCATCACATTTTGTGGCCACACTTGGCAAACACAAGAGTGAAAATCTGACTACAGTGGTCATTGGAATGCAAGCTGTTATATAAAATCTGTGTATCCCTGTTGAATGTGGCTTCTGTTTCTAAAGCTCTTTTACTCTATAAAGTGACTTCATGTGATTATATCCCAGCGTGAGCCTTGCCTTCTCCTAGGGTAAGCACGCTCTAGCCGAATGTTTGCAGCAATAGGGAGACGGAAGACAGGCATTGTCAAAGGAATACCGTGGAAAAATTGTATAAGGAAGACATTTTTAAGACATGAACTTAAATAATTAGATAAAGGCAAAAGTCATGTGAAGCAATGGTGCACCAAGTCTGAAGACAAGGAGAGCCTGGGAGCAGGGAAGCCTGCAGGACGTCCTAACAAGGGTCAGGAAGAGAAAGCAAAGAAGGACAACTTAATCCATTGCATTCTGTGCTGGAACCCAGCAAGGCCATCACAGGGCGCACACCCAGGAGATGCCAATACACATCCACACAAGAACCTGCACAGAAGTGTTCACAACCACCCCAAACTGAACTAACCCGGGTATCCACCCAGTGACGAATGGATCAACACAGTATGGTAAATCCATACAATGGGATATTTCCCAACAGTAAGGTGGAGTGAAGCACTCATGCATGAAACAACACAATGAACCCTGAAGACATTATGCTCAGTGCAAGAAGCTAGTCCCCAGTGATGCTGGCGCTTTGTAGACCCCGTTTATAAAAAGTAGCCCAGGATATGCAACTCCATAGATACAAAGTAGATGAGCAGTTTCCAGAAAGTAAAGGAAGTAGAAGTGGAGAATGATTGCAAATGGATACACAGTTTCTTTCTGGGATAACTGAAGAGAGTAGGTGCTGCATTGCATAGGGCTAAGTCGCCCCTTAGGATGGTGCTATCCCATATTGGAGCACTGGTTTGAGTCCCGGCTATCCCACTTCCAATTCAGCTTCCTGCCCATGTGCGTGAGAAGCAGAGGATGGTGGTTCAAGTGTGTGGGTCCCTGCCACCCACATGGAAAATCTGGGTGGAGTTCCTGGCTCCTGGTTTCAGCCTGGCCCAGCCATGGCTGTTGTAGACATTCGGCAGGGGAACCAGTGGGTGGAAGATCTTGTTCTGAGTGTGTCTCTCTGTCATTCTGCCTTTCAACTAATTAAATCTTTAAAAATAAAGCTACCTGTGATAACTATACAACTGTAAAACAAACCACTGAATTGTGTACTATAAAATACCAAATTGTAAAGTATGTGCGTTACATCTCAATAAAGCCATTGAAAAACCCTACCTATTGTATGATGTCTTTATGAAGTTTAAGAATCTTCTACAGAGGTGAGTTCTAGCAGGGTACTGGAGGCAAAAGCTCAGTGGGAGGAAAAAGAAAAAAAAAAAGAAGGGGCTTAGCAGGGTAGTAACAGATATTGGAAGGAGGAGATCGAGGAGGATGGGTAACAGTAGAGAATCTTTCAATCAGGGCTGATAAGCTTCAAGGAATGGGGCCCACGCCAGTTACTCAACCCAAGGCCATTGTCAAGGCACATGTGTGGAGGCCTGGCAAAGGCCAGCGCAGAAACAAGGGCAGCCCGTTTCTGTCGCTCCCCCTCTTCGTGGAGGAGCAACACAAGACCCTGCGCTGTTCATTCTGTCTGCTCGGCCCTCCCCGGGTTTGCTGCTGGTTCTTCCCGGGTTGGCTACTATCCCTTCCACCTCCGTGGAAGGGCAGTTCCCCCTGGCCACATTCCCCACTTCCGCAGGGGAGCGGCACACCGCCGGCCGGCTTTCTCGGGGGCTGCACGGGTTCCCTTAGATGTTCCCCATAGATGTTCCTGGTGCATGCCGTCTCTCTCCTCCTTTATAGTCCTCCTCCGCCAATCCCAACTCGGCTGCCCACACGCCGAGTACGCTGCTCTCCAATCAGGAGCAAGTCCTACAGTTTATTAGTTGAACTGGAGGCAGCTGTGCGGAAGCTGTTTACTTCTCTCCCAACGCCATGTTGTGGGAGAGCAGATGCATAGAATAAGTCTTAATTTCAGTAACTTAGTCCAGTCCGGATTGCTCCCCACAGATCCCCCTTTCTTTTTATTTTTGGCGTTGATACGCGCCTGTCTTCGGTGTCCCGCGGCACACACTCTGCTCTACTTGCTAGAGTTGCCACAGGCTCTTACAAGTCCTATCAGGCAAACCGAATCCGGGTCCTCTCTTCGTCATGTTATGAGGAGGTTTTTAGGCGCTGATGCGTGCCTGTGTTCGGTGCCCCGCAGCGCATGCTCTGCTCTGCCTGCAGGGGCTTACAAGCTCTATCAGGCAAACCGAATCCAAGCTTTCTCATTGCCTTTTTGTGGGGAGGCCTTACTGATGTTAATTCGTGCCTGTCTTCGGTGACCTGCGGCGCATAAGCTGCTAGCCGCCCAGGTGCTCATCGCCTCACTAATCGGGCAGACCGAATCCAAGCCTTCTAATTGTGGTATTGTAGGGAGGCCTTTCTATTTCTCTATTTCTCTATCTCCGGGCATTCCTATTTCTCCCATTTTACTTCTATCTTCCAGCATTCCTATTTCTCTTTTACTTCTAAACTTCTGTTTCTCTTATCCCCGCAGCTTCCCGGCGCCTCGCCCCGCCGGCGGGTTCCCGGCTCTGCGCCGTTTCAGCCCGCGCCTCATCTGCGCGGCTTGGCTTCGCGCGCTCCGTGGTCTCCACGCTTAACCCTTTCGCGTCTGAACCACGGCCTACGCCAGCCCCGTTCCCTATCTATTCACGCCCCGTGCTCTCTCTGCACGCGGCGGCTTCCGCGAGTAACACAGCGTAGCTTACGTGTCCGCCACTAGCATTCAATCTAAGTTCCCCGGGCTAGCCTGGCGAATTCAACCCAGCGTACGTCTCCGCCCCACGGTTTGGCTTCCCGTCCTTTGCTCCCCGGGCTAATCAGACGGATCCCAACCAGGCTCACGTTTCAGCTTCTGGTTTCAACTTTTCGCCCCCTATTCCCGGGCTAACTTGAGAATCCCAAAGTGGCTTTCGTGTCCGCCTTGGCCTGCCCCCCGCGGCTTCAATTTCCCTAACATTTTTCTCTACCCGGTATGTTTCCCCAAACTTTCCTCCAACGATATTCCTCCCTCATTTCTCCTGGCCTCTCCCCACAGTCCGCATCCGAGTCTGTTTGTTCTAGCGTTCACTTTCACTTTCGACCTTAGAGATTTCTCCCAGCTTCCCCCCGTAGTCCGTATCCAAATCTATGCCTAGGCTTTCAATAGCTTCTTCCGGCTCCTTTTTCGTCCGGCTTTTCCCTAGGCTGTTTGCTAGTCTCTCTCTCCGATATTTTCCCTAGGCTGTTTGCTAGTTTCTCTCTCCGATATTTTCCCTAGTTCTTCCCGTTTCTTCCCTCCTAAGTTTTTTATCCGTCCTAGGTTTCCTATCCGAGTCACGGCACCATTATGTCGCTCCCCCTCTTCGTGGAGGAACGACACAGGACCCTGCGCTGTTCTTTCTGTCTGCTCGGCCCTCCCTGGGTTTGCTGCTGGTTCTTCCCGGGTTGGCTACTATCCCTTCCACCTCCGTGGAAGGGCAGTTCCCCCTGGCCACATTCCCCACTTCCGCAGGGGAGCGGCACACCGCCGGCCGGCTTTCTCGGGGGCTGCACGGGTTCCCTTAGATGTTCCCCATAGATGTTCCTGGTGCATGCCGTCTCTCTCCTCCTTTATAGTCCTCCTCCGCCAATCCCAACTCGGCTGCCCACACGCCGAGTACGCTGCTCTCCAATCAGGAGCAAGTCCTACAGTTTATTAGTTGAACTGGAGGCAGCTGTGCGGAAGCTGTTTACTTCTCTCCCAACGCCATGTTGTGGGAGAGCAGATGCATAGAATAAGTCTTAATTTCAGTAACTTAGTCCAGTCCGGATTGCACCCCACACGTTTCCACAGCTCTGCGTCTTCCTTTGTTCTCACCTGATGGGTCCACTTCTCTCTGTGTGTCTGCTCCCGTTGCCCTTTGATGAGGATGTCTCTTTTTCCTCCAGACTTCGCGTCATAGCCATGTTTGTCGGATATTCGCCCCTTGCATCTGGAGGCACATGCTTCATTCTGGGCCTCCTGATTCTTATTTGCTGAGATAGGCATCCAGTTAGCTCTGCTCATGTTTGCAGTCCCACACCGGGGTGACAGGTCTCTGGTGAGCTGGCCAGTCTATGACTCACCGTCCTTGGGTTACGCCTCTCACCCCAGAAACATCAGCATAGCTGAGTGCCCAGGAGTGGGCTTCTCTGACTCAGGCAGGCACAGTGGGTTGGAGGTGGGCAGAAGGAAGAGGGAGCGGTGATTTACCGAACGGCACTGCAGACAGGCAGGAGAACCCTTGTGGCCTGTATGCCTGTGGTTCTGAGACACGTATGCTTTAATTTTTGTCTCCGGTTCCTGGCTCATCATCCTCTCTCCAGGGCAGGCTATGAAAAGGCAGCCAGGGCTCCTGCTGCATGTGTGGGAGATAGGAATGCTGGGATTCTGAACAGGGAGGCCTCCCTTGGCTTTGCCACCAGTCTGCGAGCTTTCTTCCCTCTGCAATGATAGCTCCAGAAAACTCCAGGAGAACCAGGTTCCAGGAGCTGCTGGGGAGCCTAGGTTCCTGGAGGGCACTCACTGCTCCCCTGCACTGTGCCCGGTGTACTGCTGCTCTGTAAATTTTGTGACATCCCGTACGATCCACCAGTAAGCGTGCTCCTCTGAGCTGCCCCAGCAAATCAGTTGAATCCGAAGATCGGTTGTGGGTGTGCTGATTTATAGCCCTGTCGGTCAGAAGCACGAGTGGAACAACCAGGAGCTGTGACTGGCACCCAGACTTGGGACAGTGTTGGGGACACAGCACCCAGCCCGTGGGATGTGACCCAGTCCCCTCTGGGACCTGGCTGCTTGTGTGGCAGCTGGAAGGAAATCCTACCACCTGTGTCACGTGGTAGTAAGAGGGTTGAAGGGGAGGCTGAGCCTGGAGTCTGAGCTGGTTTTCCTCCTGTAGCTTCAGGCCTGGGTTAACGCTGTGGTTTGCTCTTACACTCTGTGTTTTTGCCAGAAGAAAATTCTGAAGAGAGTGGATTGAGTTTCTTCCCCCATGTTCTGAAGTTTCGCAATCATTGAAACACTCAAATAATTGGATGACATCCACAAAAAAGATCTTGGACTGGAACCTAACTCTAGTGATGTCCCATATTTGCTAAGCAAAATGTCTCATCTATTTCTCACTTCACATGTTAACAACACATGCATGTTGGCCTGGCTGACACAATTCTGACACATAAAAATGATTTACTTTATAGTTCTGCTGCTATGTATACACACCCAGAAACTTAGAGGAGACGCTCAGATACTTGTGGGCCAACATGGGGGCATTACTCAAAAGTGTCAACAGGTGGAAACGATCCAAATGTGTATCTGCAGATGAGAATAAAAACATGAGAAAGACACATACCATGGAGTATTATTTGGTGTTAAACAACAAATGCAATGAACACAATTGTGACATACACTACAACATACCTGGATCTTAAAAATATGTTAAGGGAGATTACGTCAGATATGAAATGTATGCTCTCATTTTATGAGGTTCCTAGAACATCAAATTCACAGGCAGAAGGCATACAGAGATTATCAGGGCTACTGGGAGTCGGTGTCTGTTGTGTGCAGAGTTTCTACTTGAGACGACAGAACATTCTGGAAGTGAATAGTGGCTGTAGTTAGGCAATACTGTGAATGTCCTTAATGCTTCTATACTGTGCACTTGAAAATAGTCAAAGTGGTGAGCTTTTGTATATATGTTACAAAAAATATCCAGGAAGAACAACAGAATCCATAAACTTGGCTTCAGGGTTTCTCATTTTTCATGAAATCATTGTAACATTGTATTCTGCACTAGATATTCTTGCAGAAGTGTTGCTGTAGAAACAGAGACCTGAGTTCCATCCCCCCGGTATTTACTCTGCTGTTACAGTGGGTAGGATAAAGCCGCCCAGGGTCCTTTTCTCACACACCCAGGGTAACACCCTAGAGTGTGGTCAAAAGACCTGGCTCTGCACAATGTCTTGGTAATTATGTGACTGTTCAAACATGGAGGCTGCTACACATACTAACATGTTTCCTTTAGGGAAAACGTGTTGCTTGTTCTAGCTTCTGTTTGTGTTTCACTTATAGTTTGGTAGGCTTATGTGAATTGGTGTAAGTTGTAAAAATAAGGAGCCATGAGTATCAGACAGAAAGCAAGATTCCCTGCCCGAAGTCCCAACCCTGGGCTGCTATTTTCTTCTATTGCTGTCCTTTGAAAGATGAGGTTTTCTTGTAATAAAAATAAAATGTCATTCTCTTAGACTTGGTTTTTTAAGATACAGTTTCTGGCCTGTGACTAACAAGGGTGTTTATGGCTAAGAAATAGTAGCAGATTAGAAATTTTATTATATTTATTTTGAGAAGGTATTTTATTTACTTGACAGAGTTGCAGAGAGAGGGAGAAACAGAGAGAGGGTGAAATTTGTGCATTCCCCAAGTGGCCTCAATGGTGTGGGCTGAGCCAGGCCAAATCCAGGTCAGAGAAGCTTCTTCCTGGGCTCCCTCATGGGAGACCTCCTGCTGCTTTCCCAGGCACTTCAGCAGGGAGCTGGATAGTAAGTGGAGCAGCCAGGACTTGAACCGGTGCCCGTATGGGATACTGGTGCTGCAGGCAGCAGCTTAACCCACTACACCACAGTGCTGGCCGCAGCTGTGGCCATCTTGGCCACAAAGGGAAGAGCAGATGTCAGGCCTCCCCAGACAAGTTTTGGTGACCCACATGTGATCTCCTTGTGGAGTGAGCAGGTGCAGATCTTGCAGAACCAGGAGTCGGCCTGGCTGTCATGCATCTGAGTGTGGTAGACCTGGGGCACCTCGCTTTTGCTTCCAGTTTGCATGGCGGTGATCTCTATTATCTTTGCCCTTGCATTTGCATTTTTGTTTTGCTGTTTCATGCTTGTTTCGGGGTGGCAATCTGCAGTGAAGTGAAGTTTCGGTGATCCAACACCTTTTTCTCTTTCGCTTTCTTTCTTTGTAACTCAAGTCTCTTCCTTCTCTCTTTCTTTCCTTTCCGCTTGGAGCCAGATAACACTTTCCTGCTGAGAAATTTTTACAGTCACTACACAGCTGCAGCAAATGAAGGCTGGCATAGTTTCTGGATGACAAAATCTACTGTGGCTCGCACAGATCCAGGAGCTGATAGTGCTTAATTGACAGCCGGAAGGACTCGGTCTCCTGGCAGAGGTAGAGGGAGGGTGAGCCCTGTGGGTTTCATTTGGGCAGAGATAAAACAGGTTTTTTATTCAGTACTCACGGAGAGAGCATAATTAACCTTTTAGAAGTTTAAGGATGATCAAATTGTTATTCATTTTGCAAATGAGAAGAGAGAGCTTCCATTCCTGCCAACAAAATGCCAGTGTAGATTTCAAGGTCGCTGGATGATCTCTTTGAGGAAAAAGAAAGCGGTACACACACACACACACACCCGCACACACCCAAACCCACAGATTGAGAAATGTCACCACCAGGAATGAAAAGCGATGACTGTTCTTTTCTGCCGTGCTCCATGGGAGAGACCAGAGCGCATGTTTGCTGCGCGTTCACGTGGGCCTCCCACATTATTTCGGCGCTGCCCTTGTCAGAGAAAGCAGAATGCATGACTCCAGCTGGTACCGTGCACGCTCTGGCCGGTTCTGATGTTTTTTTTTGAGGATGCTGGGAAAGGCTCTTTGAGGTCTGAGCCTGTTTTCAAGATGGCGTGCGTAACATTCGACCACGTGAGACCTCTGTGGTGTGCATAATAAACTCTATCGTGCTTCAAAAAAAACTTTTAAAGGACTCAGCTGAATGCATGCATGAAAGGAAGTGGCTTTCAGGGAGCCTCATGCTTTCCAGCTGACGGTGCCTGTTATGTGATGACCTTGTTCTGCGGCTGTGTGCTGGGGCCGCATCCTACACAGCATTTCACCCGCTCTGGTTTAGGAGAAAACTCTGTGCCTGCTCCCTTCAAAAAATGCTCTATGTTGTGTGAGAATTTCAAATAGACAGAAACATTTGCAATAATAGGAGAAATACTGTATATCCTTCACCCAGGTCCACCAGTTTTTAACAGTTTTGCCTCATTCATTTTAATATCTTTGTCTGTCTGTCGATCCATCCACCCATCCATCCACCCATCCATTCATTCCATGGATTGTTGCCACAAGAGGGACATGATTACATAATTGCATTCCTCTGAACTATTTGAGGGTAAACTATAGGCACAGTGCCACCCCTAAGTAGTTCAGTGTGTGTTTCCTAAGAACATGGATACTCACTTCCCTGACAGTGGTCCAGTGATCAAAATGAGGGAGTTGAATTGAATACAACCAGTGATCCATCCAGCCCACCAACTTTCATCCAGATCTTGCGAATGGTCCCAGTCATTTCCTCTACAACAATTTTCCCTGGTTTAGAGTCAGTCCAGGATCATGCACTATGTTTACTTTCTATGAATTTTTTTTTTAATTTTATTTTTTCAAGATGTAGAGTTACAGACAGCGAAAAGAAGAGATAGAGAGAGAGGTCTTCTATCTGGTTCATTCTGCAGATGGCCGCAATGGCCTGAGCTGCGCCCATCCAAAACCAGGAGCCAGGAGCTTCTTCTGGGTCTCTCACATAGGTGCAGGGGCTCAAGGACTTGGGCCATCTTCTACTGCTTTCCCAGGCCAGAGCAGAGAGCTGGATCAGAAGAGGAGTAGCCGGGACTAGAACCGGCACCCATATAGGGCACTGGAGACTGAGGATTACCCTAGTGCACCACAGCGCCAGCCCCAACTTTTATGAATCTTTAGTCTCCCTAGAGAGACCTTAGGGACCGATGCTGTGGTGTGGGGGGTGAGGTCGCCGCCTGCATTGCTGGCATTCCGTATGGGTGCCGGTTTGAGTCCTGGCTGCTCCACTTCTGATCCAGCTCTCTGCTGTGGCCCTGGAAAGCAGGAGAAGATGGCCCAAGTCCTTGGGCCCCTGTACCCACGTAGGAGACCCAGAAGAAGCTTCTGGCTCCTGGCTTCAGATCGGCCGTTGGGGCCAATTGGGGAGTGAACCAGAGGATGGAAGACCTCTCTCTCTCTCTGACTCTCCTTCTCTCTATGTGTAACTATGACTTTGAAATCAATAAATAAATCTTAACCAAAAAATCACATTAAAAAGAAGAATTTGACCGTAGCCTTTCTCTGTCTTTTGTGATGTTGTTTTGAAGGGTGTAGGCCATGAATTTTGAAGAACATCCCTCATTTGGGGTTTTCTGCGTTTCGTCATAATCAGATTCAAGATATCCTTTTTTCTTTTCCACGGATGCAATGTAAGTGGTGTTTATGTCCTTTTCACTGTGTCACACAGAAAGCACGTGGTGCTCATTTACCTTGCTGTTGGTGATACTAAATTGAGTAAGTGATACCAGCCAGAGTTCTCCACTCTTTTTTTAAAAAAAGATTTATTTATTTATTTGAAAGAGTTACACAGAGAGAAGAGAAGCAGAGCGAGAGAAAGAGAGAGAGAGAGAGAGAGAGAGAGAGAGAGAGAGAGAGAGAGGTCTTCCATCCACTGGTTCACTCCCCAATTGGCTGCAATGGCCAGAGCTGTGCCGATCCAAAGCCAGGAGCCAGGAGCTTCCTCCAGGTCTTCCCACGTGGGTGCAGGGGCCCAAGGACTTGGGCCATCTTCCACCGCTTTCCCAGGCCACAGCAGAGAGCTGGATCAGAAGTGGAGCAGCTGGGACTTGAACCGGTGTTCATATGGGATGCTGGCACTGCAGGCGGAAGCTTTACCCACTACACCACAGCGCCAGCCCCAAGTTCTCCACTCTTACATCCCTTGTGTTCCCCTTTGTCATTAATAACTAACTTGTGGGGAGGGTCTCCTTTTTTAAACAAAATTCCCATCGGTCTAAGATAAGTACAGTTGAACTATAAGGTGCCGGAAGCTGTTCTCTCACACTTGAAGAGGAGACCAGATACAACTTGCTAGTTTAGGAAGACGTCTTGCCTAACCATATTTGGATTCTAATGATTCCTTGCTTTGTGATGTGTAGCCTTGTGCAGAGTCAAGCATGTTTTCCCCTCCTACCACCTTATCCAAAACCCAGGGCAGACTATTCACCGACAAAGTAATCAGAGAACCAGCGCAGCCCATGTTGTTTCTGTAGGAGGGTGACAGCTACGTCAAAGACCTGCTACTGGGAACAGGAACAAAGTCAGGAAGACAGCGCACAGCTGCTAAGAGCGCAGTGAGGGTTCAAATGCAATAGTTTGCCCTTTCCAGCAACACACGTCCAGGACACTGGTTTCTGTCCTGGTCTTTTTCCTACCTCCTGTTGAGAGCGTCCTGCCGGAAGCAGGCTGACGTAAGCAGACAGAATTCATCACTGGTTTCCTGCAATTTTCTCAGTCATGTTCATTATGGAAACATACATAGAATGGAGATGCTAGAAGATTTAAAATGCAAGTGAGCCGGCGCCGTGGCTCACTAGGCTAATCCTCCGCCTTGCGGCGCCGGCACACCAGGTTCTAGTCCCGGTCGGGGCGCCAGATTCTGTTCCGGTTGCCCCTCTTCCAGGCCAGCTCTCTGCTGTGGCCAGGGAGTGCAGTGGAGGATGGCCCAAGTGCTTGGGCCCTGCACCCCATGGGAGACCAGGAGAAGCACCTGGCTCCTGGCTCCTGCCATCGGATCAGCGCGGTGCGCCGGCCGTGGCGGCCATTGAAGGGTGAACAACGGCAAAGGAAGACCTTTCTCTCTGTCTCTCTCTCTCACTGTCCACTCTGCCTGTCAAAAAAAAAAAAAAAAAAAAAAAAAAAAAAAAAAAAAAAAAAAAGCAAGTGAAGCTGGGTTCCATGTATTTGCTGGAGGCGGGTGTTGCCTGCATGTGTGACTTAGAGTGTCTGTGACCTCAGACCCGGCGTCTGGGTCTGAGAACTTGCTCCAGTAGGAATCAGATGTGTTTTGATGGAGTCAGAATCGTACCGTGACGACATCCTGGCTGGAGAGCAGCAGGGGCTGTGGGGCTGTCTCTGAGTAGGGCTGTCCATCCGGCTGACTGGAGTGCAAGGAAACCCGATGGCGAGTGCCAGCCCGCTGGGATAGGCTGCTTTAGCCCAGCGTTGACTTGGAGAATTGTCGCAAGCCCTGTTTCCCAACGTGCTTTCCAGCTCCCCGTGCCACGTCCCCAGATTGGTCCCCGAGGAAGGATGACGCACGTCCTTGATGGCATTGAACCATGCAACGTGGAGCCAGTGACACTATAAAAGGAAATAAGCAATTAGAAGTTATTATTATGATTTTTTTTTTGCTTTTCACAGGAAAAAGAGAATATTTCACAAAGGTCCCAAACACAGCATGTCCAGGAAAATTTAGCTCGGAGAAAATTTTAAGCAGTTTTACCTATACGTGACCCATGTTATTACAAATGATCTTTGTAAATCATCCGGTTAATGTCTAATTTTGTGTAATTTGTTTTTTCAGCCAGCTAGGAAAAGGAGGGTATAAAAATATGCCACTAGGTGATTTAGTGAGTTTGCTGTTTAGGGTGGTTAGCTATAAACCAGTTAATCATTGCCTTTGATGTTGGAAAAACACACTCTTTCTGTGGTTTTCAAACTTTGGAAAAGGTGGTGTGAACACCATCTGGGAATTTGCTAGAAATGGGCATTCTTAGGCCTGTTCTAGATCCACTGACTCGTGTTCAGGGGATGGGGCTCCACAGTCTGGGTCCAGCAAAGCTTGCAGTCGTCCCGGTGTTGGCCAACCACCTGTCAAGACTCCCCAGGATATGACCAAAAGGAAATTCTATTTCCCTAGAGAACGGTGCTTGCTTTTCCCTTCTCTGGATCCAGGGGAGGCTGACTATTCAGATACAGCGAAGAAGAAAGAAAAGCAGACTACGTCCATCCTTGATTTTGCCCCAGTAAAAAATGTTGGACTTGGCCAATACCGAGCCTCCTGATCCTGTCTCTAATTAACTGCCTTAGCTTAAAAACCCATTTCTACTCAAAGACTTAAAGGCCAAAGGAGATTCAATAAAGGCTGCAAATGATTCTGTAGAAATAGCCTTGATGCGTATTAAACCAGCGGCATTCAGCTGACCTCCTCTTGTCTGCAGGAGACACCCAAGGTGGCTGCTGGGCCATGCATGTGCGTACAGGAGCAGAGGTGAGTGACGTGTGAGTGACAGGCACCCCAAACTCTCTGAGCTGCAACTGGCTCCCTTTCTCTTCCGGTCAGCAAAACATGTTGAAAAGCCCCCTTGGAGTCCGATGTATTATCTTTAATTGGCATCTCATATACATGTTGCTAATTGATTCCTCTGCAGCCTCTGGTACTTTATGAAGAGTAACTAATTTCTTTTTATTTTTATTTTATTTATTTATTTATTTTTGACAGGCAGAGTGGACAGTGAGAGAGAGAGACAGAGAGAAAGGTCTTCCTTTGCCGTTGGTTCACCCTCCAATGGCCGCTGATCCGATGGCAGGAGCCAGGTGCTTCTCCTGGTCTCCCATGGGGTGCAGGGCCCAAGCACCTGGGCCATCCTCCACTGCACTCCCTGGCCACAGCAGAGAGCTGGCCTGGAAGAGGAGCAACCGGGACAGAATCCGGCGCCCTGACCGGGACTAGAACCCGGTGTGCCGGCGCCACAAGGCGGAGCATTAGCCTAGTGAGCCACGGCGCCGGCCAAGAGTAACTAATTTCTAATAACACCCATATAACCAGCACTGCTGTTGAGAACCACGAGAGTGCCCGGAACAGTACTGAGGCCAGACAGTGTCTGGGTGAGCCCCACGCACTAACTGCTTTGTTTGCAGGCTGCTCCATCTTGGCGCACATGCTCAGGCTGCTAAGTGCTAGAGGTGATACAGAATCCAGACCTCCAGGTAAAGGGGCTGCACCGTGAATATTTAACAAGAAGGGAAAGCCATCCGGAGAGGAAAAGGAAGCAGAAGAGAGGTAAAGGGGGAAGAAAGTACTGGGATTTCTATTATGACCAGATCAGTCAGTCCCTGCCGTGTCTCTGAGAGCTGGAGAACTTCTCGCGGGACTGCCTGGGCTCAAGAGTGAAGAGCGGGATGGGAGCGACTCAGGTGCCTGCTATGAAGACAGATCATCCTTGATCGCATCTCACACAACGCGGGAGGGAGCAGAGAAGCGGGGAAATACAATTGCTTTTCAGTTTAGGCTACATGTGGAGGAGCAAATTGTAGGAAAAAACCACCCTTACCTGTAGGTCCAAATTTGGCTAATTTGGTTAAAAGTCGTATCCATTTCCGAAAGAAAGACTGAGTGAGTGGATATCCTCAAACCCTTGGTGGATTTTTAGGTTTTCCATTTTTAAAAACTTACTTAGTTTTTACAATATGAAAATTATAGACAGAGTGACATTTAAACCTTTGCTTTTCATAGCATTTCACACTTACACCATTTTAAAAGACAGCTATTAACATTTACAAAAATCTTTCAGAAACCAAATGTTCTAACATGCAGAATTCCAATTATACTGTGTAAGAGGGTTATCAACCATTCTTCTACAAGCACACTTTGAAGTGTCTGGTATTAAACCAAGAGCTAAAATGTCAGTTGCACATAGACAATAAATTAGGGTTTATAAAATCTTGTAAGATTTATTTAATATTACAATTTTGACCTTTAGGCTGTCTTCACCATAGCTTACTTAAGTTTCTGCGTGTGTGTGTGTGTGTGCACGTCTTCCAGCCCTGTAAGCTTGAATGTTAAACAAAGGCTGTGCTATGAGGTATATAAGGCTAGGTGATTATTTGGGCTATGGGTAGATGTTGCCCAAGCCTCCGAAGCCTGCCCAAGCTCCTCTGGTTGAAGAAACGGAGTCCTGTGAGCTGTTGCCACTTCTCTGCAGAGCACACGGTTGGAATCAGAGGCAGAATGCTAGCTCTGGTCAGCCTGTGCCTGGAGCTGGAAGTCTTTCTATCTCTTTTAGGGCTGCTTCTTGGCCGGCGCCGTGGCTCAATAGGCTAGTCCTCTGCCTGCGGCGCTGGCATACCGGGTTCTAGTCCCAGTTGGGGTGCCGGATTCTGTCCTGGTTGCCCCTCTTCCAGGCCAGCTCTCTGCTGTGGCCCGGGAGTGCAGTGGAGGATGGCCCAAGTGCTTGGGCCCTGCACCCCATGGGAGACCAGGAGAAGCACCTGACTCCTGCCATCGGATCAGCGCGGTGCGCCGGCCGCAGTGGCCATTGAGGGATGAACCAACGGAAAAAAGGAAGACCTTTCTGTCTGTCTCTCTCTCACTGTCCACTCTGCCTGTCAAAAAAAAAAAAAAAAAAAAAAAGACTGCTTCTCCAAGACCAGCCTGAAGCCCTGAGGACCCCTCTCTGGCTTCTAAGCCCTTTGCCAAGGGAGGTAAAAGCAGATGCGATTCACATTTGTGATACTTGCCATTTGGAAAGAGATTTGGTAAAAGTAGCAGAAAAAAAAATAATATCCAGGGGAACTGGGATCGCTCTCCCTGAGCCAAGGAAGAGTCAGCACCTTTCCTTTGCAGAACAGGTTGAGGAATGGGCCCCAGGCCTCTCCTGTCGCAGAGGTGTAGGAAACGTGGAGGGCAGAGAGGCAGGGCCCAGGGCAGATCTTCTCCAGCTCTTGGCAGTGCTGGGCGCTGCTGCCTCCCAGAGATGTTGTAGCACATAGGAGCGCTTTTGCCAGCCAGTCGCTCCACCTTTAACGCCGTCAGCAAATACTTATGGAGGCCAGACTTCACTCTCAGCACTTTACCCACTCCCTCACCCCACACTGGGACTTTGGATTCAACTGGTGAGAAGCCAAGACGGTGAGGGTGCAGTGTTTTTCCCCGGTGTACCAGCTGGGAGAAGGCATGGTGGGAATTGGTACCCAGGCCGTCTGGCTCTGGAGTCCTTATTTTCTGGGTGATGGGCCCCCCTCTGAGCAGCACCCAGTTTCAGAGGGTGTAAGGAGACCGTGCAAGCTGACTCCTCTCTGCACACTCGTTTTTCACCAGCAATCCGTGCAGTCACAAATGACGCAAAATAAAGTCGTATATTTAAGACCTTATGGAATTCATTTTGTCACCTGCTTTTGAAAGCAGCCTTGTCCTGAAGCCAAGAGCAACAAGCGAAATCTCGTGGTGAGGAATAGCTTCAGCAAGCGGTCCTCCTCTGCACGCTGCTGTGTCAGAGTCTGTGGAGAGCCAGCAGTGGGGGCATCCATGGCACTCCTCGTTTGCGGCCGATAGGACTTCTTTCTCTGTTTTGGCTAAACAACATATTGTGACATATTGTTTGAGCACATTTCTGCATGTTGCTTTCTAAGATAAATCTGTGTAAAAAATGAATCAGTATTCATGAACCTGTAACAGGGTATCTTCCACTGCCAGACTGCATTTTATGATTCTGGTACAAATCAAATTCTGTTTTCATCAAAGGACAGGACTCAAAGATTTCTTACTTTCTACGGATGGCCCACTTACTTTAAGCAGTCTTCAATCTAATAGAATTCTAATAGAACTACAGAACTGGGTCAGTCCCTTGGAGTCCGCTGAAAGACGTTTGGCATCCAGCCGTGGGATAGGTACTATAAACATATGCACCTGTGCATCCATTTGCACTGGCCACGATCCCCTTAGAACTGCATTGGCTGTGCAGTGATTTTAAGCCCTTATGCGCTTGCATCTGGAGCTCCCAGGCAGTTGGGACAGCGGGAAACAAATACTTAGTGCATGAGGGAGCTGGCCTTGTGAAGCCAGGCAGGCCAAGGGACTTTGTTCTGACAGCTGACGGGGATCAGAAATGCTACGCCCAGATCTGACACTTTGGCATTAGGTTCATTTTGAGCTGAGGGCAGTTAAGCAAAAGCAGGAAATACAGGAGGAGCACTGGCACCCTCTTTTCTGCCTGGAAGCAGAGCCTCCAGTCCCTTTGGTGAAGGAAATGTACTTTCTGAAGGGCATTCCTGCTTGTAGAAGTGTCCTTTCCCATGGCGGGAAGGGAGGTACTGTTACCCCCTAAGAGGACTTGAGCCTATAGGACAAATCCTACTAAATACCCCCCAATATATATTTTCTAGTCTCCTTTCCACAGTTTTGCCTCCATGGAGCCCCCTTCCTCCCTTCCCTTTGTCTGGTTTTTCTCCACGCTTTATCACCTTTTGTTAAAATAGTATATAACCTCCCAAGTCTAGCTGCCTCCTTATGGTTTGGAGTTTCCACTGATTTTCATGACTGTGTCCTTTACCCTCATGTGCATATGATATAAACCTTTTCTCCAGTTTAATCTGACTTGTGTGAGTTTAATTTGCAGTCCTCAGTAACTAAACTTAAGAGGATAGAAGCAAAATTTTTCTTCCTCTACAGCCTCATTAAGGATAAATCCCATGTTTATGGGAAACCTACTTTTCCTGCTAAACACCAGTGAGAAGATAAGAGAAATAGCAGTAATTTGTGTGCACTTGGGGACTTTCATGTCAAGAAGCCATTTACAAAAGGAAGATTTACCATTTCAAAAGGAAAATCCTGAGGATGTGAACAGAGGTAAAAAAAAAAAAAGATTAAAAATTCATTAATGAGGAAACTGATGTGGTGCTTCAACAAGTTCAAGGGAGGAAATCTTTTAAGGATACAGATGCAGATCTGAAATGTTGAAATGAATGTGAGTGGCCGGTGTTGTGGTGTAGCGGGTAAAGCTGCCACCTGCAGCACCAGCATCCCACATGAGTGTTTGTTCAAGTCCCAGCTGCTCCACTTCCAATCCAGCTCTCTGTTGTAGCCTGTGAGAGCAGCAGAAGATGGCCCAAGTCCTTGGGTCCCTGCGCCCACGTGGGATACCCGGAAGAAGCTCCTGGCTTCAGCCTGGCCCGGCCCCAGCTGTTGAGGCCATCCGGGGAGTAACCAAGGGATGGAAGATCTGTCTGTGTGTGTGTCTCTCTTTCTCTCTCTGTAACTCTGCCTTTCAAATAAGTAAAATAAATCTTAAAAAAGAACAGTATGTGCAAATGGAGGCAAAGCAGCTTCCTTCTCAATGAGGAAGGAAGTCAGTTGGACCTATACTCGGCAGAATTTACATGTCTGTACAAGAATTACTTTTGCATTACTTTCGGTTGTCTCCAGCTTAGAGATTTGTAAAATAGCTCGAAGACGATGCAAGACTCCACAATCAGATGACCTAGAAAGGTGTCATCTAAACAGCGCGTGTTCCTGTGAAGCAGTTTTTCCATTACTAGACAGAAATCCCCATGGAAAACTAGAAAAGGAAACCCAATGGCCCAATTTTTTTTTTTTTTTTTTTTTTTTTTTTTGCCTGCCACCTGGGTAGTTAGAAAATCTCCGGCCTCAGTCCCTAATTCCTGCATTAATTCTCTCTTGGAAAGGTGTACACGCTTCCTTGCTGCTCTGTCTTCTTCCGGAGTCGTCTTCTGCTCCGTGCTTCATGCCACGGCCAGTTGGTTAGGGCACCTCGGTGGTTGTCACAATCCCCTTAAAAACCAGAAATGGCCCCCTGCGACAGCTTTTGAAAGTTCTAACCTGGTCTGCCAGGAGGTAGCCTTGGACCAATCAGGGTTCCGAGTTGCCAGCTACAGAAACTGACTCTGGTGGATTTCAGCAGAGAGGAAATGTTTTAAAAAGGGTACTTACTGGGCAGACCACAGTCTTGCTGGGAGCCCTGGGGAAGCAGGCACGAAAGCTCGTGCTCCTGTAAGTAACTCTGCAAATCATGCCATGGAATTGAGTGGATGAGGACACTGTGGCCGCTGCCACAGAACACCGGCGGGGACAGTTCTCGCCACTGGCCTGGTTGCCATGGACACTGTCATTTGCAACCTTCAAGCCAAGGCTGCCCGGAGCACTCAATCCTGCAGCTGTCACCAGTGCCACAGGGTTTCTGTTTTACTTTTTTCTGTCCTTGCCTCTTGCATCACAAGGGCATTTAACCTCAGCAGGAGCGGTTGTGCCGGATAGCCCAGCTGCCTGGCAGAATGGCAAAGAGAAGTTGGCAGATCAGCCATCTTTGCTGGGAGGTGGCCGTGTGTCCTGTCATCGCTTTGAAGTGACAAATTCCACCCAGCAAACTGGGCGGTGATCTGGATGCTGAGCAAACAGTAACTGCTCAGCAGGTCTGTCGCTGTCATTCTGATGGAGGCCCTGCCACTCACAGCTGCGCACCCACAAAACCCAACAAGTCAACCACTCCCTGTCTCGTTTGGCAAACCTTCAAGGATGCCTGTGTGCTGGACACTAGATAGACAATGCAGAGAAATGGCGGATGCTTCAAGGAGATCACCATCAAAGCAGGGGCACACACAAGTAGGCAGGTGACCACAAGCCTGTGTGTGGAGCGGTGAACTCGGGGATGCCCGTGGTGACCTGTGGGGTGCTGGTGATGATTCTCGCCCTTGAGCTAGACCAGGAAGCAACAAACAGGACTCCTTCTGCCTTTCCCCTTCTGGTCATCCAGGAAATCTTTTATTTTTTTTAAGACTTATTTATTTATTTGAAAGTCAGAGTTATACACAGAGAGAAGGAGAGGCAGAGAGAGAGAGAGAGAGGTCTTCCATCTGCTGGTTCACTCCCCATTTGGCTGCAACAGCCAGAGCTGTGCCTATCCAAGCCAGGAGCCAGGAGCTTCTTTCAGGTCTCCCATGTGGGTGCAGGGACCCAAGGACTTGGCAGAGAGCTGGATGGGAAGTGGAGCAGCTGGGACTTGAACCGGTGCCCATATGGGATGCTGGCACTGCAGGTGGCAGCTTTACCCACTACGCCACAGAGCCAGCCCTCAGGAAGTCCTAAAACTACTCTTCTGTGTCCCATTGCGTTATTACTGGGCTGCTGACAGCACATTCAGTGGACTCCTAGCCTTGTACATCTTAGGTAAAACCACCATCAGACACTTTCGCTATGAGATGAGACTTTGGTCTTACACTTTGCTTGTGACCTTTTCCACGGTGCCTGTACTGTGTACTGCTCTGTCATAGCTAAGCTTGTTCAGAGAGGTTGCCTGGCCTCCAGTGCTCTGCTCTGGAAAACCTTTGTTTCTTTCTTTCCTTTCTTTCCTTTCTTTCTTTTCTTTCCTTTCTTTCCTTTCTTTCCTTTCTTTCCTTTCTTTCCTTTCTTTCCTTTCCTTCCTTTCCTTCCTTTCCTTCCTTTCCTTCCTTCCTTCCTTCCTTCCTTCCTTCCTTCCTTCCTTCCTTCCTTCCTTCCTTCCTTTCTTTCTTTCTTTCTTTCTTTCTTTCTTTCTTTCTTTCTTTCTTTCTTTTTTACCTGCCTCTAAACCAGAGAAAAATTTTCCTTGATCCTAGGTAAGTTTTAACAGATTTTTCTGGACATGGTTTTAAAAAGGAGTATGTGACATTACACATTCTTGGATCATGTTTTAGGGCATCTACACTAAGTGTGGAGTCATGGGCCAGCTCAGTAGCTCAGTGCTGGTCCAGTAATACTGATACCTCTTTCACCATTCCTGAACTTTGCAGGTCTGGAAACCAGGAATGGGCGGCTGGAGTTGTGTTCCTGAGGAGTTTATGTTGTACACACATGACATGGCTGCCCTGCATTAGTCTCTGTGTCTGTCTCCCTTCTAGATTGTAGGTCCCCAGAGGATGGGGCCGCCGACTCATTTTGCTAAGACTGAAAATCTCCAACAAATTGCCTTGAACTCAAGAAACAGATGTCAAATACATGAATAATGGAATGAATGGTCTTCTTACCGATAAAGAAGGCGGCAGCCGACATCTCAATACTTTCGAACAATCCAGTTTCTCCACAGCCTGTCGCTGCTCTGGTTCACGGGCAGGGGCCCCAGTGGCTGGCAGATCCACGGCGCTGGCCCGTGGGTTTGCTGGCTTATTGGCTTTCTGAGCAGGTGAGGAGTGAAATGGGCTGGTGATGAGCAAAGGAACTGGAACGAGCTCACTGTAGTCCATTCCTTCCCCTCTCAGCATTCATGATGCTAGATGACCTCCCAGGAAATCAGAAAAAGATAACTGCAAAGCTGCAAGTCCTTGAAACTATATATGGTATATAGTTTAAAGAAAAAAAGTATATAAAAGATTTATTTATTTGAAAGGCAGAGTTGCAGAGAGACAGAAGGAGAGATAAAGGCAGAAATCAATCTTCCATCTGCTGGTTCGCTCCCCAAATGCCTGTGATGGCCAGGGCTGGTCCAAACCGAAGTCAGGAGCCAGGAGGTTCTTCCAGGTCTCCCATATGGGTTCAGGGGCCAACACATTTGAGCCATCTTCTGTTACTTTCCCCAGACCCTTAGCAGGAAAGCTGGATCAGAAGTGGGGCAGCCGGGGCTCGAACTGGCACCCATATGGATTGCAGCGAGCCGCTGCAGGTGGTGGCTTACCTGCTGCACAGGGCTGGACCCCCGCGTGGGATTTATGTCTTGGTGAGTTTCAGTTTGTGCTTGGTGGGACCCATGGAAGCAGAAGCGCAGAGGCAGCACCCTGGGAGTGGCCGTGGTCGAAGCTGCGGAAGCCGGAGCCAGTGAACTGGGGAAAGAGGAAGTGTTAGAAGCAGAGCCACAGACGCCGAAGGCGGAGGGTCAGCTGTTGCGACTTGCCATGATGGTGGCCGCATGGGATGGAATCTGGGCTTGTCTGGGGAGCCTGGGAACTGTGCCCCACAGTAATAGTGGGTTTTCTGATGCCTGCTCACCCCGTGGGCAACGGAACCTCAGCAAAGCTTTCCCCAACACTGCTTCCTTTTCATGGGTGTGTACAAGGAAACTTGAGACAATGAACAGAGAATGGATTAAAAGTAAATGTCAAACTTGATTTCTCAACGTAAGCTCCATCAAGTTGAACACACTTTTTGTAAGCAACGATACTAGCCATTTAGCTCTGCTCTAAAGAACTGAGGGCCCTGTACACTTTGTTTGGGTATCATTAATTGAAGCAGAATGGGTGCTTGGAAAAGATTTTCTAAGATTGGGAAACAAAAAATAATTCAGAAGGAATCAAATTAGGATTGTAAGGCCAACGATTTTTTCACTGAAACTCTTGGAGAAGTCCCCCCCCCCCTTTATATTTTTTTTATTTATTTGAAAGCCAGAGTTAAAGAGAGGCAGAGGCAGAGAGAGAGAAAGAGAGAGAGAGGTGTCTTCCATCTGCTGGTTCACTCCCCAGATGGCCGCAATGGCCAGAACTGCGCTGATCCAAAGCCAGGAGCCGGGAGCTTCTTCTGGGTTTCCCGCGTGGGTGCAGGGGCCCAAAGACTTGGGCCATCTTCTACTGCTTTCCCAGGCCATAGCAGAGAGCTGGACAGGAAGAGGAGCAACCAGGACTCAAACCGGTGCCCATATGGGATGTCGGTGCTTCAGGCCAGGGCTTTAACCCACTGCCCCACAGCGCCGACCCCGCAGTGCCCTCTGTTAACAAGAGGAATCTGCAGGAGCATTGGCGCCACAGGGGAGGGGCCTCTGGTGAAGATTTCCTGAATCTTTTCCGTTCAGGCTTTGGCTAGCCTTTTGAAAAATACTCTAATAACAAGGTGTTAACAGGGCCGGTGCTGTGGCGTAGAGGTTTAAGCCGCTGCCTGCAGTGCCAGCATCCCATGTGGCCGCTGGTTCAAGTCCCTGCTGCTCCACTTGTGATCAAGCTCCCTGCTAATATGCCTGAGATAGCAGCAGAGACTAGGCCAGGTGCTTGGGCCCCTGACCCTCCTGGCCCCTGGCTTCAGATAGGCCCAGCTTTGGCCGTTCAGGTCATTTGATGAGTGAACCAGTGGATAGAAGATTCTGTCTCTGCCTCTCCCTTTCTCTCGACTCGGTCTTTCAAGAAAATAAATAAGCCGGTGCCGCGGCTCACTAGGCTAATCCTCCGCCTTGCAGCGCCGGCACACCGGGTTCTAGTCCCGGTCGGGGTGCCGGATTCTGTCCCGGTTGCCCCTCTTCCAGGCCAGTTATCTGCTGTGGCCAGGGAGTGCAGTGGAGGATGGCCCAAGTCCCTGGGCCCTGCACCCCATGGGAGACCAGGAGAAGCACCTGGCTCCTGCCATCGGATCAGTGCGGTGCGCCGGCCAAGCGCGCCAGCCGCGGCAGCCATTGCAGGGTGAACCAACGGCAAAGGAAGACCTTTCTCTCTGTCTCTCTCTCTCACTGTCCACTCTGCCTGTCAAAAAATAAAAGAAAAAAAAAGAAAGAAAAAAAAAGAAAATAAATTAAAAAAAATGCTCCAAAATACATTTTAAAAAGGAAAGAGAAATAATTCACTAGAGAAGGGCACAAAAATTGAATTTGTCTTTAATATGAAGGTTACTAGACATAAAAATAAACATGTGGCAGGCATGTGGTGCTGGGGACAGTCACCTCTGATATCAGAGTTCTGATCAGAGTGCCGGCCACCCAGCGTCTCAGGGGACAGCCACATCCCACTTCAGAGTGCCAGTCAGGGTGCCGGCCACCCAGCGTCTGACCCAGCTTCCTGCTGCTGTGTTCCTTGAGACGCACCAGATGAAGCTCAAGGACTTGGGTCCCTGACACCCCCGTGGGAGACCCACACAGTGCTCTGGGCTCCTCACTGAGGCCTGGCCCAGCACGGACTGAGAGAGGCATTTGAGAAGTGAACCAGTAGATGGAAGACCCAGCTCTCCCCTCTCTCCCCCTCTCCCCCCCTCCCCCTCTTTCCCCCTCTCTCCCCCTCTCTCCCTATCTCCCCCCCTCCCCCTCTCCTCTTTCCCTCTCTCCCTCCCTTATTTAACCTCTAAAATTGGTATTTTAAAGTATTATGTGATCTTGGACATCTAAGTGCTTTGTTCTTTGCATGATCTGATTCTATTCAATATTTTTAAAAGATTTATTTATTTTAATTGAAAGCCAGAGTTACAGAGAGGCAGACAGAGAGAGAGAGAGAGAGAGAGGTCTTCCATCCGCTGGTTCACTCCCCAGATGGCCACACAACAGCCAGATCTGAAGCCAGGAACCAGGAGTTTCTTCCAGGTCTCCTACATGGGTGCAGGGGCCCAAGGACTTGGGCCATCTTCTACTGCTCTCCCAGGCCTTAGCAGAGAGCTGGATCGGAAGTGGAGCAGCCGGGACTAGAACCAGTACCCATGTGGGATGCTGACACTGCAGGCAGCAACTTTACCCGCTACACCACAGCGCTGGCCCTTCCATTAAATATTTACTTCCTAATAGGTTGTGAGACAATTAAAATTGCATAAATACTCTCGTACTTTTAGTACTTGAAAAATACTGTGGCATTTTCAAAGCATTTTATTTGTGTTATTAAATATCCTTCCATATGTCATGTAACTCTTAAAAGGTTCAGTAAGCACAGTGTCTCAGCTTGTCAAAGGTGGTTGGAGGGAGGGAGACGCCGTTGTTTTGGTTTACGTGTTTTTATATTGCCTGAATTTTTAAGCGAAGAATATTTGTTACTTTTAAGAGTCAAGTAGTTACTGTTTTCTTTTGGAGTAGAATTGTCTTTAAATGTGGTGTATATTTGTATTTGTTTTACTTAATTATTTTGATTGTGATCTAGTCTTTTGGATGTCGTTTTCTTAAAAGACTTATTTATTTTAAGGGCATAGTTACAGAGAGACAGAGGCAGAGGCGGGGTGGGGGGTGTCTTCCATCTGCTGGTTCACTCCCCAACTGGCCAGGGCTGCGCCAATCTGAAGCCAGGAGCCAGGAACTTCTTCCAGGTCTCTCACGTGAATGCAGGGGCCCAAGGACGTGGGCCATCTTCCACTGCTCTCCCAAGCCACAGCAGAGAGCTGGATTGGAAGCAGAGCAACCAGGACTCAAAATATGTGTATATGGGATGCCGGCACTGCAGGCCAGGGCCGGCCCCTTATCATTTAAATTTGATCTCTTCTTCCCTTCCACCCTAACTTCAAGAAAGGGAAGGAGCTCTGTAAATGATTGTTCCATATTTTAGATGGTTCTAGTCAAAGTATTTTGGAGCCATTCCAGCTCCTCCACCATTATTTTTGCTTAAATTATTGAAATAGCTTCCATTAAGTATCTCACTGCTGCTTCTCTTTTTGCCTATACCCTGTTATTTTTTTAAAATATTTTCTTTATTTATTTGAGAGGTAGAGTTACAGTGAGAGGGAGAGACAGAAAGAAGGGTCTTCCATACACTGGTTCACTCCCCCACATGGCTGCAATAGCCGGAGCTGGGCCAATCCAAAGCCAGGAACCAGGAGCTTTCTCTGGGTCTCCCACGTGGGTGCCTGGGCCACTTTCTATTGTGTTCCCAGGACATAGCAGAGAGCTGGATTGGAAGAGGAGCATCTGGGGCTCGAACAGGTGCCCACATGGGATGCCGGCACTGCAGGCGAATTATTAACCTAGTGCACCACCATGCTGGCTCCTATAACCTGTTCCTAGCACAATGGATGGCATGATCCTTGTAAGTAGACACCATATTCTCTTAGTTCTTTGCTTTGCACCTGCCAATGGCTTTTCATCTCACTCAGTATAAAATTCAAAGTCCTTTCAATAGTCTCCCTGTCTTATGGAATTGTTTTATTTATTTTTTTTATTTTCAATTTTTATTTATTTGAAAGGCAGAGAGACAGAGACAATGACAGAGTGCTGTCTTCCAAGTGCTGGTTCACTCACCAAATGCCAGCGACAGCTGGGGCTGGGCCAGGTAGAAGCTGGGAGCTGGGAACTCGACCCAGGTCTTGCGAGTGGATGCAGGAGCTCAAGGACTTCCTGTTACTGTGTGCCAGCGCTGAACTCAGACTCAGGCCCTCTGAAATGGGTTGCAGGCTGCCAAGTGGCACCTTCACCCCTGTGCCGAATGCCCGCTTGGGATTCTTTCTATCAACATATTAGAAAGACCTTCACTGCCACTGTTGGCAAAGGAAGGTCTCATCATGGCCTCCTCCGATTTCTCTTTAACCTTATGTTTTCTTTGTGGCACTTATCACTCACTCATACAGTGTTGCCCCTAGCAGAAGGCAAACAGCTTGAGGGCAGGTATTGTGGCAGTACAGCTCACTATTTAAAAAAATAATCTGATTGAGGTATAATCCGTGTGTCACGGAGTTCAGTGCCGTGGAATGGATTTGGGTGTTCAGAGAACTGTGCAAGCGTTACCACCCCCAGTTGTAGAACACTGCCATTGCCCTTCAAAGAAGCTCTGTTGCTCTCAGCTTTCGGCTCCCCACTCCCCCTCCTCCTCAACCTTTCCAGTCCTAGACCCACACTGCTACACTCTCCAGCTTTGTAGAACTGACCAGGACAGCCTATGTAAATGGACTACGTAATACGTGGTCCTTAGTGGCTAGTTTCATTGACTTAGCGTAATGTTTTTAAGATCCATCCATGTGAAAGAAGGGGAGACGGAAAGGAAGTTGGGGGGGTGGGGAGAAAGGGAGAAGGAAGGGAATAGAGTATCGTGTTCTTAGAATTCTATCTACAAACCATATTGAACTTATTCAAAACTCATTAAAAATTAGAATAATAAAGATTCATCTGTGTTATACTACGAATCTGTACTTCATAGCTTTTTATTACTAAATAATTTAAACTGTAGGTTAAACCACACTTTGTTTACTCATCAGTTGAGCATTTGGTGTGTTTCCAGTTTTTGCTGTTATGAATACTATTGCTATAAATATTTGCATACTATAAGTCTCTCCATGGATACTGTCTTCAATCTTAGATACTTAACTACGAGTGGAACTGCTGGATTGCACATAGCTGTATACTTTACCATTTGAGAAACTGTCAGACTATTTTCCACAGTAGCTACATCATTTTGCATTCTACATGGCATTATTTGAGAGTTCCATTTCTCTACAGCACTGCCAATCTTTTTTTTTAATTCCAGCCATAGAAGGTTTATCACTATGATTTTGATTTTGATTGCCATAATGAATAATCATGTCAAGCTTTTCATGTGCATATTGACCATTTAAATATCATCTTTGGAGAAGTGTTTGGATTCTTTGCTTATTTTTTTAAAGATATTTATTTATTTACTTGAAACCCAGAGTTACACAGAGAGAGAAGGAGAGGCAGAGAGAGAGAGAGAGAGAGGTCTTCCACCCGCTGGTTCACTCCCCAGTTGGCTGCAATGGCTGGAGCTGTGCCGATCTGAAGCCAGGAGCCAGGAGCTTCCTCCAGGTCTCCCACGTGGGTGCTGGGGCCCAAGGACCTGGGCCATCTTCCACTGCCTTCCCAGGCCATAGCAACTCCTTGTGGTATTAGGAAAAAAAAGAAATTGCTTTGTTTTTTCTAAGTCCCTGAATTTCCATACAAATTTTATTATTGACTTGAAATTTTCTGCAGAAAGTCAGGTGGGGCTTTGACAGGGTGAAGAATTCATGTTTATAACCCCAGTTCTTAGTATTTGCTGAATGAATGAATTTTACTATGCTTGGTGGGATGGGTATTTTCCATCCGGTTACTCAGAGTGAGAATTGTACAGTGATTTTTGTTCCCAAGAATCTTCGGAGTAGCCAATGTAAATTTGGAGTACCAAGAGCATCGCTAGAATGTACTATTAAAACCTAACACTACAGCTATGCTCCTTGTTTACAAACTGTTGTAGAGGGGCTGATGTTGTGGTGCAGTGGATTAATCCAGCACTTGTGACACTAACATCCCATATCAGAGGGCCAGTTCTAGTCCTGGCTACTCTGCTTCAATGCAGCTTCCTGCTAAGGCACCTGGGAAGACAGTGGAAGATGGCTCAAATATCGCCACTCACATGGGAGACCCAGATGGAGTTCCTGGTTCCTGGCTTTGGCCTGGTCCAGCCGTGGCTGTTGAGGCCATTTGGGGAGTGAACCCGTGGATTTAAGACTCCTCTTTCTCTCTGCCTCTTCCTCTCTCTTTCTAACTCCACCTTTCAAATAAATGAATCTTTTTAAAAAATACCATCTTGGCCTAATTAAGACCCATCAATTGTTGAAAGTTTGATTTAGGATTGTTAAAGTTATAGATAATAGTTTGGCTGTCTCCCCAAAATCCATGTATTAAGGGCTTGGTCCCCAAAGCTTTACATTAATGGCTGATGAACCACAGTGGAAACTTGATCTAATTATTGCATTTGGGAGGTGAGACTAGCAGGAGGCGTTTAGGTGCTGGAAGTGTTGCCCTTAGAAGGTGGTCATGTAAGCTGCGAGTGCTTCCTGTTTTTCCTTGTGCATCCTGGCTATGAGATGACCCTACCACCTGTGTTCCTCTTTTGCCACCCTCCAGCCCCACCAGCTGCCTACACCAGTGGAGCCACCTGATCTTGGACTGTGAACCCCCAAAACCATAAACGCTGAAATCCATCTTCCTTCCTCAGCCCCTCCTCTCCGGTGTTGTATTAAAGTAATGAAAAGCTGACTGATACAAGGAAAAAGAATATTTGAATTCAAAATTTGGTAATATTCCCAAAATGTGGTTAAAAATAAATGAGCAGGTACGCATATACACCAGAATGCAGAAGCTCTTCGATTTACATAATACCATATTTATATAATAGCACGTGTGTTATCAGGAGAGGTTAAGGAATCGGCAGTGTGGATGCCCTGGTCAGTCCCCTTCCATATCCATGGACTTCAAAGTCTCCTCATGTATCCTCATTTAAGAAAGAGGCGAGAGCTAGGGCAACAGACAACAGACTCTGGGCTAATATTCCCCGGGTTCAAGTTCTAACTCTGATGCCGATTTGCTCTGTAAGCGTTATGACCCAGTCTGTAACCTTTAATTTGGGGATATAAGTGATGATATCATTGCATGGAGGGAGTGGTTTTCGTACTCTTTATAAAGCAGCTAGAATAGTGACTATCCGTATGGATTTGTGTGGAATGAGACACAATGTATAAAATCCAGTGAAAGTTGTAATTCAGTGCCCATCATGCTAGTCCCGGATACCCCGTTCGCCCTGTTCCATTTACCTTTGTGTCATCCCCTTTTGGACTCAACTGGTTACCATTAAAAGTCTCAGCTCCACCACCCCTACCAGAGACAGCCCCAGGAGATGATCTCTGAAAACCTGGCCTGTGTTTGTGACGAAGAGGACCCACTGTGTGCAAGAAAAACTTGTAAACACTGCAGCCTAAAGGGGGCTTCGATTTGGTGCAACACAGAACACGGACTCTTCGCTTCTGTTTCCTTTAATAGACTCGGGTAGATCAGCTCCTTTAATGAGCTATGGCTGAGAGCAAATACCGGAACATCAAGTCCTAAAATCAGAGGGTTTGATTTTTTTCAGTCCAGTAACCAAAGGCATTTGATCTTTTATTGACTGAATATGGTTGCTGTAAAAAGAAATGAAATGTCTTAAGTATTCAGGGTTGAATAACTACAAATGCTTTCTCTTTCACTGTTCAAACACCCTTAACTTTATGCTCTGTGTAATAATACATTAGCATGGTCAGGCTGTATAAAGAAAATACACTTTTTTCCTTGCGGTGTTACAGGGATCTACTTAAAGTATCTATTTCGAAGGGATGAAATTCTCAGTGTTATATAGTTCTCTTCATTGACAATTCTTTTTCCAGATGAGTCTTCTGTTTTGCCTAGGAAAAAAACAAGTTAAGAGGACAGTAACACACAGGGATGTTTCTTATTTGAAAGGGCAGAAAATGTGGTTTTCTTCCAAATTGTGATTTCCTTTGATAAATGTGCTGTAACCAGATCCTGGAGGCTATGTAAAGTACACTGGGGAGCAGCCCACGGTCGGCCTGGCAACCCCTCCTTGGAGGCCCTGGAAAGGGTCCCACTGGGCTAGGATAACAGCTCCATTATTAAGCAGAGCGAGTCTCTCGCCCTCCTGATTAGCATAGTTTGGAGGTTAGACAATGGTGTCTCCTCCTACTTATTCATTATCAAATTACTTCACCGTGTTTATTTAGACTACTATCACCGAATCAAGGGCACCAAGTTACAAAAACAGGACTTTTCAGAAGCCAGACTTCATACTAGAAGAGATCGCTCTGGGAAGAAAATTCTCGCTAAGGACGTGGGAAGTGTTTTTCCTTTGCCTGTGAAAAAAATCAGCTCCAAAGTAGTTTTCGAATCTCTCCAAATTGCTGCAGGAAAGATACAAGCTACTTTTGCGATAAACGAATGCTTCTTAGAAATTATGACTTAAATGGTTAATTTGAGAATGTCACAGACACTTGTAAATAGCCACAAATCAATGTTAAAATACCTTTGGTTGTCAATATCCTGCAAAGGACATCACACAGTTTGCCTAGAGAAACAAACCTGATTATCAGTGGCTAAGGCTGGGTCGGTCTTACTTAAGTTTACATTGAGAAACGTTATTCCTCTGATGGTTAAACATGGTTGTGAATGATTCAAAGGAGCAAGTCTTTGGGTAGGTGTGTTTAGAACAGGCTCCGCTTTGCATCTGCAGCCCAGGGAAACTGATCACAGCTTGGTTAATGTTTTACTAGGGAAATGCCCACGGATGCGGTAACCTGGAGACACGTTTCTATTTCTTAGCTGCTGGGGCAAATCTTCCAGGTCGATTTATAGGTAAAGGCTGAGAACTGGGAACTGTCAGCCCCGGGTGTCTGTCTACCCAGAGGCCTTTGGAGAAACCCTCTCTGCTTGGCCTCCAGAATTTCTTTCCACCGAGGCAGTGGTGGGTGTGTGAGAGAGCATTGTAGTCCCCAGCACACACAGAAAATGAGGTAGGACAACACTCTTTCAACGGGGACTTGGCACCATGGCAAGCCCAGATGCTGAACAAATTTGGTTTGCAATGCAAGCATTTACCCTGTCTTGGCAGGAAGTGGCTTATACTACACAGTGTTTTCCAAAGTAAATTCGAAGTCTGGGTTGTAATGTGTCACTTCTCCATTCTCAAAGTGAAACAGGGAGTGAGAGGGTTAAGACGCTGCTTGCAATGCCTAGGTTTGGGCTTCTGGTTCCAGCTTCCTGCTAAGGTACCTGGAAGGAGGTAGCCCCTGCCACTCAAATGGGTGACTTGGATGCGGTTCCTGGCTCCGGGCTTCAGCCTGGCTCAGCCCTGACTGTTACGGTCATTTAGGGAGTGAACCAGTGTATAGATCTTTGTTGTCTGTCCTTGTCTCTTTACTCTGCTTTTCCAGTAGATGAAAATAAATGGATAAATAGTAAACATTAAAAAAAAGTGGAATGGGGAAGGGACATTTTTGGAAAGATGTGTTTGTTTATTTGAGAGGCAGAGTTACAGACAGAGAGACTGAGAGAAAGGCCTTTCCATCCACTGGTTCACTGCCTAAATGGCCACAATGGCCAGAGCTGAGCCAATCATAAGCCAGAAGCTTCTTCTGGGTCTCCCACGTGGGAGCAAGGGCCCAAGAAGTTGGGCCATCTTCTACTGCTTTCCCGGGCAGCAGCAGAGAGCTGGCTGGGAAGAGGAGCAGCCAGGATACAAAATGGTTCCCACATGGAATGCTGGTGCCACAGGCAGAGACTTAGCCTACTATACCACAGGGCCTGGCCCAGAAGGGAAATTTTAATACAAGTGTATATCAGAAAGTTCATGGAAATGTGTATTATGGAATAACTCGCAGCACCCAAATGCACTTGTGTCGTAATTCCGTTTTCCCACGGCCATTTTGAAGGTGCCCTTGTATAACCAGAGGTTGGCGTTTGGGAAGAGCTGAAGTTGCCTTTTGTGGGTGTCTTCATTTTGCGGTTGGTTGCTCGTGCGGAAGTGCATTGTGAGGTGCTCCGTGATTTCACAGAAGACGGGACTTTGTGCTAACCGTGAACTACATCCTCAGACCATCAGAACTGCCAGTCAGGCACAAGGAAAGAGACCTCGCGTCGTTTCAGACCCTGGATTTGCTGCCAAGCACCTGCTTTCTCCAGTGATGGAGTCCAAGGCAGTGCCCAGTTCAGAAAGAGAACAGCCCATCCCCGATTTTAGGAAGTGAGCCATTCCTTTATATGCTTGCTTTGCATTTCAAGCCGGCCAGAAAGGAAACTCTAGCACATCTGAACCCGTCCTGGGAGCGAAGGCAAGGCATCTCACATTTCTCTTTGGCACCTCTGCCCTTCGCTTAGAAGCTGCAGACCAAGAGAATCTGCCACGCGCCAGCCCTTGCATCCCTCTCGGAATAGGTTAGCTTGCAGCTTTGGAACACGCAGGCTTAGTCAAAGCACCAATCTGATGCAGTTATACTTTTGTAACCTCCGGTCTACAGTTAGAGCGCTGTGCCTTTTTAGTGCGGACTAGGAAATCAGACTGAATGAGTGTGGGAATACAGCTTCGCCACGTGCATCATCTCGGCTCTGCAACTGAGGAAAATCAATGAGAGGAAGCATTGATCTGCTTGCAGAGAGCGAATGCAGTCAGTGCAGAACCACTCTGCCGGGGATTTTGTTATTCAAGTCATTCACTTGCACACCATGTTTTCAAACCCAGCTCTTATCATGTAGCAGCTCTCTGGATTGGGCTTTGCTCTGCTTACAAATGCATGAAAACCGTGTCTTCTAGAAAGAAAAAGAACCGTGCACAGCCACAGTTGAGCCTCTGTTTGCTCAAGGCTAAGGGAGATAGCCTTCGCCGCAGTGACATTTCACTGTGTCACCGCGTACAGAAAGCTCCTGCAGAAAGACGCGCGTAGGAACCACTGCAGGAAAACATTATCCTCAGCTATGATGGATCTGACGGTTGTCGGGGCTGCTTGGCCAATTTGTTTTCCATTTTTAATTTTTTTTTTATTAAAGAAGCAAAGGGGACTGAGAAATTGCCTGGAGGGCCCACTGTGGCTATGCACATGTGTGCAGACACAAAAATGAAATATATTACATAGCCAAATGCAGTATGTATAAAAATATATAATGCAATATTTCATACTTGTTAGTGAAAATATTTTTACAACACACAGCCTCCCAAGTGCAGGAAATAAATCAAGCCTTTTAAAAGAGATTGCAGATGATTCATTTAGTGCTGTCATAATATAGTGTTTTCTTTAATGAAAATTTATATCGTTTTTCCTGGACTCCATAGAGTAAATTTATACTGAAAGATGGAAGGCACTGATATATCTGATATTAAACAGACCCAACATTTGACAATCAGCAGGAGCTTGACCGAGTGTGGTGTGAGCTGGCATCATTTGAAGGTGACTTTTCTAAGATTTTCCACATAAAAATTCACTTTTTAAAAAAAGATTTGTTTATTTGAAAGTCAGAGTTACACAGAGAGAAAAGGAGAGGCGGAGAGAGAGAGAGGTCTTCCATCCGCTGGTTCACTCCCCAGTTGGCTGCAACAGCCAGAGCTGCGCTCATCCAAAGCCAGGAGCCAGGAGCCAGGAGCTTCTTCTGGGTCTCCCAGGTGGGTGCAGGGGCCCAAGGACTTGGGCTATCTTCCACTGCTTTCCCAGGCCATAGCAGAGTGGAAATGGAGCAGCCAGGACTCGAACCGGCGCCCATATGCGATGTTGGCACTGCAGGCGGCGGCTTTACCTGCTATGCTACCGCGCTGGCCCCCAAACTCACGTCTTTAATTAAAAGACAACCTTGTTTTTAACTTTTAGTGACCCCAAATAAGGGTATTCCGAGAGGCAAGAGGTTTGATGTAGGGTTGCTGGAGTGGAAGGGTAGGTGGGCTGTGTCACCAAGGCGGAGGTCGGTGACTTGGCACATCAGCTCGGTAAACATTGGCAACCATGGCCTCCTGGGGACTGCACTACGGAGTACAGAGAATGACCCCCTGGTCCTTCATCAGCATCCTATGGGAATCTGAGCTGGCTTTTCATGGCCTCAAAGTAGAAAGTGACATTATACCATGAGTCTTGATTTTACAACCAGGTACTTGGAACATCAAAAATTTAAAATTTATATTCCTATAGCTGTAGCAGCAGGGACTGATTGGGAGATGGAAGACCCAGAGTGATTCTGTGACTCCCACAACAAAGAGTTTGAGGAAGTCATCCCTCTGGGTAGCCAGGCAAAAGAGTAACCCTTCCTCAAACATTGTCTTTCACAGCCACACAGGAAACAGATGGCTTCAACGCAGGAAATAGGTGGCTTTGACCAACCTGAGAATCTAACTGGAGCCAGCCATGACCACAGCCGGGACAACCAGGCATGCTCAAATGTCGGAGAATTAACCTTTGCCTGTTTTTATTCCTAAGAACCCAACCCCAGGAAGAGTTCAAGCCCTACTAGCATGACATGGGATCGTACATAAGAGCATGTTCCTAAGCTGCACCTGCCTGAGCTTATGCCCACCCCCACATGCGATAACAAGAACTCCCCGTCTTATATACTCATCTCCCTAAGAAAAAAAAGGTGCCGCTCCCCTGTGTGCGGCAGGAACACAAGAACTTTAGCCATCACCGGATGTCGCCCAGTGTGCCCGTTAATGGGAAGCTGGAATAGGAGGCAGAGCTGGGACTTGAACGTAGGCACTGCAGTATGGGATGCAGACATCTCAACTGTTATGCCAAATGCACACTCCTAATATAAAGAATTATTAAATCCCTGGAAAAATGCATAGGTGTTACATGTTAGTAGCATTATAATACTAATCAAGGAGTTGTTATTTATAAGGCAGGTGGAATTAATGAAGTATTGGCTAGTCCGAAGTAAGAAGAATGCTGAAGAGAGCAGGAACAGCAGGTGGCGTGTCCCACAGTACACAGCAGTCACTACCCCGAGGGCTCAGAAGGAGAAGCCAAGGAGGAGCCTCCAGACGGAGATCTTGTCTCGGAGGTCATGGCCATGGCTCACTAAGCGGCAGACAGGTTGCTTGTGGAACGTGTTGGAAATTCACCCTCTAGGATATAGGAGAAGCTGTCTCGTGGGAGGTAAACCCTCTTGGTGTGGACACCGGGGATGCTAGAAGGGGCTGGAGAAAATGCTGATGGCAGATGCTGTAGAGAATGCCATGCTTAGGAGCAAGGACACGGCACGCAAAACCCTTGCCCTTGGGCTGTGTCTCCACGGAGCCCTCTCTGGACAGAGCTCTGCACCGTGGCTGCTGGCGGAGGGAGATGGTTTAGAGGGCCCAGATCCCTGTGCAAAGAGCAGGCTGAAGGGTTGAGCATCTCATTGAGAACAGGTAAATCTTTAACTGTCCCCTGTTTACATTTAGAGTTATCATAATCCCTTAAGTTGAAAACTTGTATAGACTGATGAGATGATTGTGCACTGTGAGCTGTGTTTTCTCCTCTGTGATACCATCGTAAGGGGACTGATCAGAGGAGCACTTGAACTGTGGCTGTGTCCGAAGCTGTTGGATGGCTAGTTCTTGTGTCTTAGCTAGGAAGACTCAGAGGAAGACACCTAGGTAAAGGTTAGCAAAGGACCAAGATTCATTGCAGCAAAGCTACAGTGTGCACCGGGAGGGAGCGTGGGCATGCTGGAGAGTGAGCTGTGCCCAGTGACCCTCAGCGTGATCTGGAGGCGTTGAATAGTCATCGAGGGTGGGGTTTGGGGTGGAGCTGATACTGCTCAGCTTCTTCCCTTTCATGGAAGTCTAGAGCTGGCGTGCATCAGGTGCATGATGGGATTAGGAGTGTCAGCCATGATGCTATTATTTTATTTATTTTTTTAAGATTTATTTATTTTACTTGAAAGTCAGAGTTACACAGAGGGAGATGAGGCAGAGTGGGGGGAGATCTTCCATCCGCTGGTTCACTCCCCAGTTGGCTGCAACAGACAGAGCTGCCCCGATCCGAAGCCAGGAGCCAGGAGCTTCTTCTAGGTCTCCCACGTGGGAGCAGGAGCCCAAGGACTTGGGCCATCTTCTACTGCTCTCCCAGGCCATAGCAGAGAGCTGGACTGGAAGTGGAGCAGCCAGGACTAGGACCGGCGCCCATATAGGATGCTGGTGCTTCAGGCCAGGGCGTTAACCTGCTGCGCCACAGCGCGGCCCCAGTCATTTTATTTCACTGTCATTACTGTTAGCTGTAGACCGTTGTGGGGACGTGACTGGTCTCTGTGTTGCGTATGGCCAGCTGGGTCTGGGTCTGGGCAGTGGTTTTGCAGAAATCATGGTTTTCTGCAGTGCAAAACAGGATGCTGCAATGCAGTTGGAGAGACTGGAGGGAGGCGCTGGGGGCCTGGCTCTCTCTTGCTAACTGCCTGCCTCTGTGAAGGTGACTCTCGTAGGTCTAGGTGGAGAGGAGGCAGCATTTCCATTGTGTCTGTCAGTGACGTTGTCGCTCCCCGTCTTCGTGGAGGAACGACACAGGACCCTGCGCTGTTCTTTCGTCTGCTCGGCCCTCCCCGGGTTTGCTGCTGGTTCTTTCCGGGTTGGCTGCTGTCCCTTCCACCTCCGTGGAAGGGCGGTTCCCCCTGGCCACTTTCCCCACTTCCGCAGGGGAGCGGCACACCGCCAGCCGGCTCTCTCGGGGGCTGCACAGGTGTTCCTTCAGATAGATGTTCCCCTTAGATGTTCCTGGTGCATGTGTCTCTATCCTCCTTTATAGTCCTCCTCCGCCAATCCGTGCTCGGCTGCCCACACGCCGAGTACGCTGCTCTCCTCCAATCAGGAGCAGGTCCTGCTGTTTATTGGTTGAACTGGAGGCAGCTGGGTAGAAGCTGTTTCCTCCTCTCCCAGCGCCATATTGTGGGAGAGCAGATGCATAGAATAAGTCTTAATTCCAGTAACTTAGTCTAGTCCGAGTTGCTCCCAGTTGCTCCCCACAGACGTCACACCATAGACAGTGAAGACACAGTGCGTATGGATGCTTCCTTTTGTGTAATGCAGCAATAAATACAATTAGAGAAACCTCCTGGGTGGAAGTGAATTCTTCCACCTTTTCATCAGATTGCTGGTAAGTCAGGGTTCTCCGAGGCTTGTCTGTTCCTTGAGTACGATGCTGCACTTGTCTGCCAAGGCTGACATCAAGCTAAGCAGCCCGAGGCGCTTCAGCCACACACAGTCCTAGGGGCTGGAAGCTGACATTATGGTGTTGTTGGGGTTGCTTTCCTGTAGGTTTTTGCTTTTTTAAATTTTTTTTTATTTTTAAAGTTTTATTTATGTACTGGAAATGCAGAGTTACAGAGAGAAATCTTCCATCTGCTGCTTCAGTCCCCAAATGGCCGCAACAGTCAGGGCTGGGCCCCGTCAAA
Source organism: Oryctolagus cuniculus (assembly GCF_051225735.1). Taxonomy (NCBI): domain Eukaryota; kingdom Metazoa; phylum Chordata; class Mammalia; order Lagomorpha; family Leporidae; genus Oryctolagus; species Oryctolagus cuniculus. Next base: position 15,708,458 of record NC_142872.1, read on the forward strand.
GCCAGGATCCAGGAACCTCATCCGGGTCTCCCATATAGGTGGCTGAGGCCCAAAGACTTGGGCCGTGTTCCGCCGCTTGCCCAGGAGCACGGGCTGCTGGCATTGCAGTCGGTGGCTTAACCCACTGTGCCACAAGGCTGGGCCAGGGAAGGATTCTTCTGAGGCCTCTCCCCTTGGCTGTGTGGGTGGTCATCATCTACAAGGGTCTTCATACGATCTGTCCTGTGTGTGTCTCCTTCCAGTTTTCTTCTGATGAGGACTCCTGTCCTGGGGATTAGGGCCCACCCCAAAGCCCTCATTTTTTAAAGATTTATTTATTTATTTAAAGGGCAGAGTTACAGAGAGGCAGAGGCAGAGAGAGAAACAGAGAGAGAGAGGTCTTCCATCCGATAGTTCATTCCCCAAATAGCTGCAATGGCTGGAACTGGACCAATTCAAAGCCAGGAGCCAAAGACCAGGAGCCAGGAGCTTCTTCTGGGTCTCCCATGTGGGTGCAGAGGTCCAAGGGCCATCTTCTACTTCTATCCCAGGCTGTAGCAGAGAGCTGGATCAGAAATGGAGCACCTGGGACCTGAACCAGCACCCATATGGGATGCCAGCACAGCAGGTGCCACAGTGCCAGCCCCAAAGACCTCCTTTTAACGGAATTCCCTCTTTAGAAACCCTGGCTCCCTGTATGGTCACACCCTCAGGCACTGGGGTCAGCATTTTAACACCCAGATATGGGGGTGCCCCACTCAGCCGTGACAGGTGTCGCCGGCGGGTAGCTGACTAACTGCTGCTGAGCCTGTATTCAGACTCCACGAGGAGAGTTTTGATGAGTCGGCTCTGTGGCCAGGGCAGCTCACCCCTCTTCAGCCTTGGTTTCCTTGCCTGCTGCAGGACAGTTGGAAGAATTCAGCGTGCTAATACGGACGTGGCCTTGAGGACAGTGCGGCTTAGGGAACGCAATGGATGTTCGCTATTAACAGTGACAATGCTATTATTATCATCATGAAGGTAATTACTTGTAAACGTGAAATCGCTGCTTCCCAAATGACATTCCTCTCACTCTGCTGTGGTGGAGAAGGCACCCGAGCCCATGACTGCCGAGAGAAACCTGGGCATCCCCGGGGGGCCCTCTGCACTTGGGGCTCCCCACCCTGGGGCCTCGGCCGCATGGTCTCTGCTCACAGCGGGCTGGCGAGGCAGTGCTAAGTCAGCGCTCCATCTTGCCCTGCCGCACTGTGAAAGTCTCCTTTGTTTTCCGCCTTCTTCCTGCCCTGCAGTGCGAACAAACCGTCCTGGTCATTGCCAGATCTCAAGTTCATAGCAGAGTCAGCCGGTGCAACATGCTGCGTGGAGGTAAACACATGAAGTACAGGAAAACACAGGTGCTCAGGGACATGCAAATGGAGTATCGCAAAAAAGGCATATTCAGGCACCTGAAAAAGTTCACCAGGAATGGAATTGAAAGTTAAACTTTAGTTTGGTGCCCACAGTGTTGAAAATTGTGGTAACTGGAAATGATGGATCTGGACTGGCGCTGTGGCTCAGTGGGTTGAACCGCCTCTGACGCGGGCATCGCTTAGAAGCACGGGTTCCGGTCCTGGCTGTTCTGCTTCTGAGCCAGCTCCCTGCTAATGTGCATGGGACATCATTAGAATACGGCCCGAGTACCCGGATCCCTGACGCTCACGTGGGAGAGCTGCATGGAGTTCCTGGTTCCTGGCTTCAGCCTTATCCCACCCTGGTTCTTGTGGCTATTTGGGGAATGAACCAGCAGATGGAAGATCTTTCTCTCTCTCTCTCTCCTTTTTTCTCCGTAACTCTGCTTTTCAAATAAACAAATCTTTTTTTTAAAAAAAATTGAAAATTTTGGGTATTATGAAAAAAACATGCATGGCTTTCAAAAAACTTTTTGTGTTCAAGTTGTTGGCTGTGGGCTATGGCACCACTGATTAAGCTGCTGCTTGGGACATCCACAGCCCTTATCAGAGTGCCTGGGGCGCAGTTCCAGCTCCACTCCCCAGTCTACCTCCCTGCTCACGCACGTGGGACACAGCAGAAGATGGTCTGGGTGCTTGGGCCCCTGCCTTCCACCTGGGAGACCCGGATGGAGTCTCTGGCTCCTGGCTTCAGGCTGGCCCGGTCCTGACTGTTGTGGGGATTTGGGGTGTGAATCAGCAAATGGCAGCTCTCTGTCTCTCTGAGTCACTCTCCCTTGCAAATAAATAAATAAAATCAACATCTCTTAATTCAGTTTTCTACAAAGTTTTCGAAGCACAGCTGCATTAAATATGTTTGAAAATCATTGTATTTTGATCAGGCAATGGAACAGTATTAATTGTTTTGTCACTGGCAGACCTTTTGTTTCCCTTTGAGGACACTGCCATCCATGTTCCTACAAAAATACATTGATATCTTAAAGTCCTAACTTTAAATATGCCGGTGGAGATTGCCATCCTCGGTCCCTGACAATGGTCTAAAACTGGCGCACTTCAAGCGTTCTCTTCTTCCTTCTCATTCAACGCATCTGGTCGCATCTGGTCGGACCCCGGGGTAACCAGACTTCAAAAGAGGCTGGGGCCAGCTCTACAGGACTCCGAGTGTGGAGAGGAAAAGGCCGTGACAACACAAAGGCCATCAAGTCTGGAGACACATTTCTTTGACCGGCTCCACAAAGCTTGAGTACCGGGGCAGTGATTGGTCTTGGCTGCAGGATTGTTTTGTCGGGCCTACGCGGTCAGGCAGGCATTTAAACGGCCGTATTTTATTTTGCCAGCAGCAAGAAGCACTCAAGTCAAATACATTGTATACAGGCAGCTGTTCTAACATGAGAATTCCAACGCCATTCTTACTCTGAATTCTGTTTATCGCATGATCTGGAGTGGAATATTAAGTCTGGGAAATCTTACCTGTTGTGAGTGTCTTGTGTGTTGTAGTTTTATTATCACCATTTTAATCACACAGATGCAGATTTAAACCTGTCCAAACCCAAACGCAAACTGCGATGCAGAACCACGCAGTGATGCGCACGGAAGTTGCCGCTGCCCCCCGGGCGCTGCATGACCCCTCCTCATTTCCCACCGCTTCTCTGCTCTGGGTTACCCATACAGGGTGCTGTCAGGTGTGTGTATTCTCAGGGCTGCTGGCACAAGCGACCACCATCTGAGTGCCTTCAAACGAGAGGACTGGATTCCCTCTCAGCTCTGGAGGGCAGAGGTGCCAAGTCCAGGTGCTGGCAGAGTAGGCGCCCTTGAGCCCTGGGTGAGCATCTGTGGGGAGCCTCTGCCCCAGCGCCTGGGCACTGCCAGTCCTCTCTGCCACTGATGGCCCGCGGTCTTCCCATCAAATGCTCCTTTGTGTGCGGGCCCCTCCCCCTCTTCTGCGAGGTCACCTGCGATTGCATTTAAGGCCCACATCCACCCAGCCCAGCTCAGCTCCTCATCGTTACCTGTATCTACAGAGACCCCTTTTCCAAGTCTGGTGAGATGGTTATGTTCCAGAGGACATAGCTTTTTGTAATTTTATGATTGTAAATGTTGCTTCAACACTTAGCATGCGATCTGGCCTGTTAACACAACCGTAAGGCACAATGTGGTGTTGTGAAGTGCAGGCACAGTGTAGAGCCGTTCTCCAGAACTTGTACATGTCACACAACCGAGACTTTATGTGCACTCAAATGCCTCCCCCTATTTCCGCTTCCCTCCAGGGCCCTAACACTCCGAGGGCACCCTTCTACCCGCTGTCATACGGTTTGGGCCATTCTTGCGGTTTGTTAGGCATTGTTGGTGAGGGATGCTGCTTCATCGTTGCCATGCTCTTGTTACATGGACGGCTCAGGCAGGACTCGGCTCAGCGTCTTGGGGAGTTCTACTCTGCTTGCGATGAACTTCGGCTCGTGCAATCTCTGACCTTGGTTGTATTAGATAAATATTCTGTGAGAAAAGCACTCTGACTAGAGAGGCAAGTTTGCTAGGGGGGGAAAAAATTACTCAAGAGCTCAGGAGTGTTAATTTTGGCTTTTCCTCTGGGGCAGTGTAACAAGTCAACATTGTTACGGTAACCAGAGTGTGGGATCATTCATAAATTATACATATTCTCACACGGGGAAGGAGAAATTTACCTGCAGAGAAACAGTCACACGTTTTTTTTTTGTTGTTGTTGTTGTTTTTTCTCTACAATCTAATTTCCATGTGTGGAGTGGCTGGCCCCATTCCTCATCCCCGTATTCGAGTACCATCCTTTGAAGACTCAAGTGCTTGCCAGCAACTTACCAGGAATGGAGGCAGGAGGCAAAAATGAAAAGCAAGGGGCTTCCTTACTTTTAACTTTTAGTATAATCCTGCCTCTGCTTTCAGCTTTTCATTACTGCTCACTTAATTAAGAAAAACAACTGCACGTTTGTATTACACAATGCCCATGTCTGAGCACATGTAAAGTGATCCTGCCATCCAGGTTTCTCCTTTGCCTTTGCTTGCTCTTTCCTCCCTAAACCCCGCAAGATGAATCTCGATTGCGCTATCCACTGGCAAAGGGTGAGTTGAAGTCGGTCTCCTCCTGCAGAGGCAGCAGGAAGCATTCAGATCGCTGGAGGAAACCAAGTGCATTGCTCCAATCGCTGATCCCGCCAGAGTATCACTACTGCTTTCCTGGTAGCTTCTGCTGTTTTGAGAAATAACCCCGGGGTTTCTGGTGAGTTAGGGATGACCCTGGGCAGAGCTGAGTCTCTGGAGTGTCTTGTGTGGCCACCTGTAATTGCTATTCAGAAACCCACAGGGCTGGTTTCCAGGTCCAAACGCACGCACTGAACAGTGTGACCCTTCAAAGTGCTATAAAAACAGAACCACGTCTCTGTGTAGAAAACTCTGTGCTGCCTCCTGGTCCCTAGCAAACATCCAATTTGATCCGTGATTCCTGCTGAGATACGCATTACATCATGGTCTATTTTCGGCTTGTTACATTCATCAAAACCTATCCCATTTATTAAACAGCTTCCTACAGCTCAGGCATTTGAAATGCACAGTGCCAGCAAGCAGCTGCCAAGCACTGTGAAGGAAAGAGGTGGGCTCCACGCGAGCAATGTACAAATTGAATTTCAAGTCACTGAGCAGCCTCTTTATCTCTTGGTGACACAGCCAGGGGCTGGAACTGTGTTCTTAAGGAAATGAAACCCAGAGCCACGGTTCAATCAGGGGGTGGTTACCATGGCCCTGCCCAGCAGTCCTTCCGGAACTGCTGATGAGTATGACCTTTGCAAAAATGCAGAAAACTTGATTTCTGCCTGGGTAACCTTTAGAAGCCGGAACCCCTCTGTGCAACCTACCCGGAGCAGAAGGAAGCGGCAGAATCAAAACAAACACATAGACATTTTAGGAAAGAGTGGCCGCCGATACTCATGTGCACACACAGCCTCAGATGGCAAAGACACAGAACCCGTTCTCAGGGATTCGCTCAGCTGCGTTTTTGTAAGCATTTACATCTGTCTCGCTCCGGAACAGGCAAGTTCCAGTCGCCTGGGCAGCCGGCGTCCACCCTGTGGTTAAATTCATTTGCTACACTTCAGAACAGCCTTGATCGAAATTGGTGGGGGGCGATGGCAATTACATATGTTCAGAATCTGCTAAGAGTCACTGACACCATTTGCTTACTGTTGAGTAAGGACCACGGGCACATGCTGAGGAGAGGGAACAGGCATTACATCAATGGCCTCCATTTCCACCAGTGGACAAACCAGCACAACCACTGTGATGTGCTAGCATCTCATACGGGTTCTCCATTCCAGATGTACTGTAAGGGTAGGGAGGTCAGAGTATTATGAGGATGACTATAGCAACCTTCTTTTTTATTTATTTTTATGTATTTGAGAGGGAGAGGGGAGAGAGCGCGCGAGAACTCCATTCTGGTGGTTCACTCCCCAACGCTGGGGCTGGTCTGTGTCAAAGCTGGGAACCCAGAATTCAACTCAGGGCTCTTCTGTGGGTGGCAAGGACCCAGCTATTGAGGGACTTCTGCTGCTTCCCAGGGTGCACATTACTGCAGAGCTGGAATCTGAAGTGGGGCCAGGGCTCACCCCCAGGCACTCTGACACAGGCTGTGGGCATTGAACCCAGGCCAGACAGCTTCCCCTACAGCAACCTGCTTAATCCATTCTAACAGTAAATTCAGCTCCCTATCTGGAGCTCCTTCCAGCTTTTCATGACATCTTTTTTTAAGCAAATAGAAATTTTCTCATAAATGTACTTGGATGCTTCAAAGGGTGCATGGAAAAATGAAAAGATTTTTGTTCAGATGCAAACACATGAAGCCCACACATAATTTTTCCAGATTGTGCATTTTCTGTGAATTTGCTGAACATGCCCCCTGTAGATGCACATGGCATTAATTGTTAAGGAAAAGTGAGGCCCACTACCTAACGGAGCCCTCTTTTATCTCATGTGGTTTGCCGGGGCAAGTCTAAGAAGTAAATTAGGATAGGTTAAGTTATCATTATTGATGAGAAAACCAAAGTCCAGAGAGGTTAGAGAGCATGCCAAAGGTCAACAAAGCAAATCGCTAGCAATCTGGAATGTCAACCTCTCCTCTGTGATTTCGGTGAACAATGAGGGCTACGGGGAAGCCAGAGGCTTCAAAAGACACTTTGATGCGTGTGTGTGGAGGCCCCGGACCCAGCTTCCTGTTTACTGCGCTTACACTGGCGTCCTTGTCAAAGTGCAGGAAGCCCCTGCTCTCAAACACTGGCTTAGCGGCCCAGCCAGCCAGCACCTGCCTCCTGGCTCCCTGTATGTTAACTGGCTGAACTTTGTGGGAAGGAGCGAACCTCTAGACTCAGTTTAGAAGTGACTGGGAGAAAACGTAGGAGGAAGAGAGCGGGCATTGTGAAGGTGCAGGGTAAGCCTCCCTTTCGGATGCTGCCATCCTACATCGGAGTGGCTGGCTTGAGTCACAGCTACTCCACACTTCCAGCCCTGATTCCTGCCAGTGCACCTGGGAGGCGGCCGATGATGGCTCAAGTACTTGGGTCCCTGCCACCCATGTGGGAGATGGGATTGGGGTTCTTGTCTCCTGGATTCTGCCTGGCCCCACCCTGGTTGTTGCAGTCATTTGGGGAGTGAACTAGGGAATGTAAGATCTGTCACGCTCTTTCTGTCTCTCTTTGTCACTTTCCTTTTGAATAGCTAAGTAAATAGATCTTTCTAGCGCTGGGAATACAGATCTAGACCCAGGATCTGTCTACAAACAAGTTGAAGGGAATCCTGAGCATGAAGGCCGTGGGAGAAGAGGACATAGCAGAGTGGAACACGCAGCTCTGAAGTGTCCCCTTCCCCACCCCCTACCCCGCCCCGTCAGAGGCAAGCAGCTGGGGTTTTGTGTCCTGGACTCATTGAAGTTTATGCTGTCACTGATTTTTACGATTCTACCAGCACTGTAATTCAGTTCTATAAATATGAGGTTTGGCAAGATGAGGTCACCCTTTCTTCATTACAAACTGGGAAAACTTTTTTTTAAAGATTTGTTTATTCATTTTTTTAAAAAAAGATTTACTTTATTTATTTGAAAGACAGAGTTATAGAGAGAGGTAGAGCGAGAGCGAGAGAGAGAGAGAGAGAGGTCTTCCATCCGCTGGTTCACTCCCCAGATGGCCGCAGCAGCCAGAGCTGCACCGATCCAAAGCCAGGAGCCAGGAGCTTCTTCCGGGTCTTCCATGCGGGAGCAGGTGCCCAAGGACTTGGGCCATCCTCACTGCTTTCCCAGGCCACAGCAGAGAGCTGGATCAGAAGTGGATCAGCTGAAACTCGAACCAGCACCTGTATGGGGTGCCAGTGCTGCAGGTGGTGGCTTTACCTGCTATGCCACAGCACCAGCTCTGGGAAAACTTTTTTAAAAAAAGATTTATCTGGGGCCATTGCTGTGGCTCACTTGGTTAATCCTCTGCCTGCTGCGCCGACATCCCATATGGACACCGGGTTCTAGTCCCCGTTGCTCCTCTTCCAGTCCAGCTCTCTGCTGTGGCCCGGGAGGGCAATGGAGGATGGCCCAAGTGCTTGGGCTCCTGCACCCGCATGGGAGACCAGGAGAAGCACCTGGCTCCTGGCTTTGGATCAGCGCAGCGCCGACCGTAGCGGCCATTTGGAGGGTGAACCAACGGAAGGAAGACCTTTCTCTCTGTCTCTGTCTCTCTCACTGTCTATAACCCTACCTGTCAGATAAAAAAAAAAAAAAATTTATCTGAAACTCAGGGCAACAGAATGAGAAAAAGGGAGATCATGTGCTAGTTTACACCCAAAATGGTTACAACAGCCAGGGCTGGCCCAAGCCAAAGGCAGGAACCAGGAACGCCATCGTAGTCTCCCACATGGGTGGCAGGAGTTCAAGTGCTTGGGCGGTCTTGTGTGCCTTCCTGGGTACATTAGCAGGGAGCTTGATGGGAAGAAGAGTAGCTGGTTCTCTAACCAGCACTCTGATATGGAATCTGCCCTCACAAGGAAGCAGTAGCTGAATCTACTATGCCTTAGCACTGCCTCCCTAACTGGGAAATTAACCCGGCTGCCCTCAAATAAACAAGGAAAGCCCAGACAGGTGACAATGTGTGTGTAGGTAGCCTTGCTGGTTATTAGGTGGGTACAGTACGTATAATAATACGTAATCCCTACTCCACCCCCCCCCCCCCAGCAAGATGAGCTACTGTTGTATTTGACCTCCCTTGCAAGCCCTTCTATGTAATGCAAAGCTTTCCAAAACATATTTTGTTTCCTGTAAGACAAGGTTCCTCTTGTTTTGGCTTAGCATGGCTTCCCTCCCCCTCACTGTCCACTATCCGGGCAGCTGTGCCAAAGGCAGGATTTAGGTAACTGCAAGTCAAAAAGGAGGAAAGATACATATGTGACTGCGAAGCTGATCCTGTTTGAATGAGTCTTATCTCTCTTTAAACGCTGTCAGCCCCGGCCAGGTCTCCGAGAGGCATCCCAGTCTTCCAACTTCGCGTTCCAAAGCAGATTACTTCTTAAAGGCGGACCCATTGTTTGGGCTGTGCTGCGTTCCATTTGAGTGTCTAAGAAATCAGTCTCTGCAACTTTCTTTGAGCCTTCAAAGTCGAGCCAAATGCCTGGTCCTCAGCAGGAAAGTGACTTTAATTAATTCGGGACGACCTTTCCATTGAAAAGCAAAACACTGCCCCAGGCTTTGTAGAAAGGTTAGGTTGTACCTTTCCCTTCTGGTTGTTAGGGAGCAACATCGCGGTTTCTCCTACCAGCCTCTGCCGCCTGCTTCTCCAGGGCTGAGCTCCGTACTCTTCACTAAAGGAAAAATAAAACAAGCAAGCAAGCAGAACACCCTGTGCGTGCGTAGCCAGTAAACTCCCCCACTCTAACAAGAACTATGCCGGAGTACAAAGTCTTCCATCCCTGTAAAATATGACTGAAGCCCTCATCAATACTCATTTAGCAAATCCTCTGACCTGGGCCATCTTTGTCTAATACGTGGGAATTCCATTATTTCTTATTTCGGTGAACATGTTAGAAAAAAAAATGAAGTGAAATAGGATTAGGTTTGCCATTTGTCATTTACTCAGAGCCGAATTCTGGGCTGACATGTGGGCACTCATACCCAGAGCTTAATGCTTTTAGTAATTATAAAGATCATGTAGAGTATGTTGATGGGTGAGGGGGAAAAATCTTTATTAACTGCTCAGAAATAGTTAATTCTTCATTAGTCAAAGCACTACACCAGGGGCTGCTACTGTGAACCATGGATTAGAGTTTATGATAGTAATAACCTCCCTGAAAAAACATTTGTTACTATACTTAATGACCAGATTTCAGTGCATTAACCTTCCATGGGAGGTCAACTACCCAAATGGATGTTAACTGCTTGCAACAACCAATTCCTCTGAAATTAATATTTAGATGCCTTTGGTGTCAAAAAACCTTCCTTCCATATCAGGGCATTAAAAACACTTCTAAATTATTAATAGCAGGCAGAATTCAACGCCCGAAAGGTTTCCATTCCACTGCGCTTTCTGTCTCCAGCCTCTTCCTATTTTTCTCCAACAGAGTTCCCTTCTGCGGGGAACAAGGCAGGCATTCAGGGAAAATTAGGTCTCAAAAATGCATGTGGGTCACCGAGGCACTGCCGATTTGAAAAGGTCACTCTTTAAGTTCAACAGAAATAAACATAATAGGAGTGTGAAAGGCGGCGGTGGGAGCGCACTGAGAAGCTGACAGGGACAAACCCCCAGCCGGGCTGGGGCTGTCCAGCCACAGCCTTATCGCCACCTGTCAGGCACTCCCCCAACGACATCTTTCATCCTCTCTGCTCCTGACCTCAGGGCTGCTCTCTCCCGCCCCTCCTCCCCCTTCAAATAGGACACAAACCCCCCCTTGTGTCAAAACAACTTCTGAACTGTTTCCTTCCCGAGCCATCCCAGAATATCAAACACGTTCTGAAAAGCTGCAGCATTCCCTGGAGAAATTTTATGATTTGGCTACTGCAGCCCAGTGTGCACAGCTCCTTGGCCCAGCAGCCTTGAGCCCCGGCCAAACAATGAAGCAATGCTATTATTAGCGTTCCCATTCAATGGCGACAAAACAATCTGTGTTTCTATTTTCAGACTGTTCTCTTCTGGTGCAGTAGATAGTCAGAAAGCTCAAGCCCAGGGCCAGCCCCAGAGCAGCCATCAGGACAAGGTATGCAGTGGCGCTCAACAGTGGTGCTGTTGGTTTGGGGCTAGCACCCTTGAAGTTTCAACCATGAACCTGCTGTGTTTAATAATTTTCTCACATTGCGGCAATGTAGTCAAATCTGTGAGTCCTTCATTTGAATGGGCACTTGCACAGGCACAAAGCCACGGGCCAGGGCTGCAGAGCTGCGACTTGGACGTAAAGCACATGGATGTAAAATACCCAGACGACAGGGCCTTGTCCTCATGGCCAGGCCAGGGCCAAGCCCCACCTGGGACACTTCCAGGGAGCCAGGCACACTGTGGAGGTCCACAGTGTGGGGGTCGCTTCTGTAACATTGGCAGTTTGGTGTCGACAGAGGTCCATTCACATTTTGTCCACTTTCTCTTTGTGAGGAAGGTTTGCAGTCTGACCACTGAGCCAGGGCAAATTCTGTGTGATAATGCTTTCATTTAATAACCGAGTTTTCACTACTTTGTGGGTACTCGCACATTGCAAGGTCACCATTACCTAGGGATCATTGCTCTCTCCTGTTGCAGCTGCTTGGCTGTTCATTATATTGTCTTGGGGAATAAGCATTTGCAAGCAGGAACCAAGCAATTCCCTCTTTTAAACCATGACAGATTTTGTAGGTTTAATTATTAAAATTTCAGACAACGGTATTTCTCTGCCTCTGTTAAGGTGTAGTGTTCTTATTTCTTTATTTTTTGTTTCAATTATAAATAAAAAGAAGACAATCAGGCCAAATTCACAGAGAGGAAACTCAGGACGATTATTTGTTTTTTCCAGTCTCTTTGTTAGCCATTTATTTTTTTTAAACAGAGGCATTTAGAGAAAGATCTTCCCAAATAGAAACCTGAAATATGAACTGTTGACATTTCTCCCACCTCCTTTTCTACAGAAATATCAATTACGGGCTGCTGGGAGCCAGCTCTTAGACACGGGTGTTTTCAGAGGTAGGGATGATTAAAATACAGTTATTGCCTAGGTCTACTTTATCTCTAAGCTGATAAGGTTCCTGAAAGCTATTTAACTGTCATGTGAATCATTAACTTCATTATGTTGACAGAGAATATGTTATCTCCCCCGGCTTCCCCAGCACCGGGCTCCCTCGTCAGTGACCTGGACTTGTTGCCGGAGCCCGGTGCAGGTGATGTACCTGTGCGAGTTCTCGGTGGCGGGCAGAGCTTTTCAATCAGGTTGTTGATTGCAGTGTTGTTCACTTAATGAACCTGCATGCCCGGCTTCCTGTAAGTGCTTTTATGGTTGCTGTTGGCTCCATATGGCATTCGGATGAGCTTACCCTTCTCCTTAAGTGCTTCTATATCAGAAAACAAGAGCAAAACTGAAACAAAGTGAGTCATCTGGTTTTGTCTTTGCTTTCACTGCATGAGATAATGCGGAGGTGTTAATTACAAGACTTCACTGAGTCTTGACTAATAACAGTGTGCAAACAAATGTATGTCAGGCTCAGCCACAGAAAAGCTTCTACTAATAAGGTAAAACTAGCAATTAGAGCTGACAATGAAGTAATGCTTTCCGTTGAATATTCATTAATGAAGTTCATGATGGGAGGAGGGGGCTCCTGGTTGTCCAGATGGAAAGCTCACGTAGGCACCCCGGTCAGTCCTGCTCAGTGGATTAGGCGCCCTTTGGTGAGCCGGCGCACTGCACGGAGTCCCTTTTGTGCTCGGGCACTGACCCTTCGCTTCAAAGCCATCGCCTTGATGGCCCCAAGACTCCTGCAGCCGTGACCTTGGCGTCATCACAGCAGACTGAACTCTGCGAAGCGACCCAAGAGCAGGGTGCTGGGAACACAACGTGACTTATTTGCACTCACCCCTGCAGCTGGTGGGGTTGCACTAGGACCTTGTCCTCTTCCTCTGACTCCTTCCCCTCGCTGTTTTTTTTTCCCCCCAAATTGGTGTGGCCTAGGTTACAAGAAAGCTCCTGGAACTTCCCTAGTGGCAGCTAGTTCTGCAGAATGAGCCCCTTTGGTCACTCCCAGTTTATGCTGATGAGGTTACCTGGGGCCGCGCCCTGGAACCCCAGGTCTAGCTGTTTACAGGGCGGCCGCTCAGAACTCCCTGTCCAGCTCCTGGCTCGTGGGAGGGGGACAGGCCTGGACCTGCACCTCAGCAGGCCCTGGCAGGTGGAAGCTGGGATGCGTCTCCGGGTCCTGTTTGTGCGTGGTGGGTGTGGCACTGGGAGGAACCCTCCCCCCTCCGGCGCAGGTGGCTACTTCACCTGTAGCCTCGCTGGTATCCTTTGTAAGAAGCCTGCCAGCGTGTTTCCGTGAGTTCTGTGCGCCATCCTAGCACCTTCATGGAAGCCACGTGGGGAGCTGCTGGGTGTAGTCACCCGACAGAGAGACCGAGCCGAGTGGCCTAGACTTGGGTCTGGCGTGTGAAGTCGGGGGTTGGTCTTGCGCCTTACCTGTCTCAGGCACCTGGCACAGGGTCCTACATGAGTGTCTGTTGAAGCATTGTGTGGAGTGTATGTGGGGGGGGAACCCATGGATCTGGTCATAGAAGTGTTTTGTGCTGAGTGTGGGAATAGAGTAGGTTATAAAAATGTTTTGTCTTTTTCCTTTCCTAACTCGCTTCTCTGAGCCAATGAGCTGCTCTGCTTGCAGATCTAACAGAAGCCTCCCAGAAGGGCAAACCCTGGGCAGCTGTCACTTGTTCACTCATGGCCCTGGTAACATGTGCCTTTCTTAGTAGTGATGCCCAGATGACGGACTCAAGTGATGAAAGCATTTTGTGTAGTGGCTGTTGGTAGATCTCCACTAGAGTCACTAGAGCACATATTTTATATCCAGGGGGATACAAAGGAGAAGCACTTTTTCAGTTAACAACAAAATCTTCTGTTGGAATAAGTCTTCAAAATGTCACAATTTTAGAGTACACCATGACTTGTATAAGACAAAGCAATCTTCTATTTTACTTCCTCTTTGCTTTTTTTTTTTTTTCCAAAGAGCGACAGACAGAGGTCTCCCACCCACGGGTTCACTCTCCAACTGCCTGCAACAGCTGGGTCTGCGCTGGCCCAGATCCAGGAGCCCAGAAGTCCGTTCAGGTTTCTTTCTTTCTTCTTTCTTTCTTTCTTTCTTTCTTTCTTTCTTTCTTTCTTTCTTTCTTTCTTTCTTTCTTTCTTTCTTTCTTTCTTTCTTTCTTTCTCTTTTTTACAGGCAGAGTGGACAGTGAGAGAGAGAGAGACAGAGAGAAAGGTCTTCCTTTGCCGTTGGTTCACCCTCCAATGGCCGCCACGGCTGGCGCACCGCGCTGATCCGATGGCAGGAGCCAGGTGCTTCTCCTGGTCTCCCATGGGGTGCAGGGCCCAAGCACTTGGGCCATCCTCCACTGCACTCCCTGGCCACAGCAGAGAGCTGGCCTGGAAGAGGGGCAACCGGGACAGAATCTGGCGCCCCGACTGGGACTAGAACCCGGTGTGCCGGCGCCGCAATGCGGAGGATTAACCTATTTTGCCACGGCGCCGGCCTCAGGTCTCTATTTTCAAAGCCAAAGGTAATTCCCGATTGAAAGAGAATATGGCACCAAGGGAGGGGTCCACCCAGTAAGAGAATGCAGAATGTCTAATTTACTTAATGGCAGACTTGGGAGAGTGAAGGCAGACCTTGCAGACAGGTGAGTGTCGGTGATAGATTCTAAATGGGGCCAAGCACATCTGCAGATTCTGGGGAAGCCGCCCGCCGCCTTCCAGGTACACAACACTGCCATTTGTTGGGACCCCTTGCTGTTTCGGTAAAGCCCTGAGAAAGAGGTGAATTTATTCAAGAGGCACACAGATGTGGAAGAAAGTACATCCCTGCCAGGAGAGACGTGTTGTCGCCCAAGACCTGCAATCTGAGTGGTTTGAGCATTCTGAAGTGAGGCGCTGTTTTACGAGCTGGGTTGTGTGTTAGATGGCTGGGAGAGCGGCTCCGCGGGCACACACGAGTCGGTTCTCTCGTAAGAAATGGTCGAGCAGGGTGAACCTGGTTTGTGGCTCAGTGCTGTCTTCCTGCCTTCCTGTTTCTCAGTCTGCAGAGTATTGTCCTTGACATAGGGACCCAAGGTGACTCTCGGCCACTTTGGAATTTTTAGGAAAGGAAGAGGGAAGGAGAGGTCCTTTTAAAGGCGTAATCTAAGGGTGGGGAGTCGGCCCAGTGTTTAAATTGCTATTTGAGATGCCCGAATCCCAAATCAGAGTGCCTGGTTCCAGTGCCAACTGCTCTTTCTGATACAACGTCCTGCATGGTTGCATATAATATGCTGTAGTGTATCTAAAAAAGCTCTGTGAAACAAAAGGAGAGAGATCTGTGTGGGAAGAACTCCAATCACAACATTGTGTTTTAAGACATTATGAAGCAACGTACACAGAGTTCAAATTTACATGGGTGTAAAACAACAAAGCAGGAAAGATGTACCTATAATTTCTTTTTTTTTTTTTTAAAGATGTCATTTATTGAAAAGGTAGAGTTACGGGGTCGGGGGGAAAGGGAGAACTGGAGAGAAAGAGAGAGAGAGAGAATGAGAATCTTCTATCTGCTGTTTCACTCTCCAAATGGCTACCATCCCTGGCCGAAGCCAGGACCCAGGACCCAATCGCGTCATCCGGGTCTCCCACGCACGGTGCAGGGCTGCAAGCATTTGGACCATCTTCCACTGCTTTCCCAGGTGCGTTAGCAGGGAGCTGGATCAGAAGTGCCGTGTTGGTACACACACCAGTGCCTAAATGGGATGCTGGTGTTGGAGATGGTAGCTTAGCTTGCTGTTCCACAATGCCGCCCCACCCCTCTTTTTGGAAAGATTTTATTTATTTGAAAGGCAGAGTTAGAGAGGGAGATATGGAGAACATATGTATAATTTCATGAAACTGTGTAGATAAAGCATGGAAGAATATACAAGAAGCTAATAATAATGTTTACAAGTAGATAATGGGATTGGTTGTATTAGTGTGAAAAATGAAACACTCTTTAAAAGCTTCTGTACTTTTTGGATTAAAAATATCCTTGTTTCAGAGTGACATTGAGGTATGGAGTGGAGGGGAGATAGAGGAATCTTCCATCTGCTGGTTTACTCCCCGGATCTGCACAGTGGCTGGGGCTGGGTCAGATGGGAGCCAGGAACAAGGATCTCTTCTCAGGTCTCCTGTGTGGGTGACAGGGATCCAACTACTTGAGCTCCCAGTGTGCATTGGTAGGGAGCTGGGTCAGAAGTGGAGTAGCCAGGACTCCAGCCAGGCTTTCTGATACGGGATGCTTGCATACCAAGCGTGGGTGCAACTAACTGTGCCTCACCAGCCGCCCCACACTGGATTTTTAACCTTGAAGTGACCCTGGTTTTAAAGAGAAAATGTTAATGAAGCCAGTAAAGATGATTTTGTTCCCAAGTATATTGTCCTTAAACATCGACTGTATATGTGAAGTACGTGGAGCATAAAGAATTACTGAAGGGATCTCTAAATTGAATCCTGCTTCCTTTTGTTTTTTATTAAGAGTCGGCTACT
This sequence comes from Oryctolagus cuniculus, assembly GCF_051225735.1. Taxonomy (NCBI): domain Eukaryota; kingdom Metazoa; phylum Chordata; class Mammalia; order Lagomorpha; family Leporidae; genus Oryctolagus; species Oryctolagus cuniculus. Next base: position 15,724,630 of record NC_142872.1, read on the forward strand.
GTAGGACAATATACTCTACTGGCTTATTTGCCGAGATAACATCTCACTTGATACTGACTTGTACAATTTATGCTCTGGCCCTGGAAGCAAAGCTGTTGCAAAGGCGCACCTGAGCTCTCTTAGTAATGTGTTTCATAGCTCACACACATTTTCCTTCTTTCTAAATTTCACTTGCCGAAAGAGCTTCAAAGCTCGTGATGTTTATCCTGCTCAGCACTTTCAGAACACACTGGAGAAAAACGGCAAGTGGTCTTCCTCTCAAACCAAGTCTCATTACAGCTGCCCGTCAGGATGGTGCAGCCTCAGCCAGGAACTGCCAAGAAAACCCTCAGGGGCTGCCCACTTCACCTGCGAGATGAAGAACGCATGGTCACTTTGGCAACCCAGACATGTCTGTGTTTAACTTCCCCATCTTATCGGTGGAAACATGCTCCAACAGCTAGATTTCAAATTTGAAAGGAGTAAGTGGTAAATAGGATCTCTGCTCTTTCAAGGAGAGAGTCTGTTCCTCTCTAGGAATGTGTGGCTGAAGTCTGGAGAAGCATCAATGTGAATCTGACTGCCCTGGAAACTCAGGAGCCAAGGCCAAGTTCTCTGGTCTGTGTCTGCTGCACAGCATTTCCGATTATGGTGAAAAACCAAGGACTGGGTACTGACCATGGCCTAGGCCCGTGCAGCCAAGAGTGGCTGAAGTCTGCGGCCAGAGAATTCTAGTGGGGACAGGCGTGCTGGTGATGACAATTTTGTGTCCACAGAATTCCACCTTCTTTCTTTCTGGCCTTCAGAAATTGAGACCTGGCTGTGTCATGGAAAGTCCCCTTCATGCTAAAATGATTTTGAAAATTAAGTGGCAGACAAGAGGCAGCGAAAATTTGCTGAATAATGTCAGCGCGGGTCACTGAGGAAGGGCCGGGGACAGATGTGTTCCTCCTGTCCCAGAGACTCGCCCTGGATTTGCTATGGACCCTGCCCCGGAGAGCTGGCGGTCTTTTCATTTCACAGAGGAAGAAGCTGAGGTTGCATGAGTTAGTGATAGAGTCAGAAATCACATCTGAAGCAGGAGGCCTTTGAACCTCTGAGCTAGGAGGCTTTGTAATCCTAATAAAGGGACATGGAGCTGGGGAGGGGGCGGGGAAAATCTTCAAATTCTTTCCGCCCCCACTGGAACCCTTTAGAAAGGCAGCCCGGACAAAGGAAGAATGCGTGTTCTCCAGGCACATTTCTTTGCATCGCTCTGAGGAAGTACCTCAAAAGCTAAGCTCCCATCAATCCTGGAGAGAGAGGATCGCAGAGCCTAGTGGGCACAATGAATGCTTCAAAAGGAACAGCAGTGACCAAAGAACTTTTTGTGCAGAGGATCCCCAAATCTGGGGCAAATCCTCCTGGTCGTTTTATCTCTTGGAAGGTAGGGAGAGCCGCCTGTCCAGGCCATGCCTGACTATACTATTTGGAATAACTACAGTTCTAATTAGATGAGCAAATAAGTGTTCATTTCAATGTATGAATACAGCTGTGGGCCTGGTACAATCTGCCTCTCGGTTCTGGGGCGGATCCATCTCAGTGTGGGGGAGGAACGGGCTTTAATAATGCATGCAGGCAGTGAATTATTCAGGCAGGAGGGAGCAAGCCTTGAATCCTTCCCTCACTTTAATTAACTGTGAGATGGCAACAACTCTGGCAGTCTTCAGGCTAAGTGTATCTCCAGCAAAACCGTGTGTTTTTCCGGGGCCATTGATGTGTTGTGTTGAGGCCCTAGCTGATTCGAGAAAAAGTTACGCTGGCTATAGCAGTTTCCATGTCGTCCTGGCATAAGCGGAAGTCTGTGCTTAAATATTAGTTTCACGCCATGTCTTGAGCAGTGAGCATTTTTCTCTGTAAGATCAACGCCTTGGTTCTGTTGCACCTTTGGATAGGACTTCAACATGTGCAAATCCAAAATATCTCAATGCTTATTTAAGTTTGAGGACTAATCGATACAACAAAACAAAATTCAGTTCTGGTCAGCTTTGTCCATTTAGCGTGGTTGAAAGGCCTTTATTTTAGTGGCTTCGAATCCAGTGAGCTGCTGGACATTGCGACTCACCGTTGGAGCCAGCATCAAACAAACAGAGCTATAACTGAGCCAAGGCAGGTTCTGGCGTTTGTGTGGAACAGGGCACGCAATTTATGGAGCTTTGCAACATGCCCAAGCTGTTCTGTAAATAAATGCCTCTCAGAACTCAGCTCTGAACAAAAGACAGAGCCTGGCCCAGGCTGGTGGCTTTTCTCTCTTTCCTATCGCAGGCCTTTCGGTGGGAGGTCCACCTGGCTCGTAGCCTTTGCACCAGTGCAAATCAATGGTTTTGCTGCAAACACATTAATTACATGCTTAGATCATTGATTGCCTTTATCTGGACTGTCTGCTTTCTTATTACCTGTTACTGGGAAAGTTCTTTTTTTCTTAAAAAAAAAAAACAATGCCCATAAATTGCTCATTTATGCTGGGACCAGAGAGTTTCTCTTTGAATTGTGTCACAGCAGAGAGAAGGTAAGAATCGGGGGAGGTCTGGGGTCAGCACTTCTGGATAGAAATTGAATCACTATTTCTAGAAATCAAAAGTCGCATTCAGAGCTCTGTGAAGTAGACAATGATGTATATGAATCAGCAGCAGCCCTGGAGTCGATACAAATCAAAGTGGCTTTATGAAGCTATTGATATTTTCAGCTCTCTTCCTGAGGTTGAATACATTGAAGTGTTTATCCCCGGGGCATTGTTGATCCAAATGAATCTATTCACTGTGAAACCAGACTGAGCTGTGGTTAGGGACAAAACTGCACACGCTGACCCAAATAGGGCTCTTCCCCACACTGCGTGACCATTGCTATGCACTGAGTGCTCCCAGTGAATTGAAATTGTGAGAATGACACCCCCAGGCAGGGCACTTACATTACAAAGAGGCCGGCCACACTTCTCTTTGGCTTTTGCCATGTGTATTAATTTTTCAGTGTTTGAAATCTCTCAGAACACAATATTTTCTAAGAATCGGTCCAGTAGCACTGGTCGGGATGAGATGACTTGTGTTTCTGTGTCGCGATTTAACTTGAACTCCTCCTCTAAGTGACTGTCTGCATCTTCAGGTTGCATCAGTACATCCTGTTATTGGATATTGACCGGTTCGGTAGGTGCCATAGGCGTGTCTTGCCTGTCTGGAAGGTGAAGTTGTACCAAGGTGCCATATTTGTAAACGAGAACGCAGGCGTCAGGTTGCAGTGAGAAGACCACAGAGAAGAAACACGGGGCCTCTAGGGCCACAGATGCCTGGCATCCTTTGACATATTCAGAGCAAAGGGAGGCCATCCGTTTGGGTCTCTCTTGTTAGAAGAAGGATTCCTTACACGCTAGATATTCATTGGAATTATGTTTTCCTCTTGGGATGTGCGCGCATCTAACTTTGTGCTCAGAAGGCACAACCTTAAAGGAACTGGCCAAGGGCACTTAGAGACCTGCACTTACTAGACAGATCACTGGGAAGTAAAACACAAAGTGCCAAGCTGGTGGAAGTCATTTGTCTTTTAAAGCCCATGGGAGGAGAGAAATGTAAATTAGAATGTCAGCAGTAGGTTCCATACCTCTCTCTGAGCCCCTCCCACCATCAGGGTGCAGCATGTGTCAATCACACACTCAGTTGTGCTGCACGCACGCAGGCACGCAGGAGCAGTGTAGCAGGGGGAGGAGCCAGGCGCGGGGTCTTCAATACGGGTCCAGCGGTTTGTTAATGAAACATTTACACAAGTAGTTTATATGGTTGTAATAAGGGGGGGGGGCAGGGCTCTTTCATTGTAGCCTTTCATTACTTAGCACAGTTTTTAAGAGGATTACTGTAGAAGGAGGAAAGAATGTGCTTATCAGTTCAGTCTCAGGATTGGCAAGGCTGAGTTCTTAATAGATGGCCTCTGGATTTAGGATTACTGTGGTGCAAATTCTTCCAGGCTTTCAATAGAAGAGAAAGCAGTTTGTTTTCCAGGCCGCTCCAGGAGAAGAGCTATTGACTTGGCCCTGGCACTGCAGAGTTTCTTCCTACCACTCCCTCCTGTCTCTGTCACTCAGACACAGAGATCTATTTATTTATTTGGCCGACTGGTAGCCCGTGCACCACCGAATGCACCAATTCCATTACTTCTGCGCCATTAGCAAGCCCCTAACCAGGAAGCTGACCAGCCCCCCAGGGACTTCTATGGTGTTCGTGGCACAAGGCAAAAGCTCAGAAGACAGAGCTGGCGTTGTAGACGCCGTGTACGCGCTATGCCTCGTTTTCTCAAAGATTTCCTAGCAGCTCCGAGAAACTGCATATTGTAGAGGGCATTGGAGTGAATAAGTGGCCCTTTTATTTTTCTGGGGAGTTAGAGGCAGCTTTTGTTGGCAAGCTGGTGAAAGAATCCTGCGCTGACGGATCCTGCTGCTCCAGGTCCCGTGACTTCAGCCTATTTTTAGCACAAGGAAGATGTTAGTTGTAACAGTGTACAATGGGCTAATCAGCCAGAATAGAACTCACACTGTATTTTCCTCCACATTGCACTTATTGTGTGCCTTGAATGTCAACAGCTCTCTGCTCCTGACAAAGATGGCAGTTTGCCATGCTAGGATCCAGTCTCTGAGGCTCAGCAAACACTGAATAGAAACAAGCCCAGGGACGCTGAAAAAGCAATTGTTTGCCCTTATGTCACTTGCAGCCTTAGACAAAATCATTTTGTGTTCCTTCCAATCTCCCTCCTCCAATGAGCAAACATTCGCAAGTGCCGGTTATCTGGGTTTTAAAAATTAGTTCTATTATTTTCCACCCGCCTTTAAAGAACCAGGAAATCACATTTTGCATGAAACGTGACGACATCCCTGTACATTTTATATTCCTTGTGAAATAAGTGCAACTTACTGTAAGTATCTAAAGCTTGGTCCTAGCAGTCGATTGGGGTCACATTAAAACATGGTCAAAGATGCCATCTGAAGCCACAGCCCACACCAAGAAATTTTTTGTCCTGCACTATCCGTATGGACCATTAGCAGATTCAACAGTTTGCTCTCGAAACAGATTTAGAGCAATTAGCTATAAAGCAAATTGTTGTTGGCCGGGCTTCCTGTGTCATAACCATCCATTTTGCCACCTTGGGAGCTTATTTAAAAGTTTTCTGAATTATTGTCACAGTGATACGTGCACATAATAAAAACCAAATATGAGTGTGCTTCACAAAGTTTATGGAAAACGTAGGGTATCACTTTTATTTATTTATCTACTTGAAAGGCAGAGTGAGAAAGAGACAGGAGAGACATCCAGGACAGAGAGGTTTTCTATCTTTTGATTCCACTCTCCAATGCGCCCAACAGCTGAGGCTGGGCCAGGCTAGAGACAGAAGCTGGGAACTCCATCCAAGTCTCCCGAGTGGATGGCAGGAACTTAAGTACTTGAGCCATCATCTACTGCCCGGGGCGTTAACAGGAAGCTGGATTGGATGAGGAGCAGCTAGGCTTTGAACCAGCACTCTCCTATGGGTTCCGGTCCTCCCAAGCAGCAGCTTTAACCCTTTGTACTGCAGTGCTGAGTATCTGACTTCTCCCGTCTCCTCTCCTTGCCACTCTCGTGTGTGCTTTCTGGTGATGCATGTTCGTCACTCCTCCACTAAGCTGGTTCTGCCTGTGGGCAGAGAATGAGACCTGGATGTAGCTTCCCCCGGTCCAGCACCCAGTGCGCACAGACCGTGTGCAGCAGGCTGTCTGGCTCCGCGAGCCATCCCCTGCCTATCACCTGTTTTCTCTCGTCTGGCTCAAACCAACGTTTCTAACTCACGTTGCTCTCCAGGAATCACACTGATGTCTGGCACATAAAGTATAAAAAGGCACAGTTGTAAGTGTACAAAATTTATTTTAAAAATTACTCTGTACCTAGCAAGGGGTAAGACTACGAGGCAAAATAGTTGTGATCAAGAGACATAAACCAAAAGTTATCTTTTAAGAAGACTACTGCAGTACTTGCAGATGTAACCGTCTGAATAGGGCCATCCAAGGCGAGAGATGGTGTGAAATACGAGAGATCAGTTCGCACACTCTTGGTCTAGGCTCGAGCTGTTGGAAGAAGACAAATGATGCTGCCTCAAATGGTGACTTGACGAGCAAGTAAACCATGAATCATGCCAGTGTACAAGCTTGTAATCAGCACAATGGAGAAGTGATATGGGAGTTGTCATTTACTCTGTTCTTGGCAAAACATTGGCCAATTCATGAACGGCATGCTAAGTGTTGTAGCAGGAGCACAATCCATGTTATCTGAGAGAGCTGACACTTCTGTTTCCAATCTGCTTATTGTGATTTTTTTATCTTTTGTTTGTGAGATGCATTGTCCTTCTGTGTAGAAAGCCACCTAGACAATGATGCGTGCAGTACTCACACTGCATAATATTTAAAATGTAGAAAGTACATTGGCATATTTTGAAAATATTTAAAACATTTTGGGGAACTAATTTTTTATTATTGTCTTATATTTACTAATGGTAAGACAAAATTATTTGCTTATGGTTATGTCTGGGTGGCCTTAGGCAGAAGCCTCTCCACAAACCCAAGTCTCACCTTTAAGCTTTGTGTGTTCACAAGTCAAATGTGTAGCACAGTAGAAGGAACACTGCTGTATTTCCTTATGACGACGATGAGCATGTAATAAAAAATCGCTTTGTGGTACAGCAAGTTAAGCCACCACGGGCAGTGCCGGCATCCCAGAAGGGTGTTGGTGCAAGTCCCGGCTGCTCCGCTTCTGATCCAGCATCCTTGATAATGTGCTTGGAAAGAAGCAGAAGATGGTGCAAGTGGTTGGGCCCCTGCTACCCACATGGGAGGCTTGGATGGTATTCCAGGCTCTTGACTCCAGCCCTGGCCACTGCAGCCATACTCCCATATGGAGAGCAAACAAGCAGACGAAAGATCTCTCTCTCTCTTTCTCTCTCTCTCTCTCCTTTTGTGTGTGTGTCTCCCTAACTCTGTAACTCTGCCTTTGAAATAAACAAATCTTTAAAAAAAAAAAAAAGTGACAACAGTAAATCTACTTGCTTCTGTGTTTGAAACCCAGCCGCTCTTCTGATTCCAGTTCCTGATAAGGAGTCTCCTGGGAAGCCACAGGTGATGACGCAAATACGTGGGTCTCTGCCAGCCGTATGGGAGAGGTGGATTGAGCTCCAGCCTCCGGGCTTTGCCTTGACTCAGCCCAGGCTGCTGTGACACTTGAGAAGTGAACTAATAGGTGGGAGATCTTTGCTCTCTCTTTCTGTCTCCCCATGTTTGAAATAAAATTAAAGTTTTAAAAATCAGTGCTCGGCCGGCACCGCGGCTCACTAGGCTAATCCTCCGCCTTGCGGCGCCGGCACACCGGGTTCTAGTCCCGGTCGGGGCGCCGGATTCTGTCCTGGTTGCCCCTCTTCCAGACCAGCTCTCTGCTGTGGCCAGGGAGTACAGTGGAGGATGGCCCAAGTGCTTGAGCCCTGCACCCCATGGGAGACCAGGAGAAGCACCTGGCTCCTGCCATTGGATCAGCGCGGTGCGCCGGCCGCGGTGGCCATTGGAGGGTGAACCAACGGCAAAGGAAGACCTCTCTCTCACTGTCCACTCTGCCTGCCCCCCCAAAAAAAAAAAAAAATAAGTGCTCAAGATTCAAATAGTTCATTAAGACCACAAAGACAATCCCAAGAGGACTTTGTCATGGATGGTATTGATTTGAATAGGTTGGCTTCTCACGGATGACAGGTGTTGAAAGTTACATAAGAGAAATTCACCGGTGAGCAACACACACCTGTGAGACTAAGAAACCAGCACAGGCAAGCACTGTGGCACAGCTGATTGAGCCACCATTTGGGAAGCCTGCATCCCATGTTGGCATGCTGTTTCAGAGTCCTGGGTACTTTTCTTCCAATCTAGTTTCCTCCTGATGTGCTTTGGGAGGCAGCAGATGATGGCCCAGGTACTTGGGTCTCTGTCACTGGTGTGGGACACCAGGATAGAGTTATGCGCTCCTGTCTTCAACCTGGCCCAGCCTTGGCTGTTGCGGGCATTTGGAGAGTGAACCAGGTGATGGAAGATGTCTCTCCCACTGTTTAATTTCAAATAAATAATTAAATCTTAAAGTATATAAAATAATAAAACTGTGGAATATGGGGGAGGGGTGTCTGGCTTCCCTTCATCAGGAGCGGTGGTCTTGAGAGTCCACTCCTGTTAGAGATACCAAGATGTCTCTCTTTACTATTACCCTAGTCTTTGCTTTGCTTTGTTTTGCATTCATTGTGGAGAACCCAGAAGCCTTGAGTTAAGCACCAGCAAGCATTTTGTTTGGGCTTAAAGAGGTGGGAAGGCTGTGGGCTCCATGCGTCACCTCTCAGGGGACCCCGCCACTTGGCCAACTCTGGTTTCCTGGGTCACAGCCACAGAAATGGCCTGCTTTGAACACTGGTCCTTTGTAGTGCTCACGTGGGGACTTAGCTGCTATTGCAAGAGGATTCAGAGGCGAGCCCTTTAAGAGGTGATTAGGCCAAGGAGCTCCTTCCTCAAGGGTGGGCTTGGTGCTGAGATAAAAACTCCAGTGTTGGGCGTCGTCTTGACGTAGGCTGAGGGCTTTGGCTGGAGGCTGTCACCTGGAGCTTGGGTTTTCCAGCATCCAGAACTGTGAGTCAGTGCGTCTGTTCCTTAGGAATGCCACAGTCACAGCTATTCTGTTAGCACAGAAGTGGGCCAAGGCGGGAGCCAGGGGAGGATCAGAGTGAGGCCAATTGTTAGCCTAACGTTAACATGTAACATGGAGGGGCCGGCGCTGTGGTGTAGCAGGTAAAGCCATAGCCTGCAGTGCCCGCATCCCGTATGGGCGCCGGTTAGAGACCCGGCCGCTCCACTTTTGATCCAGCTGCCTGCTAATGCACCTGGGAAAGAACTAGAAGATGGCTGAAATGTTTGTGCTCCTGCACCCACGGGGGAGACCAGGAAGACGCTCAAGACTTTGGACTGGCTCAGGTTTGGCCGTTGCAGCCATTTGGGGAGTGAACCAGTAGATTGAAGACCTCTCTCTCTCTCTCTCTCTCACTCTCTCACTCTCTCACTCTCACTCTCTCACTCTCTATCCCAACCCTCTCTGTAACTCTGCCTTTCAAATAAATTTAAAAAAAAAATATATAACAGGGACCACAAAGCTGTTCCTTAAAACCATGCCTCGAATTACTTATAGGAGGCACCTGTAGGCCACTGAGCCTAAGGCCAAATAACTCGTTAAGCCTCAGCTGCTGATGTTTGCACTGATGAGACAACTGTTTTATAAATGGTTAAAAGTTTTATAGGTTATGCATTACAGATTTAAATTTCTCAAATACATACATTTTTAAATTTCTTTATTTGAAAGGTGGAGAGTTTGCGGTCTCCTGTCCCGTCCATTCAGTTGGTAAACTCCTGAAACGGCTGGGGCCAGGTCAGGCCGAAGCCCGGAGCCCACGTCTATAAGATGAGTGGCGGGGAGCCAAGCACTTGAGCCATCCCTCTTCTGCCTCCCAGGGTCTGCATTAGCCGGAAGCTAGAATTGCAAGTGGAACTTGTTTAGTAATGCTATTTAAGAAGAAACATTTGTAGTTTAATTGTACAAAACATAGAACTTTGTCATCTTTGCCTTGAAGTTAAATAATTTTGAATGCTTTTGAAATTTTTATATTGAAGATAATCCTGTGTAAGTTCGGCATACTGTAAATACATAATTGAAAACATTGTTGGGCATTAAAACTCCATAGTCAGTGCCGTATTGTTTCAATGCTGATGTCTTAACTCAAGGAGAAGTCTGGGATCTCAAATGACCAGAAAAAGAATTCATTCTGTGACATGAGTGAACAGAACCAGCCTGGTGAAAACCCCCTCTCTGCCCGGACACCCTTTGAATCCAGTAGTAGCTAAGATACCATCCAGAAATAGCAACAACTATTGAGAAACAAAATAGCAAAGTGTCCTTTTGAAGGAAGACTTCTTTGACATATATCCTACCTTTTTTTTTTTAATCGCCTCTTTCATGTAGGAAATGCAATCAAACAAGGGTTCCTTGAAAAACTCAAGCCTCAATACACTCCATATGCAGGAACTAAGTCAGAACACATGAGAAAGACGGCATGTGCAATGATATAAAGCCATTGGAAAAAGAATAACTTTTTTTCTCTGCTTTTTGCTGGAGAAGGCTGTGAAAGAGTGTGCCAGCAAGAACCAGTTCTGCAAGTGACATTTCATTTCTTAGCAGTTAGGTAGATTAATGCTTGCTGCTTGTAGCTCATGCATTACTAGTTGTAGTACTCCAGAAATGAAAAATCATGTGCTCCATTCATTCTTTATTGCATAAATGTTAGACAAAGAGAATGGAAATTTGCATTTGGGTGATCGCTCCTGTTAAAATATTGTGGCCTTGATAACAGGTTAAGAAATAATATACTTCCACTGCCCTTTCACATTCCACCTCGGTAAAACAGCTTGATGGATTGGACGTGTAAAGGGAGGAGAAATGGAAGAGGGAGAATCGCGTTACAGGCTGAGGCTTCTAAATAGGCCACGCAAACTTTATCATCTTTGCAGGCCGTGACTCAAGAGCCCTACCTGTAAATCTACTTAATAGTCAAATCCCTGGGAACTGGAGCAGGACTGAGAGTTACCAGCAGTACCATTCTACCCGAGGGGCCCTGAGCGGCAGAGTCTGCAGAGCACAGGTGAGGGTTGGGCGTTCGGGCCGTCGCAGGTTAAGCAATGCACGGGACAGCCGCATCCCACTCGGGAGAGCCTGTTGCCAGCTGTGATGGCTCACCCAGATGCTTGCTGCTAAGGCTTCTGGGTGGCAACAGCTGACAGCTCAATGAGATGGAGGGTCCCTGCCACCCTGATGGGGTTCCTGGCTCTTGGCTTCATCCTGGCCCAGCCCTGGCTGCTGCTGGCCGACAGAAGAGCACTCGTTCTCTCTCTCTCTCTCTCTCTCTCTCTCTCTCACTGTCACTTTGGCTTTCGAATGAATCTTTAAAAATAAAGGACTTCAGATGTAGGACTGGGAGGTTTCTCAATATAATGGTTGAGGACAGATATAAAAGTCTTCACACTGTTCACTGAAGTGTGTGTCATGCAACACCGGGGTTGATGTCAAAATTTTTGCCACAAAATGAACTTTCTGATGCAGTCTTTTTTCTTTTAAAGATTTATTTATTTATTAGGGCCAGCGTTGTGGCACAGTGGGTTAAAGCCCTGGCCTGAAGCGCCAGCATCCCATAAGGGTGCCAGTTCTGGTCCCGGCTGCTCTTCTTCTGATCCAGCTTTCTGCTGTGGCCTGGGAAAGCAGTAGAGGATGGCCCAAGTCCTTGGGCCCCTGCACCCACAAGGGAGTCCTGGAGGAAGCTCCTGGCTTTGGATCAGCACAGCTCCAGTCGTTGTGGCCATCTGGGGAGTGAACCAGCAGATGGAAGACCTCTCTCTCTGTCTATACCTCTCTCTGTAACTCTGCCTTTCAAATAAAAAATAAAATCTTTAAAAAATTTATTTATTTGAAAGGCAGAGCTACAGGGAGGGAGGGGGGAGAATGGAGGGAGAGAACGAAAGATTTTCCATGTGCTGGTTCATTCCCCAGATGGCTGCAATGGCTGGAGCTGCAACCAGTCTGGAGCCAGGAGACCTCTCTGGATCTCCCACATGGGTGCAGGGGTCCAAGGACCCAGGCCATAGCAGAGAGCTGGATTGGAGGTGGAGCACCTGGGACTCGAACTGGCACCCATATGGGATGCTGGTACTGCAGACGACAGCTTTACCTGCTGCGCCATAGCGCTGGCCTCTTGATGCAGTCTTCACGGTTCCATGCTTCCAAGTCCCATCTCACCTGTCCTCCTCACAAGAACAAGCAGTTTGGAGCCATGCCGGTCCAAGAGGCACACTTGGACTTTCGTCTATGGAAATGAAGAATAAGCCTTTTCAGATGTCCCCGAATCTCGTGGTTAGGCTGGACTTGCAGCCCTCCTACTTCAGTTAAGTTGAAGCTTTTGTATTTCACATGTACGTATTTTGCCTTAATTAGCACACTGGGATTTGAGGTGGGGTGGAAGTGGATGTGGGTGGAGAGAAGGCAAGGAAAAGGAATTCAGCTGCTACTGTTGGTCCACAATAGTGGAGGCTCCATTGGTGAGGTTAGCCCAGAATAATCCTGTAGAGACACTGCTTGGAGAAAATCAAATACAATTATAAGAATTCGAGCTGGTAGGCTTGTCTACATAGGACAGATCCTAAAATTGTTCCATTGGGGATGTACTGGGTGGGTGAAATGCATTCTGCAAATGTGCAACATTTTCAGCGCGATGGGTGAGCACAGGCATAGTGCGTTTATGAATCATTGCCTATGTGTTTGATTGGATCCTTAAATGGGTTTTTGCACAACGATGTCACATACCTGCCTCAGATTCTTTGGCAGCCATGCAAACATTAAGAAAGCCTCTCTGGTCCTATAGCCTTCATGATGTCGCCTCAACATCTTCGCCTTCTACAAGCTCTCTGGCCTCCGTGTATTCTCCACTTGGAACTGAACTGGAAATCTGGCAAGGGCGGTCCGGGGGAACATCTAGGACTGGGTGACGGGCCAATCTCTGCTGCTCCAGGTGTTGCTGGCAACTTCTGGGACCTCAGGCAGTCAGACTGAATCTGACCCTCAGAGGAAGGGGCTGTTGGTGGTGCCGACAAAGAGAAAGGGAAACACTTGAGGGTTTAATTCAAAGTCCTCATGGAGGTGGACTTGTGGCAATGGCAAATGCTCAGAAAGTCCATCTTTGCAAGTGGAAAATCCCCTAATATTTGTGGAGGAAAAAAATTTTTTGAAAAGCATTAGAAAATCAGGTCACTGTTTGAAGCAGTCTCCCCCCTGCATGGCTAAGGGTCTTTTCCAAAACATTCCTCAAACACAGAGTAATTGTATAAATGACAAACACACAGAGATGAAAAACGGGATCTTTGTTTCAGGCAAGTCCTAGTTTCGGGGCATTGGGTGTGAAGATGGTCATGGCAGTGCAGCAAAAGCTTGGGGGAAGGAGCTGTGTTCTGTGAGCACTCTGTTCCGTGCCTGGTGGCTCTTCTGGCACTCAGGTCATCAGAGAAACCCAGGCGATGCCTCTCAAAGATATCCGAGTGTTCAGCGTCCCTGCGTCAGTGGGGGAAGCAGTCAAAGTTGGGTTATACAGAATGGCGAATGTGTTGGTCGAAGTAGAGAAGAAAAACTGACAGTCAGTTTAGAATCTCCTTGTGGAAAAACCAGTAAAAGATTGTTGTAGGCACAGGGGATACAAAGTTGTTCAAAGGCAAATGATTTTGGAAGCATGTTGTTGGAAGGGACTGTGGCTGTTGGAGACCCTAAGTAGACAGGTTCGGTCAAATCGGCACAGCAGGTTTTTGTAGATCTTTGTGTTGCTAGCTGTTTTTTGTGGTGGTTGTTTTTCAGTATTGGGACAGTGCCCTCATCACTAATTAAAGCTATTTAGATAACAAAAAATGGAAACACACCCTAGCCAACTGAACATTATGGGGATTCTCAGACTATGGAGCTATTTCACTTTCTGTGTTGCTGGGACTCCTTAAAGACCAGAGCCTGAAGTTCTTCTTCCTCTTTTTTTTTTTTTTAGATTTATTTATTTATTTGAAAGGCCGAGTTACACAGAGGCAGGGAGAGAGTGAGGTCTTCCGTCTGCTGGTTCACTCCCCATTTGGCCGCAACGGCTAATTGCGTTTGGATTGCCTTGAGGCGGGTGATGGATTTGCCGGCTGGTCGCAGGTCTAGCTACTCCGGGTTGTTTCATACATTGTTTGGATTTGTGTGTTTATCCCTGGGAATGCTTCAGTTAGCAGTCTGAGAGGAATGCTCTGTTGTGAGGTAGTAACACGAGCCCTGTGAGGATGAGTGCCTAGGTTGGGTCAGGCACTCGGCACCATGAAGATTGAGAGCCCTGGCGCAGGTGGATGTGGCCTCCACTGAGTAGCAGTGCTGGACCTTGAACCCCAGGTCAGTTAGACCCCAGTGTTTGTCCTTAACCTGCCTCTGATTGGGAAATGAGGTTGTATATCAACTTGAACGTCTGCCTCTTCAGACAATCTACAGGATCAATGATGTCTATATGTTGTTAAGTTTCTGTGAAGTGACTACAAGAACCTGCATAGATAAAATGAAGGGTTTGTTTAGTATAAAATCAGTAAAAGCTTCCGTCTTGTTGGTAAAACTGCCCCAGGGCCCAAAGTTGTCAGCCACCTTCATAATTTATTGGGCAAGATTACCAGAGCTAGCTGAGTCATTGAGTAAGGAAATGTTGTTTGAGTAGTCAGCACACAGATTTGATTTGGCTGTGGGGACAGTGGCTCTCCCAAGGCCTTGTGACAGGTTGTTGACATGACGGATCAACTGGTTATAGCAGAACTTAATACAACTAGCCATGAAGTACATTTTAAAAGTTCAAATACATTCTCAAATATGATAGTGCATAACAAAATTCACTGTCTCAACTCAGTGATACTTAGAATATGTGCTACATCCCTCTACAGAATTCAGTAATGGTTCAAGGTTGTCATCTTTTCTGATGGGAAAAATCTTGACATGAAATTTGGGTCATTTGTCTTGGGATTGGGCCAAAATGGCACCTGTTCAATCATGTGGTAACACAGAATAGTTTATAATTTAACCAGGAATAGGTGTAGGCGAAGCTTCCAGCTTTGGTACTCGGCTTAAGCTGAAGCTTTTGTGCTTAGGGGGTGGGGTGGGTGGGGGTGGGAGAGGACAGTATATCTAGAACCACTGAGAATGGAGATGTCCCGTTTTTTTTTAATATCTGGAGCACCTACAAAGTGACAAAACCCTTACTCAGTTTTTATCCTTCCAGATTTGATTTTAATCAAGGTCAGTATCACAAGATAATTTTCTAATGTTTTTTTTTCTTTGAAGATTTATTTGATAATTTGAAAGGTGGAGTTACAGATAGGGAGAGGCAGAGAAAGAAGTCTTCCATTTGCTGATTTACGACCCAAATGGGTGCAATGGCCAGGACTGGGCTGGGCCAAAACCAGGAGCGAGGAGCCTTATCTGGGTCTCCCACGTAGCTGCAGGGGTCCCAGTATCTAGGCCATTTCCTGCTGCTTTCCCAGGCACATTAGCAGGGAGCCTAATGGGAAATGGAGCAGTTGAGACACAGAACTGGAACCCATATGGGATGCCAGCAGTGTCTTAAAGTTGTTTTTTTCCTTAAGGATTTATTTCCTTGAAAGGCAGAGTTAGGGAGAGACAGAGATCTTCCATCCTCTGGTTCACTCCCCATATGGCCACAGAGGCAGGGCTAGGCTAGGCAACAAGGCAGGAACTTCTTCTGGGTCTCCCATGTGGGTGCAGAGGCCCAAGAACTCGGGCCATCTTCAGCTGCTTGACAGGTGCACTAGTGGGGAGCTGGATTGGAAGTGTACTAGCTTTATTATAAACAAATAAATGAAGTCTGAGGGTTTTGTGTACAGACCCATATTCAACCCTCTATATTTTACTTTAAAACTGTGTGCAATGAGAACGTTAAGTGAAAAATAATCCTAAAACCAAGGTTTTAAAGGTTTATTGGAAATGCAGTTTCAGAGAGACAAATGATTTTGATCCACTAGCTGACTCACAAATAGTCTAAAGTGTCAGGCCAGGAGCTCCATCCTGGTCTCCCACATGGATGGTGGGGGCACAAGCACTTGGTTCCATCCTCTGCTGCTTTCCCAGGCACATTAGTAGGGACCTGGATCAGCAGTGGAGCAGCCAGAACTCCAACTGATATTGATATGGGATGCATGTAGCAGATTAATCCGCTACACCACAACGGGGTCCATGATCTGTTTTAGAACTGGAAGAGATGTAGGTGTTCATCAGACCCAGTGTTTGCACTTTCTTGGGTGAAATGGCTGATTTTGTCATATCAAGAAAGCAAGGTAGTTATCAGCGATGACAGTGTTGTGTCAGAAGGACCTAGAACGTAACAGAAGAGGCTCCTACCACTCAGATTTGGATAGTTTCCCTATTGAATTATCAAACAATAGATTGATGATAGCAACTATTTTTAAAAACATGAGTCTATACTAATATATAGTGAGGATGAGCTAGGGAGAAGGAGAAGGAAAGGGAAGATTTCCTAATGGCTCTGTTGTGGAGGATGCTAGGGAAGTCGACCAGAGTGCAAGCACTGGGGCCAGCGCTGGGGCCCAGAGGGTCAGGGCGCCCCTTGCAGCACCGGTATCCCATATGGGTGCACTGGTTCAAGTACTGGCTGCTTTGCCTTCAACCTTGCTTGATGCTAATGTACATGGGAAGGCAGCCAGTGAGAGAGGCACATAGAGAGATGCTGGTTCAGTCCCAGATGCTGGGGCTGGGCCACGCTAACAACAGGAACCAGGGATTTCATTGGAGGCTCACATGTGGGTGGCAAGGACACAAATATTGTAGCTGTCGTCTTCTGCCGCCTCCCTGCTACTGCATCTGGGAAAGCAGCCGAAGATGGCCCAGATGTTAGAGCCCTTGCGACTCATGTACAAGACCCTGAGGAAGCACCTGGCTTTGACCTGGCCCAGCACTGGTCCTTGTAGCCATTGGGGGAGTGAACCAGCTGATGTAACATCATTGTCTGTCTATCTCACACTCTACCTTTAAATAATTTTAAGATTTAGTTTTCTTTATTTGACAGACAGCATCTTCAATTGTTTTCTCTGGCACATTAGCAGGGAGCTGGATCAGAGATGGAATAGCTAGGACTCGAACCAGCACCCGTATGGGATGCTGGTGTCATGGACGGTGGTTTTACCTGCTAGGCCACAGTGCCAGCCCCAATAAATACATCTCTTAAAAATAAAAAGGCCTGTGATGTGGCATCCCATATAGGTGCCCTTTCGAGATCCAGCTGCCTGCTAATGCAACTGGGAAAGCACATAAGAAGTCCCAGGTTCTTGGGCTCCTGCACCCATGTTGGATACAGAAGAAACTCCTGATGCCTAGCTCCTAGATCCTGGCTCCTGGCTCCAGTCTAGTGTAGCCCTGGCTGTTGCACCCATTTAAGGAGTGAACCAATAGATGAAAGATCTGTCTTTTCTTCTCTGTTTAACTCTGACTTTAAATAAAATAAAAATGCAAGCATGTATCCCGAGTTTGCAAGTGGAATTGTACTTTAGAGCAATTCAGTAATTTAAAAAGGTCTCACTTTACCTTATAAATGCATTCAGCAACAAAATAAAGAAATAACAGAACTAGAGTGTGGTGATTTTGCAACTCGTACTGTAACAGTGGTACAACTGATGACTTACGCTGCTACCATCTCAAAAGAGACAGTCGGATACAGTGGCCACTCAATTCAAGCATGTGTCATCTGAGAAGTATTGTGGGGCAGGCTGGTGTTTGGTGTGGCACTTAGGCTGGGAAGGCTGTATCCCATACAGAGTTCAAGTCCAAGGTAATGCGCTTTGTACTCACCTCCCTACTGGCACACAGATAAGGAAGCAGCAGGCAGTTGCTCAAGTCTTTGGATCCCTGCTACCGACAAGGAAGACTTTGCTGGAATTCAAACTTCTGGCTTTGGCCTGGCTCAGCCTGGGCTGTTTGGGGCATCTGGGAAGTGAACCAGCAGATATCGAATTTCTATCTGCATTTGAAATAAAATGAAACTATAGATCGAACTATAAGCTTTCTTGAATGTTTCACAAAATTTAATCTTTGAGAGCTGTATAGTTAGACCAGGGGAGAGGTGCAGATTGAGCAACAGTCTGAAGATGCGGTTAACAGAATCTCAAATGTGGAAACTGTGCAGGTCCTATTTTGTTATATAAATACCCTGGGGGTGGGCAGGGCTAACGGGGGGCGGGGGGCGGCTTCTGATTGAAAGAGACTAAAGAGAGACAACAAGCAGTTATAGTTTAAGTACTTAATATCCAAACCGAGGCTCCTTGGGAAAACAACTAATTGCAGCTTGGGGAAATGCATACAACCTTAGCTTATTAGAAAGCAGGAAAGTTGTTGAAGGGTTTTGGTGTCATGTTGCAAGGACTTGGAGGCCTACCTAGTTGAACAGGCTTTCCCAGGCCTCTTGGGCATAGATAAGAATACCAACCAAAAGAGACACCACCACACCACATACGTTCAAACTTGGGAGTGCAGACAAAGTCCCATCGCCTCCTTTGGAGGGTATTGGAGACATAATTCGTTATCTCTGAAAATTTGTACGGGGCCGGCGCTGTGGTGTAGTGGGTAAGGCTGCCGCCTGCAGGGCCAGCATCCCATATGGGCGCCGGTTTGAGTCCCGGCTGCTCCACTTCCAATCCAGTTCTCTGCTGTGGCCTGGGAAATCAGAAGGTGGCCCAAGTCCTTGGGCCCATGAACTTGGGTGGGAGACCTGGAAAAACTCTTGGCTTTGGATCGGCACAGCTCCGGCTGTTGCGGCCAATGAGGGCAGGGGTAAACCAACGGATGGTAGACGTCTCTCTCTCTTTGCCTCTTCTCTCTCTGTGTAACTCTTTCAAATAAAAAAAAAAAATTTTGTACATCCAGACAGAGTCACTGTGTGTCTGGGCTTTCCGGTGTAGCTATATCTCAGGGTAACCAGGTATTTTATAAGGGACAGTTCCTGCTGATAGAAACACTCGCAATGTGGAAGGCACACCAGGATTAGCAGCCTAGGCACATTCTTCAACACCTAATAAAAATAATGGATCTAGACGATGATTAGCAATGGCTTGAAGCAGCTCAGAAGTTGAAAATAACCAGTTGGTACATCCATCATAGCACAAGAACACAACACCACCCGAGAAGCATTCTTAGCAAAATGAGTGCCTGGTTCTAGGGATGGAGAGGTCAAGCTTCCAGCTCTGATGTGGACCCACAAGGGACAGAGGAACGTGGTACTTAGCACCACAGGGTGAGGTTGACTAAGCAACTCTGCTGATAATTGACCTAGGTTTTTTCTCTTTCAAATAACCTGAAGAAGGATGGAATAAGGTGTAAGGAGGAAGAGAGGATAAGAGAGAAAGTGAGAATGTTCACAAGATTCTTAGGTATTTCAGCAATTTAATTTTATGGACATTGTTTGTATCCGATTCAAAAAAAAAAAAAAAAGGATTTTTGAAATTTGACATACTTGGCCGGTGCTGTGGAGTAGTGGTTAAAATTGCTTCCTGTAGTGCCTGCATCCCATATGGGTGCTGGTTTGGGCCCTGGCTGTTCTACTTTGATCCAGCTCTCTGCTATGGCCTGGGAAAGCAGTGGAAGATGGCTCAAGTGCTTGGCCCCCTGAACCCATATGAGAGACCCAGAAGAAGCTCCTGGCTTCGGATTGGCCCAGCTCCAGCTGTGGTGGCCATCTGTAGAGTGAATGAGGATATGGAAGACCCTCCCTCTCCCTCTCCCTCTCCCTCTCCCTCTCCCTCTCCCTCTCCCTCTCCCTCTCCCTCTCCCTCTCCCTCTCCCTCTCCCTCTCCCTCTCCCTCTGCCTCTGCCTCTCCCTCTGCCTCTGCCTCTGCCTCTGCCTCTGCCTCTGCCTCTGCCTCTGCCTCTGCCTCTGCCTCTGCCTCTGCCTCTGCCTCTCTGTAACTCTGCCTTTGAAATAAATGAATATTTTTTTTTTAAAAAATTGACACACTGGATATTTGAAGATATTGTTAATTTTGTTAGCTTTTAAAAAGTCACAATAACATTAAATACTAAGGAGTCCTAATCTTTTATAGGTACAGTCTGAAATGTTTATGGATAAAATTTAAGAGTCTTGGATTTATTTTACAGGAACACAGAAGGCAAGGTAGGGTGTAAATGCATAAAAACTGACCATAAACTGATAATTGTTGAAACGAGGTGACAGGTACTATTTTCTCTTTCTGGGATTTATTCTGTATACTTTTGCATATGCTTGAAATTCACCTAATAAAATAGTAACGGCAGCAACAACACAACCATAAAGCTAAGGTCCAGAGACAGGAAGGGACTTGCCCAACAATGCGTGTGTCATTAGGGACAGTTCCGACCTGAAGCTGCTCTCCTGACTGCCAATCTGATACCCTTCCCTTAAAACAAGCTGTTCGGCAGCGAAGCCAGACTTCTGGGGTACCAGATCTCCGGCCAAAGCTTGACAAGCCAAGGGGTGAGACAGGGAATCCACGATGGTGCCATCAAGCACTCGGGCAAACAGCTTCTTAGCAAGCAGCCAAGTGGCAAATTGGGATTGACTGGGAGTGCCCGAGCAGCTGGTGACTCTTGAAGCGCTGCCCGGAACTCTTGGCTTTTCCCCACTTGGACTTGAAGGGAGTCATTGCAAAGCGCAGAAGCCCGCAAAAATGCACAAATCTAGTTGAAAGGCTGCCTCGTGTGTGTCTAGATTTTCCTTGATTGCATCATGAGAGTTCGATTTTGCTGAGACCTACACGGACAAACAGGGGTCTCATTACCGTAGATGAGATGACGGTGCCTGGGCGCCAAAGCTTAGAGAACTGTTAGCCTGCAGTCATTCCCACATGGCTTAAGAGAGCCGTCACGGGACCAGCCAAGTCTGCGTTGCTCTGGGTCTGTTGTTGTTGAGACGCGGGGGTGGGTGAGGAGGTCGGAGGGCAGAAGAGCAAATGAAGATCATACTGTGAATCACAAAGGTGAAAAACCAGGGAAAGGCTGTAGGGAGCTTTCCAAGACACTGCACCGGTGGTTAGTGCAGCTTGCTGTTCGACAGTCGGTGTCAGCTTGCAGCCTTTATTTCTGGGTGTTGTTACTGTGGACTCAGAGGCTTGAAGATTTCCTGGGAGGTCCTTTGTGGGAGAGAAAGGCAGGGTGTGTTCTACATGCTGTCAGTGCTAATGTTAACAGTGTTACCTTTCCACACTTAATACGCAAGTATATTTCAGACAGTTGCTCCTGGTGGACAGGAGTTTTTCTCTGTCCTCAATACATTTCCCAGTTACTTAATAGGGCCATGTAGTTTCTCTAGAAATGATCACTCTGCCACCATAGTGCTGTTGGTGGAACTACTCAGCAAGTGGGCTTCTACCCTGGGTTCTGGTAATCTGATGGTAGTAGGAGTTTGGACATTGGAGTTGGAATTTATCCCCAGTGTGGCTATTGGATCCTATGTCCTGTGACTTTTCCCTTGCCATCTGTGCGATTCTCTTTGTACAAATGATAGCTAGCTAATGAAAATGAAGACTAGAGAATATTGGAATTATTGCTCGGTGTGACCTTGAGCCATACCTAACTCGAGTTAAGGGCGTACCCTAAAACCAAACCTATGCTCCTCGACTCGTTCTGGGAGAAAAATCAGCTGGATACTGAAACTTGAGTGGATTTCTGATTTTCCTCTTCTCTTGAAAAATGTAATTTACAAAAAATTTGAAGAAAGATTTATTTGAAAGGTGACTGACAGGAAGTGGGGGGAAGAGAGAGAATGAGTGAATGAATGAATGAAATCTTCCATTCACTGGTTGACTGCTCAGATGGCCACAACAGCCAGTTTGGGCCAGGGTGGAAGCAGAAGCTAGGGACCCCGTCTGGGCTTCCTATGTGGTGAGAGGGACTGAGCCGCTTCCAAGGCTCATTAGTAGGAAGGTAATAGGATGGGAAGTAGAGCAGCTGGGACTTGAACCAGTGCTCTGATGTGGGTGTGTCAAGCTGCAGCTTAACCACTGTGCCCTTACACCCACCCCAGCAGGCTTCCTTAAAGCCAATGGTAATTTGTAGTGATTATTATTCAAATATTGCCACAATTCTTCTCAAAAACACTTTCAAAAACATGTCTACAATTTCCCAAAAATGATAATTTGGGTTCAGGATTAACCAAGTACATGATTAAATGCTGGGTACTTGTTTTGGCTAAATATGCACCACACTACAGGATGAATCAAGATTTTTGGTCAGGGGGCCGGTGCTGTGGCATAGTGGGTAAGGCCGCCTCCTGCAGTTCCAGCATCCCACATGGGTGCCGGTTCAAGTCCCAGTTGCTCTCCTTCCCATCCAGCTTTCTTCTGTGGCCTACGAAAGCAGTAGAAGATGGCCCAGGCCCTTGGGCCCCTGCCCCCATGTGGGAGACCCCAAAGAAGCTCCTGGTCCTGGCTTCAGATTGGTGCAGCTCTGGCCATTGTGGCCCACTGGGGAGTGAACCAGCAGATGGAAGGCCTCTCTCTCTCTGCCTCTCTGTGTGTAACTCTGACTTTCAAATAAATAAATAAATCTTAAAAAAAAAAAAGACTCTTGGTCAGGAGCTACCAGAGAGGGGTGTGGGCTGCCTGCTGGGTGTGCCAGGCCTGTCCTGGGGACAGGACCACAGGACCCTGAACACGGCTGGCCCTGTCTCCTGATGCTGGAGAGAATGCGGGACTCCAAAGCGTTTATTCTTCTTAGGGCTGTTCCTTAGGGTCCACCCTGGCTCCTGGCTGTGCACTGAATTATGGAGCCCCAGCCCACAGTGTCACTCTATTTGCAAACAGGACCTTTAAGGAGGTGTTGAAGATGGAATGAGATCAAAGCTGGAGCCCCACTTCAGTGGGATGGATGGCTGTGTGAGAAGAGGGAGCGACATCTCTATCTCTCTCCCTCTCCCTCTCCCCCTCTCCCTCTCCCTCCCTCTCTCGCTCTCCCCCCTCCCCCTCTCCCCCCTCTCTCCTTCCTTCTTACTCCACCTCTCCCACCCCGCCCTGTGCCCCTTAAAACAAGAGAGACTGTGTGCATACACAGCCAGGAAGCAACCGTAAGCTGGCTGGGAGGAGAGGCCTTACCATAAACCAACCCCAAGGGTATGTGGGTATCGGCTGCCTGGAGTGAGTGTGAGAAGAGGGCTCTGTGGCATTTTGTTAGGCAGCCCTCAGACTAGTTCCCTCCCCCAAGGGTTCTCACAATGCAGCAGGTCCCTCCTCCCAGCGTGAGGCTTCCCCTTCCATGGTTTCTGTTACTGACAACCCTCATTCGAAAGTACTGATGGAAAATTCCAGAAATAATTCATCAATGGTAGGCTGTCATGGGTCCCCTCAGTGTGATGCAGTCCTGCAGCCCAGCTCTGCTGGGTGCAGGATGGTTCCCCAGCTGAGATAACTACATCTAGATCCAGAGAGAACAAGGGCGTATAACCTTTCTTACAGCATGCTGCAATGGCTCTGTTCGTTACTGTTCATCTTCTTACCGTGCTTAATTTTGTCAGAGTTCTGTGCGAGTAGGAAGGAACGTCATGTACCCAGGCTCTGGTAGTGTGTGTGGTTTTCACCCTCCAGTAGGGTCTTGGAAGAAATCCCCGGCAGGTGAGGGGGTTCGTTTATTGGCATTTCTGTATGAAGCCTCCAAGAGATCTGTGATTCTCAGCTGTAACTGCTCTCCGCTCCCTCCCCGAGCATGCTTCTGGACATGTCCCAGCAAGTCGCCACTGCGTGGTGTTCAGGCCCCTGGAACGATGGTGCTTGCTCATTGAACCACCCCAATGGGGAATGCTTGAGGCCCTTGAAGTTCTTGCACACTTGGGGGCTACGTCCATACAGCTTCCTGTGGCTTTCTTACCTCCCCTGTTGGCCTCCTTTGACCCAGCTTGCATGAGGCTTAGGTCGGATGAAGACAAGGCCAGCTGAGCTCTGTGCTTGGTACCCTTGTGCTGTTTGACTCTGTACTTGGTTCTGCATTTGGTCCCCTGTGCGTAACGCCCTTCTTGCTAGGATTTTTTTCTGCTAAGGGATGACTTTGCAAACGAACCTCCATTCACTCACGTGCACCCCATCAGTATATGGACATCGAATGTCAGGCTTTGAATCGGGCTCAAGGTCTTCTGTGTAAGTTAGTGCTCTGTGCTGGATGCGTGGATGTCCTTTGCCCCACATGGCTGTGTTGAAATTCAGGCCCCCAGTGTGATGATACAAGGATGTGTGGCCTTTTGGGGAGTGGATTTGGTCATGAGGGTAGAATCTTCATGAATAGGATTAGTGCCCTTACAAAGAGACCATTGTAGGGCTGGGTGTCTGTGACACCAGCATCCCATACGTGCACCAGTTTGTGTCTAGGCTGCTCCACTTCCGATCTAGCTTCCTGCCAATGCGCCTGGGAAAGCAGCACAGTTGGCCCTGGTCATTGGGCTCCTGTACCCACATGGGACACCTGGTCGAAGCTCCTGGCTTCAGCCTGGCCCAGCCCTGGCTGTTGGGGCTACTTGGGGAGTGAGCCCACAGACTGAAGATCTCTGTCTCTTTATAACTATGCCTTTTAAATATAGTGAACAAATCTTTTTAAAAAAAGAGGCATTTGCTGTAGCACTCAAGTGCCTGGTTTGGGCTGAGCATTGAGGCACAGTGAGTTAAGCCACAGCTTGGGACTTGCACGTTCTTACATCAGAGTGCCTGTTCGAGTCTTGGCTGCTGCACTTCCTGTCCAACTGCTGGCTTCAGCCCGGCCCAGCCCTGGCTCTTGCAGCCATTTGGAGAATGAATTAGTAAAAGGAAGATCTTTGTTTTTTTCTCAGTCTCTGCTACTCTGCCTTTTATAATTAATATTAAAAATGATGGAAATTCTGTTAAAGTCCCCGCTTGGGTTGACGGCATCCCATCTTACTTACGGTGCCTGTTTCGAGTTCTGGCTCTTCGTCTTCTGACCCGAGTTTTCTGCTAACACCCACCATGGGAGGAAGCAGCTGGTGGCCTAAGGAGCTGAGCTCCTGCCTCCCATGTGGGAGGCCTGCATTGAGTTCCTGGTTCCTGGCTCCGGCCTGGGCCACCCCTGGCTGTTCCAGGCATTTAGGGAGTGAACCAGCAGCAAGAAGAACTTGCTCTGTCTCTCTGCCTTTCAAATCAAATGAAAATAAATAACAATAATAAAGAAAGAGACCTCAGAGCTGCCTCCACACATCTGCCCTGCGGAGCGCAGGGTCAGAGAAGACGCAGTGGAGCAGCCCCGACACTGGGTCAGCCGGCGTGCTGACGTTTGCTCTGCTCAGCCTCCAGACGTCAGACATGAATTTCTGTTGTTGAGAAACCATGCTCTCTGTGGCATTCCGTTGCAGCTGCCCAAACTGATGAGGGTAATCCACTAAGAAGTTGAGGGGTGGCCTGAGCTTGGAGCTGTTACTCCCAGGCCTACCTGCAGCCACATTGTCAGCAGCCTCTCTGTAGTTCGGCCAGTTGGACCTCTTTGGTGCATTGATCTTAGCTCAGCTCAAAGGACAGAATCTCTGATTGCCTGGAGGGGAAAATTCTATGCACAACTGCCTACCTTGCACAGGTGTCTGGTCTTGCTTGGAAAGTTAAACCTAGAGGAATTGGTTACTTACTAGTTATTACCCATTGCCTGACATTCCTCCTCTTAGAACAGATACCACTGAGGAATGAGGGCCGTGCAGGAGATGAATAGAGCGTTTGCTCTGTGCTCCTCAGTCCTCTGTCGAGGGCCCTGGGAATGAGATAAACCAAACACAGATGAACTGGAGAAAACATACCAACTTAATTAATATAAATATCAGGAGCTGTGTTAAGGAACTGAAGGCTGAACGCATTTTTGTAGTGGGTTTGATGAAGAGTAGAGAACTGCATTAGGTCAAGGGTGTGAGTACAGGGTAATGACCTGGGGGAAGCTTAGGGGAGCCTGTTCATTCAGGCTGCTGTCAGATCTGAGAGCCCCTTTGCTGGGTATGGTGGAGGCACCGCTCCCATGAGGGTCTTAGGATAGCTCCTGCTGTCCTCTCTGGCCTCCCAGCTCCTGCTGTTTCTCTCATTCCTTCAGCTTAAAAATTCTGGATGCCACATTTTGGGTGTCATGGGATAGTGGGACAGAGGGGAGAGACCCACAGAGATTGTCCACGTGCTGGTTCCCTCCCTAGATGTCTGCAACAGCCAGGAGCCAAGAACTGAGTCCAGGTCTCCTCTGGGGACATCATCTGCTGCTTCCCCGGGTACACGTTAGCAGGAAGCCGGAATCGGATGAGATGCAGGCTTCTTACCCGCTACCCCCAATAGCCATCCCAAGAGCTTCACATCCGGTCTCCCGTCAGGCAGTGAAGTAGGGGTGACTTAAAGTAACGCTGCCACTTAATGTTTTCTCTCCCAGTCAGTGCTGACCAAGTCTTTCAAATCAAACTCAGACATTATCTACCAAGAAAATGAATAAAGAGGAGATTCCCGTTTGACTAATCCATTACAAATTCCCTAAGGTGAGAAATGTCTGTGTACAAAACAGATGCAGTGTTCACTTTTCATCACTTCACTGTGCCTGGTAATACAGGAAAGAGTATCTGATAGTTAATTTGTTGATGCTAAGTTAGCACTATGTCTTTTTCTTTGTCCTTGGAACAGCAATAATTACCACTTGCCTTGTAGGTCATTGTCAGTTGAACTCTTTAAATTCTAGGCTATTTTGCCATAAACTCTGGTCTTTCTATGGGGTTCATTCCTACTTTGTTCGATTTTAGTCTGTTTAAGGTACTTGTATAGATTAAGTACATTTGTATAGTCTACAGAATCAGGTCAAAATCATTTACAGTAAATTTTTCCATATTAATAGTGGTAGGATTCTGAGACTTGGCTCTTGAGGACTATCCAATCATGTAAGAATGCTAGGATTTCTCTGAGAGGTAGCTTCTCCAGGCCCATCATCTCATTACCCACTGGACCAGTACCCTGTCTGAGGCCCACAGTAAAATGTTACATGAAACCATCAGGATTTTTTTTTTTTGTCTTCAAGAGAAATTTATATTTATGGCTGTGGGGAAAGTTAAGGTCTCATGCACCTGCTCTCCAAAAGGCCAATGCCTGATTTTCAAGAGATGTTATCACAAATGCTGTTTTTTATGGTGAGAATTGATGTTCAGAAGGAATGATGGCACAAAAAAAGGGTGACCAGCATTGTGGTGCAGTGGGTTAACACCCTGGTCTGAAGTGCCGGCATCCCCTAGGGGCGCCAGTTCTAGTCCCAGCTCCTCTTCCGGTCCAGCTCTCTGTTATTGAAATTGGAGATGACCCCCTTAAAATCTACACTAAAAATGTGGCCCTTTAAAGTTCTCCAGAAACACCATCTGGGGTGCCACATATGCTACCAGAATTTGGGGTGCCATGCGATATCACCATATACTTATTAATAAATCCCTGATATGAATAAGCCTGAGAGGGTTCTTGCCTAATATTTAGAGAAGAATTCTAAATACCAGCGGTGTGATACATTTTGATCCTTTATTTAGTGAGAAAGATGCATAGGAGAATGAGAACTTTATTTGAGAGAGAGGTAAATATGGGTTCATATCAAGCATCAGGAACCAGCCACGTGAAGGAGCATCCAGGCCAGGAAGCCTAGGGTGGGTGGTGCAGGGCTACAGCAAGACCCCTCCTGGCAAGAGGCCAGGGCCAAAGAGAAGGGCCGGACACACCGTGTCCCAGGCTTTTAACCCACTTCCAAAGGGGTGTGGTTAATTAACCTGATTGGCTGGTGGGCACCCAGGTGTGGCCAGGTGGGGGCATGAAGTCACACAGGGGTGTGGTGAAGGTATCAGGAAGTGAGGTCATACAGGGGTGTGGCAAAGGAGTGGTCTTCCAGCTCACAAACATAGTTGATTTTAGCCTGTATGCCTGCCTACTTTACTATGGCTTGGGAAAGCAGTAGAAGATGACCCAAATTCTTGGGCCCTTGCACCTGCGTGGGGGACCAGAAGAAGCTCCTTGCTTCGGATTGGCGCAGCTCCAGCCGTTGTGGCCATCTGGGGAGTGAACCAGCGGATGGAAGACCTCTCTCTGTCTCTTCCTCTCTCTCTGTAACTCTTTCAAATAAATTAAATCTTTAACAACAACAAAAAAAATGGATGAGTCACTGCAGAGAGGTTCTCTGTAATTCTGCTCATTTAAAAGGCAGATTGGTCATTCTAAGAGGTTAAATCTAACCAGCACCTTTCAACCCAGAACATGTGGGCTGGACTGATGCTGGGGTGGCAGGTTCAAGTTAGTGTTAAGACAGTTAACTGGGAAGCAGGCAGGCTGAGATTTCTCCTTAAATAAGCAAACCAAACCCTGTTCTGTATGAACAGCAAAACTCAATCTTGAATATTAAGAATTGTGAGCTGGGGGTCTGCATTGTGCTGCCGTGGGTTAATCTGCCACTGGGTCACCAGCACCCCATATGAGTGCCAGCTGAATCCTGGCTGATAGATTTCTCATTCATCTCCCTGCTAATGTGCCTGGGAAAGCAGTGGAACATGGCCCAAGTGCTTGGGCCCCTGCCCCCACATAGAGGGTCAAGATGGCCTGGCCCAGCCATTTGGGAGGTAAACCAGTGGATGGAAGATCTCTTTTGCTCTGTGTTTTTACAACTCTGCCTTTAAAAAAAAATAAAATAGATCTTAAAGAAAAAAAAAAGCTAATTCCAACTAAGCTTTGGTAGGAAGTTTCTCAATTATCCAAGCGCTCATCTATAGCCAACCAAGTAAACGCTTTGCCTCCAAGTTCAGCCTGCACAAGTTCACAGCTCGTGATGCTACAGCAATACCCTGGGAACCTTTCCAGTGTCCAGCGCTGCCACACTGATGAGTTCTTCAACGTGCGAGTAAATGCTGCTAATTTTGGCTGAAGATCATCTTTAAGCAGTGTTAAAAATACACTGCTCCTTGCTAAGACAATGAGGCCAACTTTGTTGGGGACTGTTGAGTAGGACAGGGCTCCTGCGGTAGGGGTTTGCTGTAGGAAGGACAGATGGGTTCAACTCTGAATGGAACAAGGAAAACTGGGGGCCGAGGAAGCCGGATGGGGAGTTGGTGGTCAGAGCAGGACCAGGAGGGGAGGGCAATGCCTGCTGACATCCCCTGCCAGGAGTCTTCATGAAGTCAGGCGTGGTGGGGAGAGCACTGGGGACAGCAGGCTTGAAGCTGGTCAGATTGGGAGGTGGAGGCTTCTTGCTGGAACTGGTCTGTTCTTGCATGCGATGCCTGAGGGCTGAACTGGAAACCAGTCTCTGTCACTAGTGCATTTGAAATACCCATTTGCACATTATGGTTGCGAAGAATGCAGGGTCTTTGCCAGGAACTGGAGGAATATGCACAGACCTGAATGACATTTCTTCTTTGAAATAGATTGTCCTTTTATACAAAGAGCACACATTACTCTCCTAATAGCAATGATAAGAAAAATCTTGATCTTCAATACATTTCGCTATTCAACAGGGCAGGTGCTTGGTGCAGTGGTTATGGGGCCACTAGGGATGCCCTTATTGCGTTTTCCTCTGTCCCACAGTGACCATGGCAGGTGTGGTTCCAGTCCTGGCTCTGCTTCCTGCTCCAGCTTCCTGCTAATGTATACCCTGAGAGGGGGGGTGAGCCAGGGAGGAGGAGAACTCTGTATCTGCCTTTCAAATTAAGAAAAAAGAAAACAAAATTAAAAAAAGAAAACAACCAACTAGTAGCAACAACTGCCCAAGGAAAGCTTAGATTCCGTTCTCAATTCACTTCTGAGATGGGAATAATTTTTGGAAGTTGCCAGGATAGAACTGTTGATTCCTGGAAGGTATCTTGTTTTTTGAGGGGGAAGGAGAGGCTGTCGGGTGGAAAGAGCCTTGCGTATTTGCACCAGGCCTGAGTTAGGTGTGAGTCTAATTCCCAGGCCAAACATCAAGACCAGTTCCTGGGGGCCGGTGGGAGGATTCCAGGAAGAACTTTCCGCGTGTGTAGAATGTTTGTTTAGAAAGCAGCAGGGATCATCTGATAAGCCGGGTCCCTGCTTGTCATTTTTGTGATGTAAATGAAACCAGTGGTAAAGTGGAAAGGGCAGATCAGCCAAAAGATGATTTTTTTTTTTTTTTGAGATGGATTTGCATGAGAAAGCAAACAAGTTTCTGTTCTGCAACACCCACCTGCCCAGCCTCGCTCCTTTGGATGTTTATTGGGACCGAGTGGGAGGAAAGTGGAGACTGGGGGGAGGTGAGGGTGGTGGTGGGGGTGGGGAAACCTCACTTTGGCCTCCAGGGTTCCACTGCTGACCTCCAGGCATCAGTGAGGATTTGGACTGCGGGCGGGCCTTGGCGGCTCTCCCAGGACCACAGACTTCGAAATCTCCAGCTTCGCATTCCAGAATGATTTTGCTTTCTCATTGCTCATCAGGACTTGACCCAAAAGGTCCTTACTTTTTACATGTGCGTACAGATAATTGAGAACAAAGCCAGCTCTTAAGCACAACAAAATAAACACAAATATGCACTTTGGAAAAGAGTCCCCGGAGAAGCTTCTAGTGGGAGTCCCGTTTGACGGACGTGGAAAACGAGATCTGCTGGACATCAGGCGAGGCAAAACCGGGATCCATTGTTGTTCTGAAAGGCAGCCATTTCTCTCCAAGAGAATGTGTGCACCACGTTTTATTAAGAAATTACACCTTGCCTCCTGTTTCCTGTCTCTTTCGCGTGCTGGCCATGGCAAGCAGGTTGAACAGATGTGAAGAGAGAATTAATACCAGTCTTGGGAACACGGAGACGAAATATTTCTTTGGAAAGACCTGCCTTTGTGTTCCATTACTTCCATCTGATAGTGGCAGAGGCTGCATTAGGGAAATGATTTACACGGCACAGGCTGTCTGTCCAGGCTTGGAGCCCTTTTGTAATTTGAAAAACGTGGAGGGGAATTTAATAATTTTCCTAGGACTTGGCAGGAGGTTTAACATCTTGCTTTGAACGGAGATCACTGCGTTTGTTTTCCTGTTATCAATTCACCTTGGCGAGGATTTTTTTTCCCACCTTCTAGAATCCTTCCTAGCTGCTACAGCATTCATCTCCGGGCAACACCAACTCTGGCCTCTGAGAAAGCCAGGAAAGCAGTCAAAGCCCAAGTCTATAGGATTAGCACATTAGGAAGAATAAAGAGAGGCTTTCAGGCTCTTTCCTCGATGATATTTATCACATTTTTCACGATTGACTCTAATAACAGTGCAGAGATAAAGTAGGCTTTGATGCATCTCGCTGTATAGGCGATTTTACTGCCAGGGCCCTAAGAAATCCAGGAGATGAAATGCGTACTTCTCCCCTCTCGCGGATTTTATTAGTCTTCGAAAATGGGAGGTGTGTGTGTGTGTGTGTGTGTGTGTGTGTTGGGGGAGACTCTTTCTACCAAAGTGGGCTTGCATTTTCTGTCTGTTATGCTAATGTATGCATCGAAAGCTGGTGCTGAGGGCGGATCTCCAATTAAGACAAATGAGGCACGTTGAATCTCTCCCCCAGGGCACAGCAGGGGTGCTGGCAAAATCTACTTTATTCTTTTCTGTCAGGCCTGCACTGGAAACAAAAGCATGAAAATTCAACACATCCACTTACAGAATAATAAAGGCTGTTGTTTAAAGCGTGAAGGGTTTTGGCACCCTTCTGGGGCCTTATGCAAATCGCGGCTCCTCTCAACTGCTACCCCGCCGTCGGTCTTGGAAATTAAAGATGTACTTGGTCGGTTAACAGCTGAAAGGAGAGGAGCCTGAAACTCAATTAGATTTGTATTAAGCAAATAAATCAGGACTGACTGATATTGGCTAAACTCGAATGCATTATGGGCTGACAGTAATTCTAATTTGATTGACAAATATATGTGCTGTGTTATTAACCTAAATGAAAGATGAGAATCTCTCTCTGGTTTTTGGAAAGGATTTTGTTCCAGCAGACAGTCCTCTCCTCCTTTGCAACTTCCCAAAACAAATCAACAGAGACCCCTGGCTTGCTGCGCTGGCCCAACATATGCCAAGGAGCATAGGAAATGGAGTTTCTGTTGCGTGCTAAGAGTTTCAGATAAAATGATTGTTCTGGAAGGCATTTGTTTTCATCGATTGCTGGGTGTAAGATACCATCTCATCATGTTATTTATCTGGTGGAGTGAAGCTCACCAAGTGCTGTTTTTACTGTGTACGGGACAGGAACGCTCGGCCTGGCAGGCTTGGTTCTCTACTTGGGTCCCTACAGCGCCTGCTCCCTTCCTACAGGAGGGTGACTTGGAGGGGAGCTGCAAAGGAGGTTCCAAGACTCCATCCAATCCTGCACAGGTTGGAGGGGAAAAACACCTTCCCACCAAAAGCAGCCGCGTGTCGGTGTGTGGGTACGTGAATGGGGATGCTCCCTGGTGAGAAGTTGGATTTATTGTGCACCTCACTCCCTGGCTCTGTTTACATTTTGGGAATTCAGAGAAATTGAAGTAGCTCCATCGATAGCTAAATGCTATCGTAGTACTTTCCTTTGCTTCTAACCATCTCTTATTTTCCTTGCCTTTCCTCCTCGTTACCAGATGACAGCTCATTGCTATCTTTCAATTATCTTTCCTTTTTTTTTTCTTCCTGGCTCTACTTGCCAAATCCTGCCGCGTTTTGCTCTGTGTCGGTGCCAGGAGTTGTCTCTCTTTGTCTTCGCAAACCTGCCCACACCTTGGCCCCTGTGTGGGCTGCTCAGAGCTCCTGCCAGTACCTGCTCTTCAGGCTCCCAAACCTGGATCTCCTCTGTTTGCTTGGTTGAATCAGTCTCCCGGACACCCACGCCCAAAGACTCTTCTCTGTACTGGTGAATAATAGCTTCGTGGATGCTGAGACTCAAGTTGAATGCCGCAGAATGAAACTTGGTGAAGCACTATCAAGTTGTGCAGGCCTTTTTTTTTTTTTTTTTTTTTTAAGGAAGATTGATTTGTTTGAAAGGCAGACTGAGGGGGTGGCCAATAGGGAAAAAGAGAGATCGAGGTCTTCCATCCACTGATTGACTCCCTACATGGCTGCAAAGGCTAGGGTTGGGCCAAGCTGAAGCCAGGAGCTTGGAACATCTTCTGGGTTTCCCATGTGGGTGAGGGGACCCAGGCACTTGGGCCATCATCTAGTCCTTCCTAGGAGCACTACTGGGGAGCTGGATCGGAGGCACAGCAACCAGGACTGGAGCTGTGCTCAGGGAGGGTACCAGCAGTAAAAGCAGCGGCTTCACCCACAGCATCACAACACAGGGCCCACTGAACACAACTTTGTCCCACACGGCTTAAGTTCCCTACTTTCAACTTTTCCAGGGTTGCCCTTCTTGCCTGCTCTTCTGCTGCTGTGTAGCTGGACTCCTTTGCTGCCTCCCCCTTGGCTGGCTTTGGCCCTCTTCCTTGCCTCTTCTGCTGAAATGGACCTGTGAAATCACTTGCTAAACTTCAGCATCTCTCCTGGCACTCCCGTGCAATCGGCTCAGGCCCCTGCCTCCTGCCTCCTGTGGGTGGAGGGTGTCCTTGTTCCACAACATCGCTGGCCTTGGGGATGGGTCAGCTGGGCACAGGGACGCTGAAAGGGTTTGAAAAACCTGTTTGGGGCAGACTTTGCAGCTGTCCCTGAAGTAGGTCATGAGACCTCATGTGAGAGTTGCCCTCCCCTACGCCCAGGGGAAAGGAGTTTTCTGAGCTGCACAGGCTCTGGGCTGCTCAGGAATGCAAACCAACAGGCCTTGCTGTTGGCCCACTGCGCTCACAGACCTCTTCTCTTCTCTCCCACTCTCCATTTTTGGAACCCAGTGATCCCTGCAGGCTTCATTCCTGGGGAAGGGCTCCAGGGCTGTGAGAAGCTTCCAGAAGTGGCAATGCTTGGAGCTTGTTCATCTGCTCTGGGTGGAGGTGCCGCAGGCAAGGACCCCTGGACAGATGGCAGGAAAGCCTGCTTTGCGTCCCCTACAGCATGTCATCACCCCACTGTTTCAGGCTTGGGACGATTCCTAATGTTCTGTCCTGTGAGATGGAGTATGACTTCAGGAAGGATTTGTTGATGCCTCTTGAGTTTTCCATTTTGCTTTCCCCACTTAAGAGCAGTAATGTCAGAGATCTTTGATCCTCACCAGAGGCCCATGCTGTGGGCCTTTAGGAATCTCAGGATTGCTTTTTTCATCATAGTAAGATAGAACATAAGTTTTACCAGTCTCAACTGCACAGTCCCCTGCACTAAGTGCCTTCGCAGTGCTGTGTTTGGGACCCACTCCCCCAGGACCTGGCTGTTGGGCAGATGGGCTATTTGAAGCTGAAGGGGTCTGAGAAATGGCATATACAGAGGACCTCTGATCTCCAGCTTCGCTCCAGAACAAGTTCCGGGTCCAGCAAGTAAGAGGCGCCCTCTCTGGCCTCGCACGTAGGTATCAGTGGCCCTAGTACTTGGGTCCTTATCCACTGCCTTCCCAGGCACATGAGCAGGAAGCTGCATCCGAAGCAGAGTGGCAGGGACTTGACCTGGCACTGATACGGGATGCAGCCAGATGTTACATGTGTGATCAGCTGCCCAATAGAAAGCAAACTATAATGTGGGGATAGATGTGTCAGGCATCAAATTCATACTCAAAGTATTTCTCTGCTTGTTAAGTGTCAGGGAACGGACTGCCAGCCATGGGAGAAGGCGGACTTGAGAGGACCCCTGGGCCACGAGTGCACGGAGTTCCCTACAGCCCTGTTAAATCATGCTGACAGCGCCAACAGAAATGGGTTGCTCTGGCCTGGCTGTGTGGGCAGCTAGCAGATAATGTCAGGCTATCTGTGAGGCAATGATGCGTGACCACTCATTGTTCTTTTGAAGGCAGTGTGGTTAAGATAAAAAAGCCCAAAGGCGGAGAGCTTTGAACTAGTAGCCATTTGGCAATATGACTTCTGTTCTGTTCAGGCTCCTCCCATCTCTCCTCCACAGCCTGCAGTTCAAGTGTTCTTTCTGGATCTGCAGTCTAGTGTGGGAGGTAGATTCTGTAGTGGCAAAGCAGGTTAAACATCCTGCTGCGACATGTGTGTCCCGTACAGATGCAGGCTTGTGTCTACTCTGCTCCACTTCTGATTCGGCTCCCTGCTAATGCACCTGGGAAAGCAGCCAAACATGGCCCGTGTGTTTGGGTCACTTCTACCCATTGTGGGAGACCCAGATGAAGTTAAAGGCTACTGATTTTGGCCCAGTCCTGCACTAGCTATTGTGGCCATCTGGGGAGTGAACTGGTGTATGGAGGACCCCTCTCTGTTTCCCATTTTCTCTGTCTTTCTAACTCTGCCTTTCAAATGAATAAACTTTTTAAAAGTTCTTGGTTTCCTTTAATTTTGTTGACTTAACTATATTTTAAAATAAGTGTGTGGTACAGACCATCCTAAATTCAGAATTAGAAGGTTGTGTGTCCACTTGCTGTGGAAGATAATTTCAATCCATCAGTAAGAGTTTAATTTAGGGACCAGTTCTGTGACATAACGGGTTAACTTTAGTGCTGGCATCCCTGGTGGGTACCAGTTCCAGTCCCAGCTGCCTCATTGTCAATCCACCTCCCTACTGATGTGCCTGGGAAAGCAGCAGAAGATGGCTCAAATGCTTGGGCCCTGCCACCATGTGGGAGGCACTAAAGAAGCTCCTGGCTCCAGCCTGGCCCAGTTCTGGCCACTGTGACCTTTTGAGAAGTGGTGCAGTAGGTGGAAGATCTCTATATCTCTATTTCTTCCTGTCTAACTCTGCCTTTCAAATGAATACATAAATAAATATTTTAAAAAATTTTTATTTATTTGACAGGTAGAGTTATAGACAGAGACAGAGAGAAAGGTCTTCCCTCCATCGGTTCCCTCCCCAAATGGCTGCCAAGGCCAGTGCTGTACCAATCCGAAGCCAGGAGCCAGGTGCCTCCTCCTGGTCTCTCATGCGGGTGCAGGGCCCAAGGACCTGGGCCATCCTCCACTGCACTCCCTGGCCACAGCAGAGAGCTGGACTGGAAGAGGAGCAACCGGGACAGAACTGGCGCCCCAACCGGGAGTAGAACCCAGGGTGCCAGTGCCGCAGGCGGAGGATTAGCCAAGTAAGCCGCGGCGCCAGCTAAGTACATATGTATTTTGAACATCTATCTAACAATCTTTTATGAAGGGATAAGCGCTCTCCCTCCTGTGGTGAGTTCTGTAGGTTTTTCTTGCACACGCTCATAATGTGTGGTCTGTAGTTGGAGCTGCCCGCTCACCCCCCAGGCAAGCAGAATCAATCCAGATAGCTGGTTTTCAGGTTTTGGTGTTGTGGTCGTTTGGGTTCAGTGGATCTTGGGTGGGGCTTGAGAATTTGCATTTCTAACACGTTTCCTGATGCTTGAGCTGCTGCCAGTCCAGGGCTTGCTCTTGGAGAACCATGGCAGCAGATGGCATTGTACTGGACGGGCAGCAAGCCTGTTGTGTTTTCCAGGGAGGTGTAGACTTGTGATTAGCAGGAGAGTTGGCTGATTGAAAGTAGGTTGAGAATAAATTGTTTTACATGTTTTGTGCATTTGATACACAGCGATCCGTACTCAAATGTGCTTTTCCAGAGCGCTCTGGAACCTGACGTGAGATCTTGCTAAAGCACTGTGAACAGTTGGTTTTGCAAGGGACAGGAGGGGATCCTTCTGGAAAATGAGAATGTTCATGAAGACCCTTCCCCTGGGCAAGGAGGAAGCAAGCAGATATCTTCTATCTGCTGCTTCCCTCCCTGGATGGCTGTAATGGCCAGGAATGGGCCAGGCCTAAGCCGGGAGTGTGGGTTTCCACGTGAGGGCAGGGACCCACCCAAGCACTCGGGCCCTCTTCCGCTGCTCTCTCATGAGGTTAGCAGGGAGTGGCAATGGAAGTGGAGCAGCCGGGCCTCGAACTGGTGCTTCGATTCAGGATGCTGGTGTGGCAGGTGGTGGCCAAACCTGCTGCACCGCCCCAGCAGCCCCTTAGTTCCTGTGCTTTGTTTTGTTTTTTAAAGATTTATCTATTTGAAAAACGGACTTACAGAGAGAGGTAGAGACAGAGAGAGGTCTTTATCCTCTGGTTCACTCCCCCTATGGCTGGAACTGAGCCGATCGAATCTAGGAGCCAAGAGCCTCCTCCAGGTCTCCCACATGGGTGCAGGGGCCCAAGGAACCCGGCCATTCTCTACTGTTTCCCAAGCTCACCAGCAGAGAGCCGGATCTGATGTGGAGCAGCTGGGCCTTGAACCGGTGCCCATAAAGGATGCCAGCGCTGCAGGCTGGGGCTTTAACCTGCTGTGCCGCAGCTCCAGCCCCTCGGTTCTTTACTTGGCTGCGTATTGGTTGCTGACACAGCTATATCACAGGACCTCTGGCAGACAAAAATACATAGTTACTGTCAAATGTTTTCACTCCTATCTTGGGTGGCAGCAGGGGAGGGAAGAAGAAACCCTGAAGGATCTCACCAGAGAACAAGGTTATTTGATGTCTTAGAAATGAACATATATTTTGCCTTATTTCTTCACATTCCATTAGCTTTTGTATAAAAATGGTTTACTCAGCTTTACAGGTAACCATGTTTATCTTTGGATTTCTGTGATGACGAACAAAAATACCTTCTTTTGAACAACTTAGGAAAATGCTTTGTAAACAGTAGTAAAATAGAGGCGATTTCCTTACTGCTAGACATTGTTTTATTTTGGGAAGTGGGAGGCTCATTAGCAGCAACACTAGCTTTGATGTCTCATTGACAGATTCCTTACTCTGATGTTTCAATTTTTAACAATCGGACATAAAATGACAACTTGTTCCCCCTGACATGTTATATATAGTTATAAAGATTTACTTGTAAATAGGATTTTGGAGATGTCCCAATGTCATAAGGCTTTATTTATTTATTTTTAAAGATTTATTTATTTGGAAGTCAGAGTTACACAGAGAGGAGAGAGGTCTTCCATTCTCTGGTTCACTTTCCAGATGGCTGCAACGCCCAGAGTTGTGCCGATCTGCAGCCAGGAGCCAGGAGCTTCTTCCGGGTCTCCCACGTGGGTGCAGGGTCCCAAGGACTTGGGCCATCTTCTCCTGCTTTCCCAGTCCATAGCAGAGAGCTGGATCGAAGGTGGAGCAGCTGGGTCTCGAACTGACTCCTATATGAGGTGCTGGCACTTCAGGCCAGAGCGTTTACCCACTGCGTCACAGCGCTGGCCTCAGTAAGGCTTTATAGGAACACTTTTTTCGCATAGACTTACTTATTAATAAAGTAGAGGATAGTGAATGAGTGCCACAGATAGCTGATGATTTCTGTGTTGTATCTTAATGAAGTCACTGTTACATTAAAAATTTTTAATTTTTTAAATTAAATCTATAATATTTAGGCAGAAGAACCATTTAATGCCACCTTTAACTAAAGCAAACTGAAAAATAGTATTCTAATGTATGCATGACTCCTTTGATTAATTTATTTGCTTGAAACGAAGAGTGTCAGAGAAGGAATGACAGAATTCTTCATCTGCTCTTTCACTCCCCAAATGACTACATCGTCTGGAATTGGGCTAGATGGAAGCTGGGTGCCTAGAACTCCATTTGGGTCTCCCACGTAGGTGGCTGGGGCCCAAGAGCTTGGGCCATCTTTGACCACTTTCCCAGGCATGGTAACTGGTAGCTGGATCAGAAGTGGAGCAGTTGGGACTAGAACCGGCGCCCCTGTGGGATGCTGATGCTGCAGCAGGTGGCAGCTTCCCCAGCTGTGCCAGAATGACAGCTCCTGAGGGAGGTCCTGTATCTGCTGATGCACTGCTCAAATGCCTATGATAGCCAGGGCTGGACCAGGCAGAAGACAGAAGCCCAGAACTCAATCCGAGTCTTCCACATGGTGGTGGGGACCAAGTCCTTGAGCTGTTCGCCGCTGCTTTTCAAGGTGAGCATTAGCAGGAAGCTGGAATGGGAAAGGGGCCCAGACTTGAAATCACATGCTCTGACGTGGGTTGCAAGCATCCCAAACAGCTTCTTCCCTACTGTGCCAAACACTTGCCCTGGTTTCCTTGTTTTTTAAGGCTAAAGAGTATTTCACTGTGTGTATGGCTAATATTATCTCCATCTTTCCATCAATTTTTTGAGATTTATTTATTTACTTGAAATGCATAGGTACAGAGACAGGGAGAGACAGAATTCCATCGCTGGTTCACCCCCACCCCCCAACGACTGCAATTGCTGGAGCTGGGCCGATCTGAAGCCAGGAGCTTCTTCCAGGTTTCCCGCATGGATCCGGAAGCAACACCTGGACCCTGTTCTGCTGCTTTCCCAGGCGCATTAGCAGGCAGCTGGATCGAAAGGTGCCCATGTTAGTTGCCAGTGCTGCAGGTGGCAGCTCTACCCACTATGCCATTGCACTGGCCCTTATCTTTTTTTTTTTTTTTTAAGATTTATTTATTTACTTGAAAGGCAGAGTTACACAGAGAGAAGAGAGGCAGAGAGAGAGCGAGAGAGAGATAGGGGTCTTTATTCTGCTTGTTGACTCCCCAGTTGGCCACAATGGCTGGAGCTGCACCGATCAGGAGCCAGGAGCATCCTCTGGGTCTCCCATGTGGGTGCGGGGACCCAAGGACCTGGGCCATCTTCCACTGGTTTCCCAGGCCATAGCAGAGAGCTGGATCAGAAGTGGAGCAGCTAGATCTCAAACCGGCGTCCATGTGGGATGCCAGCGCTTCAGGCCAGGGTGTTAACCTGCTGCGCCATAGCACTGCCCCCCACCCCCATCTTTTCGTCTATTGATGAACACTTAGGCTGATTACCTGTCTTGGCTCCTGGGAGTAATGCTGCAGTGAATGTGGTAGTACAAATCTCTCTGGAACGTACAGATTTCACTTTGAATATTTACCCAATGGTGGGACTGCTAGATCATAGATTTTTAGTGTTTTTGTTTTTTGACAGGCAGAGTGAAATAGAGAGACAGTCTTCCTTCCATTGGTTCACCCCCCAAATGGCCGCCACAGCCGGCGCGCTGTGCCTATCTGAAGCCAGGAGCCAGGTGCCTCCTCCTGGTCTCCGATGTGGGTGCAGGGCCCAAGGACCTGGGCCATCCTCCACTGCCCTCCCAGGCCACAGCAGAGAGCTGGACTGGAAGAGGAGCAACCGGACTAGAACCTGGCACCCATATGGGATGCCGGCGCTGCAGGCGGAGGATTAATCAAGTGAGCCACGGCGCTGGCCCCTTATTCTGAATTCTTGATGTCTGTTCAGATTCAGCTTAAATGTCCCCACATTACTAGAACATGGAATGTTGACACAAAAATGAAAATATCTGATTGCCCCCCAGCATGGAACTCAGAGTGTTCACAGGTCAAAGCTAGGAGAAAGAAAGAAGCACCCACATTAACCAGTATTTTCTGTTTGCTCAGCTGGGTCTTGGACACACCTGTGCACTGAGTCTGTGCAAGCTGCAGGGTTTAACCTTGTGGAAGTGGCAATTTGGAGCCAGTTTTTTAAAGAACTTCATTTTCTGTAGTTTGGGATGAAGCCAAGACAAAATGTAGATTTCTTCTGTTTCATAAGTGAGCTCTATAATAAACAAAACTGGGTCTATCAATTTGATTTACAGTATGATCATTGTATGGATTCCACCTGACTGAAACATTGCATTTGACAAAATCAATGCTGAGGAGTGCATTTGATGCCAGCAGCTCTTAGAATGACAAGGAAAGGCCATTGGTGATGAATTCTTTTAACTTGGAATTCAAATCTCAGGACTGAATGTTGCCCATTATTGGAGTTCAAAGGCAACTATCTCTAGAATTGTTCTTTTAATGCCTGTTGCATGGTTTTAGTTGTTCTTTTCTTGTAGGCACACAATTGTTGTCTTGATCTTTGTGATAAAAGGAGCGTCTCTGTGTCTTTGTAGTGAACCCAGTTGGCTTGGTAACACGCCTGTAGTCAGAATTCCAGAGTGGGGAAACAAAGGCTGAGGAATTATTGGCTGAGAACTGTTTGTTCAGGACTGTGGGAATCCCAGCCCGCCTGTGGAACCAATGGGCTCTCTTCATTAGATCCACATTTATCCAGAAACTCCCCAATTCCTTGCCCTTTGGTTTTTTTCCCCCCAAACTAGAGATTCAACCACAATAAAAACAATTGTGCTGACTTCTTTTGTAAATCCATTCCTCCCCGAATTCCCAGCGTGCCATAATTCTTCGTCTTCGTGTCATAATTCCAAAGGAATGGCATTAGCTTATTCAATGTTACATTTATTTCCATAATGAGGATGTGTCAAGGGGCAAGACTTCACTAGAGGCAAAAAAACGAAACAGAAAAGCATGCCTTGTGGTTTAATTGAATGGTGATGGAATGGCTTCTCCCCTGTCCAGTAATTCCCAAGTTAATTAAGTAAACAAATACAATCCATCGCTACTATTTTGGGTTGCTTAGTTTTAAAACTTTAATTCAGCCCTACTTGAAGTATTTTCCAGTAAAACTAATAGAAAGGGGAAATCAATTTTTTTAAAAAGTTGTGCTTTTTTTTCTTTATTACTGGTGTAGAGGTATTCTTAAACCAGCTGACACAATGTCATCTGATTACACAATTGTGACTTGAAAATGCCAGGAATTTCCCTTTGTGTGTCGAAATAATGCAAGTGGAATTCGGCAATGTTCATATAAATACGTTAATTAGACCGAGGCTTTATCAGCAGGGAGTCATGGGAAGTACGCAGAGCCCTGGATAAACATTTTTAAAAGCTAGAAACATTCTAGTTACACAAAAGACAGGACAGTCATAACAGCAGTAGCAACCACAACCACAACCGGCTGGGGAAGCGGGGAGCTCGTGCTTTTTATGAGCCTGGGATTGAATGGTTTTTCTTTTCTTTTCCCACCATTGTTTTCGGGGAAATACTTAGAAAATGGAAAACAGGAGTGAGAAACCGAAGGGGCTGGAGAATTCTAAGTAGTGTTGGGAGAGAGAACGTGAAAAGAAACCCAAGTAGCTCTGCTCCAGACGCTGTTGAAATACACAGTATGCAGGCTTGGCTGGTAGGTTGGAAAACTTTGAGCAGCGTAAACACAAAGTCGTTCAGGACAGTGCTCAGCGTCTTGTCCCATGCCTTCCCGGCGTGGGTGTGTGTGTGCTCCTGGCCACGGGCCACTCCGTGCCCTCCGTGGTCTTCAGTCCCGCTCTGAGCAGTCCCCTGAAATGTGTAGGTCCTTGGCGTGGTGGATTGGAAGTTGAATGCAATCGGCGCCCGTGTTCCAGGTGACAGCTCCTAATTACTGACGGAGCAAGTTGGGGCTGAGCAGGAAGGGAGTAATAAGAGATCACACTGAGTGCCTTGCGTGAAGGTTGTTGCCTGATGGTCTCTGCCAGCTCCGACGGCTCAGGGGCTCGGCACCCCGGCTGAGCCTCAACACTGCCAGTTGATCAGTTATTACCGACGACGTATTTCCCTTCTCTTTGGCCTTTCTTTGTTTTGTTGTGCATATATTTGTCAAGCACTGTTTTGGTCACTTTCTGGAAACAGAAATTGGACAAAGCAACACAATAAGGAGAACATTTCATGTGTGGAAAATAAATGCTTAAAAACCTTCTTAATACAAAATCCAGGTGGACGGGCAGGCAGTGGAGTAGAAAAAAAGGATGGGGGCGGGGAGCAGGCCTTGGGCTTGGCAGTTGAGATGCCATTGGGGTGCCTGCATCCTGTATCCTAGTACCTGGGTTCAATCCCCAGCTCGGGCCGCTGACTTGAACTTCTTGCTTGTGTAGATCCTGGGAGGTGATGGCTTAGGTGGTCAGGTTCCTGCCACGTGCATGGGACAGCTGAGTTAGGTTCCTCGCTGCTGGTTTCTACCCCAGTCTGGGCTGTTACATGT
This sequence comes from Oryctolagus cuniculus, assembly GCF_051225735.1. Lineage (NCBI taxonomy): Eukaryota > Metazoa > Chordata > Mammalia > Lagomorpha > Leporidae > Oryctolagus > Oryctolagus cuniculus. The sequence continues at coordinate 15,767,145 of NC_142872.1, forward strand.
ATTTGGAGTGTGGGCCAAGGCATGGGAGTTCTTTTTCTCCCTCTGAAAATAAATAAATGTTTTTTAGAAAGGGGCTGGCATTGTGGTGTAGCAGATAAAGCCACTGCTTGGGATGCCTGCATCCCATATCAAAATGCTGGTTCCAGTCCTGGCTGCTCTGCTTCTGATCCAAGTTCCTGCTGATGTCTCTGAGGCAGCAGGTGGTGCTTCAAGTGCCTGGGCCTGTGTGTACTCATGGGACAGATCTGGGTGGAGTTCCTGGCTGTTGGCTTGAGCTTGGCGCAGCCCTGGGTGTTGCACCAATTTAGAAAGTGAACCACTCCATGGAAAGTCTCTTTGCCTCTCTCTATCACTCCACTTTTTATTTTTATTTTTTTATTATTATTTTTTTATTTTTTTGACAGACAGAGTGGACAGTGAGAGAGAGAGAGACAGAGAGAAAGGTCTTCCTTTTTGCCGTTAGTTCACCCTCCAGTGGCTGCCGTGGCTGGCGCACCGCGCTGATCCGATGGCAGGAGCCAGGTACTTCTCCTGGTCTCCCATGGGGTGCAGGGCCCAAGCACTTGGGCCATCCTCCACTGCACTCCCTGGCCACAGCAGAGAGCTGGCCTGGAAGAGGGGCAACCGGGACAGAATCTGGCGCCCCGACCGGGACTAGAACCCGGTGTGCTGGCGACGCAAGGCGGAGGATTAGCCTAGTGAGCCATGGCGCCAGCCCACTCCACTTTTTAAATAAATAAATTAAAAAGAGAAAAAGGTAGAATAACTGGGCTTTATGTGGATACTGGGCATTTTGGGGGCCCTAATTTTTCATCTATTATGTTCTTGATAAGATAGTTGGAGCAGCAGCATTCTGTGAGTTAACAAAATGAGTAGCACTGTATGCTCCAACTAAGCAACCACAACTTTGTTTTTAGAGTCAGTCTTGGAGCAGGTGCATATTGAGTTTTCTTTCCGGTATAGACAAACTGTGGCTTAACTCACAAGTCCTCACAGCGGCCATCATCAAAATTCTTTGCAGACTTGTAACACAGATTTCCAGGTGTTGGCCCAAATGTATTGAATCAGAACATTTTGCTGTGGGTTCTGCAAGTCTCTGTTACTGATGGCGAGCACCCCATAGCTGAGCGGAGGACGTGCAATAGAACCCCCCAAACTGGATCCACGGGCAGCAAGCCAGTGACTGACTGGAGTGAAGAAAGAAGGTAGGTGTTGATTACAAAACACAGAGCAAGGAACCAGGCAGTATCACCTAATTCCAGTGCACTCTGATGGCTTAGGGGTAAAGGTTTTTACAGGCTGAGGGTGGGGCTAAGTGCCTGTTCTGCTGATGGCCGAGGTCCTGATTTGTTGGCTGTGCATCTGGCCCTTCTTTGATTGGTTGGCAATATGTCCTCTAGGGAATTTTGGTGATGGCTAAGTGGGGTCTCTTCAGTCTGGGGATATTTACTTTTGTTCAGGCCCTGGGACTCCTGGTAAAGGAATTGCTGAAGATAAGAACTAACAAGATGTCACATACAAGGGAAATAAATGACCTCATGAGTCCAGCGATTAGGGATTGTGTGGGACCCACTGCACCACAGCCTCAATTCAATGCCTTAGTATTGGTGAGAGGTTAATCTGAAATCCTCAAATCAGGGCTGGGAAAGTGTAAACTAAGCGAGGAAGCCTGGGAGACCATGGGAGACTGGGACCTGATGACATTTAGCATCTGTGTCCCATGAACTGCACAGGGACTTGGTTTCATTTTGGACAAAAATTCTGCAGAGGAATATGACAGATGGCCAAGACTATGCTTTGTCCAGGTAGAGTCCTGCTTGCCTGGAGTTTCATGTTCATTGCTACAATGAAAAGTTCTCTTTGCAGGCAGGAAACTTTTTACAAGAGAGCCTAGATTTATTCTTTATTTCTTTCCTTTCCTTTCCTTTCTTTCTTCTTGATTTTATTTATTTGAAAGTCAGGGTACCCAGAGAAAGAGAGGCAGAGAGAGAGGTCTTCCATCCACTGGTTCACCCAGTTGGCTGCAATGGCCAGAGCTCTGCAGATCCAAAGCCAGGAGCCAGGAGCTTCTTTATGGTCGTCCATGTGGGTGCAGGGGCCTAAGGGCTTGGGCCATCATCTACTGCCTTGCCAGGCCACAGCAGAGAGCTGGATCAGAAGTAGAGCAACCAAGTCTTGAACCAGCGCCCATGTGGGATGCTGACACTGCAGACAGCGACTTTACCTGCTATGCCACAGCACTGGCCCCTGGGGTTCTCCTTTGAACCAGTTGTCACATCAACTTGGCTCTGTCATGTAGTTGAGTAAATAGAATCCCTAATACACGTTCATTTTACATTTGTATGAGAGTCATGGTTTTATCTCCTTTTGAAATTTGTCCTTAAATGAATTTGAACATGAGCTTTTTCATTGAATGTGACTTCTTTTGCAAGAGCTTATCTTCTGTATGGTCATTTTAAAGCCGGCTGCTTAATATCCTGGGGTTTATTTGCCCATCTTTGATGCATTACCTCTCTGAGAGGTGTAAGAACAGGTCAGTAAAGGAGGCATCAAAGAGGCAGACTGAAAGACAAGGAAGAATAAAAATATTGGAAGATACTGAATATTCTAAAGACGTTTGAATAGGAAGCAGTACCTCGGGGCAGGTGTTGTGGCGCAGTGGGGGAAGCTGCTGCTTGGGACAGCTGAATCCCATATCACTACCTCATTGGAGACCTGGCTGCTTGGCTTCTGTGCCAGCTCCCTGCTCATGCACCTGGGGAGGCAGCAGAGATGGCCTGAGTACTTGCATCCCTGCCACCCATACGGCTTCAGCCTTGCCGTGATCTGGCTGTTGAGGGCATTTGTGTAGTGAACCAGCAGTTGAAAGATACCTCTGCCTCTGTGTCCCCCCACCCCCTTTAAAATAAATAAATAAATAAATAAATAAATAAATAAAACCTAAAAGGAACCAGTAAACCCCTCTAAAGCACTTTCTTTTTTTAGACAAAGAGCAACTACCGCTGATGCTGAATCAAGACTTTGAGTCTGGGGCCAATGCTGTGGCATAATAGGTAAAGTGGCTGCCCACAGTGCCAGCATCCCATATGGGCGCTGGTTCAAGTCCCAGCTGCTCCACTTCTGATCCAGCTCTCTGCTATGGCCTGGGAAGGCAGTAGAAGATGGCCCAAGTCCTTGGGCCCCTGCACCTGCATGGGAGACACAGAAGAAGCTCCTGGCTCCTGACTTCGGATTGGTACAATTCTGGCCATTGTGGCCAACTGGGGATTGAACCAGTGGATGGGAGAGCTCTCTGTCTATTTCTCTGCCTCTCCTTCTGTCTGTGTAACTCTGACTTTCAAATAAACAAATCTTAAAAAGACTTTCAGCCTAAAGGTTTAGGGCCACTAATTCCGACTAGTTGGAATTAGTCAAAGAAAGAATCATATCTAAGTAGAATATAAATGTTAAACAGCTGGCCAAGGAAAATTATCTAGGAGGACAAACAGTTCTCAAAGCTCTGGCAAACAGCAGATTGATACTGTTTTGTACTAAATGCCGCAAAGCCAAAGTGGTGTGAGAGTATGCCTATTCATATGAATAATGAAGAAAGAGTTGCTTCTTTGATATCTGATGGCACATACGTTTTAGTGTTGCTGGGGTTTATGGAGAAGACCTGCAACTATGGAGGGAATGTTAAGGGATCAGAATCTCAGTTATCAGCTACATTTCTTTTTTTAAGAGACTTTATGTATTGGAAAGGTAGAGTTAAAGACAGAGAGGGAGAGACAGAGAGAGAGGTCTTCCATCTGCTGGTTGACTCCCCAAATGGCTGTGAAGGTTGGGGCTGGGTCAGGCTGAAGCATGGAGCCAGGAACTCCATCCAGATTTCCCACTTGGGTGCAGGAGCCCAAGCACTTAGGCCACCTGCTGCTGCTTTCCCAGGCCATAAGCAGAGATCTGGGTCAGAAAAGAAGCAGCTGGGACATGAACCTGTACCCATAAGAGATTCTGGCACCACAGACGAAGTCTTAGCCCACCACGCCACAGCACCAGCCCATCAGCCACATGCCTTGACACTGGTAACAGCAGCCATTGGTGCTAAATAGGTCTTAACCACCACAAACAACCAGAAAGAAGCCAAAGTATCAAGGAGAGAGGATAGCTACAAAGCCTGGTGGCTGCGGCCGACACTTCTAGAGACAGTGACGGTACAGCCACTGTGGCCCCTTGCTCTTTGACTAATGGCCCTATAGGTATTTGCTGTTTCTTTCTGGTGAGAAAGAAGGAGCAACATGGGACTGTGGGGTGGGGGAGATGATGGCTGCTTCGAAAAAGTGCTGTTGACACAGCTGTCATTTCTATGAAGATGTCCAACTAATAAAGGAATCTTGGGACTAGGTATAATTAAGTAGAATTGGCAACCAGATTCCTACAGCCTGAAAAGAAGGAAAACTGCTTTGTTCATGAAAAAATAGAATAAATGTCTTTATAGGAACACACTGCACATGGTCTTAGTATGTTCCTTGACAGTTTTTTAGTCTGTAGGTGTTTGAGGCCTATGCTACAAATTCTAAGTTGATACATACCCACATGTAGCATCAGCAAATGTTCCAGTTGAGTTTCCATGTTCCTAATAGCCATTTGCTTGGTAGAGGCCGTGTCTGTCATAGGGCTGGGGTATAAGCTCTTGCCCAGTACCTGGAGTGGATGTGATAGAAAGGAGGAAGGAGATAGAACCGGAGGGGGCCTGGGTGTGTTACTTAGAGGATATAATCACGGTTTACTCTGATGTCCAGAAACAAATCCTGTAGTAGTTAACTGGTTGTGTCCATATCAGTTTGGGTGTTTAGGGTCTACTCAGAGAATATATATATGCACACATTGTATAGTTGATCTGTTTGACAATCCTTTGGCCTTGTGTAGTCTGTTGATTCTGAGTTTTGTCCTAGATTGTAGTGTGACCTCCCTCTGTGCTGGATGGTTTACAGAATGTTAGCGGTTAGAATGGCAAGCACATTGAGCCAAAAAGCACAACAGGAAAGAAATAAAATGAAAATAAAAAATGTACCTTGCTTAATGCTCTCAGAAAGGTCACCTTTGGAATCCAGCTACCATTCCTAGACAACAGCTACATCAAAGGTGATTTTATGACTGTGGCCCGTTGTTTCTTATTTGTACGATTTATTAGTCCCATAAATTGTTCTGTAATTTGGTACTGCAGTGGGCTTGGCAGATCTGTTCACGTATCTTACATAATGTTTGGTTCTACTTGAATTTCAGTTACAATGTATTTGTAAAATGCCTAGGTTGCGTATACACAGTGAACTTGTGGTTAGAGCAAACCTAGACCTAAACATCACATTTCTAAGAAAGGTGTTTGTATTCTTTTATTTTTCTTGAGTAATTTGGAAAAAAATGTATCAGGACTTAGATTTAGGTACATGTTAACCCCTGCGTGTACTATTGGTATTGGAGTGTGAAGAGTTTCTTCAGGATTTTACGTAAATGCACGGTTTTCTACACAGAGATCACTCAGCTGTTCCGTGACACTTGACATTAATCACATACGCTGATCAACCAAGACTTGGCTTTCATATAGGAAATAATTTAGAACATATTTCTAAATGACTGCTTGTTATTACAGCCAATGTAATTACCTAGCTAATGACAGTATCTGTTCATAATCAAAGTAGTCAAAAATACCAAGTTTAGTAATTAGACCATATAATTCCTTAACAGCTCAATTGTATAATGGAAAAGTACAATGCGTTTAGTCAATTTGCTCCAAATAACTCTTGCGCATTCAAAATTGGGAATTCCACAGTGTATTCTTTTGCCATTTAAAACTCAGGCTAGAAGGTTTAGGTTAGAAAACGTGGCTCCCTCCTATGTCCCACGTGAAATTTCTTGGATGTCACATTACAGTGGAGATCCATTTCGCCTCAAACCATTTGGAGGGTATAACATTTACTCCTTGTCACCAGCGTTCATTCCCGTAAGAGAAATGAATAAGAATTCGAACACAATGAAACAATCTTTGTGGAGCAATTTTAATGATTCTGTCATTATGGAAAACTATAGAAAATCATGTTTCCTCCTTTATCAACTCAGATACTCAGTGGCATTTGAAAGCTAAGACATGAAACAGGAATGGGAGAAAGCTCTTCTGTATTTTTGTCTTAAGCATATCATATTAATGGAAATCTATAAAGCAGACACAGATAGTGTCACAAATGCCAACTGACACGTGGTATAACGGGTAGCTGTGCAAAAATCCAGCCGGAAAAGCACTAAAAAAGGCTAATTTCATTTCTCCCAGCTGCCTGCCTCTCAGTTCCTTATCTCAGCTATCAGGTTTGAATAAATTTCATCTCCCACACTACAAGTAATGAGCAAGCAATGACTTAGGAAGCACAGAGACCAAGCTGAGACAGAATTAGAATGCAATTTTAATGAGACGGAGCTGAGAAAGTAGAAGCGTTACTCATTTGACAGACTTGGCAAAATATCCAGTGTTATTTCAAATGCTCTTTCCTTTCTACAAAGAAACTGTCAAATATTAAAATACAAATTAAAAAAAAATAGAGCGCTGACGAATTCTGTAGGGGCAGATTGCTAATGTGATTAGAAGCTAAAAAATAGTTATTAAAGAAGTCGTTTAAGGAGTAGGGCAACTGCAACTTAAAATGTAAATGTGTTAAGTAGAAATATTCCTAGGAAAACAAGCACCAGGCTTTGGTTTTTCTGGAAAAAGGCAAAGCACATTAACATTGAGGTAACACTCAACTCTTTGAGACGAGGGCCAGAAATAGTTGGGGGAGTAGAGACTACACAAATATTTTCTTTGTTAGCACTTAGCTGGAAGTCTATAAAATCATGGTAAATGGCTTTGAAATACCCTGAAAAGCTGGTGTGGAAACAAGTTACAGGCAGGCATGCATTTTTGTGTTTTTGAAGCTTGAGAGCCAATATTGATTACAGTAGGAAGGGGTGGTGGGGACCGTCCCTTGGAACAGTACAGGAAGGTGGCCTTGCGCTCCTAAGACAGGTTTCCACCAAAATGAAAGCACTTATTTTTACCCTGAAAAAAAAGAAATCATGGCATACTTGCTCCATGAAAAAACTGGGTGGCACAAAGTTCCAAGAGCTTAAAACGTGGGAGGACTCCAGCCCAGCAGCAACCCTGCGAAGGGATTTTCGGTCATGCTGCACACACTCCATTCGTCAGCTTCTGGGGGTGTCCGCTGCCTTTTCAGCCAAGCCAAGACAGAGTGTGCCTCAGAGCTGCGCGGCCACACCGCTTACAGTCTCCGCTCTGCAGCCCTTGGTCTCCCCACCCCCCTGCTCTTAACCTACCCCTTACTGTTGCTGTCTTTCTTTTAGTGATTACTTCCTGCCGGCTTTTCTAGTGCATAAAACATCTGTGATTTGCTACAGGCCCTCCGTGTTTAGACGCAGAGCCTCACAGCAGGTGCCACTTAGAAAAAAGAGCCCCTGGGAGCCTGAGTGCGCAAGTGCTATCCCATGACCCCAGGGTCAGGTCACTGTGGCTGCACAAAATTTACCAGGGAAAGGCTCCGTCCATCAACAACTGCAAACAGTGCTGCGAAAGACCAGGCTTTTAAGGGTGCGATAAGCTTGTGAATATGTATCTAAAAAGATGCGTGTGTGGACTTTGGGAATTAGATGTGGATCTCTGGTTCTGCAGCAAACAAATGACAAGAAAAAAAGAAATGAAGTGTTTCTCTAATGCTGGTGGTAGGGAGGCTTCCCTGGTGCCCCCAGGCTCCCAGGCCTCTGATTGGCTTCCTTGACTTTGAAGTCAGGGTCCCTCAAAGCTGTGAAATTTCCTGGATGACAAACAAGGCTGGGGAAACTCTGTTTGAAGAAATTAGTGTTGATAGCCATGGGGCCCATACATGAGGTTTACTTTTAACACCCGAAACGGGGTGCACTGCTTTTCCATGTAAATGTCCCCAAAACAACAAGGCAGAAATGTAGTTGAAGGGATTTAATGGAGCTAATTATACTTGGTGACCCTCTCCAGTGTTCTCTGGCTTCTTTCTCTCTTGAATGCTAGGAGGATTATGTTGTATGCGGCAGCATCTTGTACTGAATACCAGCATTCCGTTACCAGGATCTTGATGACAATATTTCATGTCGAATGTGCCCCCTTCAGCACAGCTACATCAGTTTATTAAGGAAATGCTGTTCAAGAAATCTGAAGAAATTCCAAAGCAATCTGGGAGTATTAAAAATGTTTTCCCACTGATGCCCAACAAGTTAGGTTTTGGTGTGTTGAAGGCAGTCCCTGTTGGGTGGCCTTATGAAGTTAGCAGAAAAATTAGGTATTATGTAACATTGCATATACAATGATACCGAATTGGAAGATGAGATTCCGATTCAGGAAGGAACAATGCAAGAAGGTGGTAGAACGGATCCCTAATCCTCACCATGCTATGCATTGGGTTCTATGCTTGGAGTACTCACTACTGTGTCTGCTTGTGTCAGGGTTCGAGGGGGGTTTTCATAAAGCATGAAGTCTTGTCCCACAACCTCCACCTGATTGCTAACAAAGCACTGTATGTTTTCCTAGATAATAGGATAATAAATATTCTTGAGATGTTATTTTGTCAGTTAAAGATATTAATCAGGAAAAAATGAATACGCGAAGCAGTGCTTAAGTTTAGCAGTTGTGTTCAGAGCATCAGAGGTGGGCCTGGCGCATGCCGGGCATCCTTGTCATTCCACGGCCCGTGGTCCTGGACACCGTCTGTTACTGTTCACCATCAACTCCCTCCTCCGTTTTGGTGTTGAAGTGTTCTCATTTGGAAGGCTGAGAGAGAGAGGGAGAGGATGACTTCTGCTCCATTGGTTCATTCTACCCAGTACCCAGAGAGGGCAGGGCTGGGCCACCATCTGGGTCTCCCACACGGGTGGTGAGACCTCGGCAGCCTGAGCCACCATCTGATGCCTCTCAAGGACCATATAATCTGGAAGCTGGAATGAGGAGCCAGGGCAGGTATGGTGGACTCAGGCACTCCAGTTAGGGGAGTGCAAACATCGTAACTGCTAGGCCAGATCTCAGCCTCCTGTCCCTGTCTGTGTCTTTCGTTTCTTGCTGTATGGACGTGTTGGTACAGCCTATGAGGGCAACTCCTTGACATACGTACTCGCCAGTCAGCTTTCATGTCAGATCCTCAGCTTCTTGTCTCTGCCTAAGGATTAGCGAAGACTGGTCTGTTCCCGAGAGCTTGGATACTGAGATAATGGCTAACAATACTGTGTGTGTGTGTGTGTGTGTGTGTGTGTGGCGGGGGGGGGGGGCAAGCAGCTGTCACTCAAGCAGGTGGCTTGGAGTCTTGGAACCAGGGAGCAGAGAGAGCCATGGGGGCTGAAAACCATCTCCAAGAACGGGAGGAACCCATAATACCTCTATCTCTTAATGTCACTTCTGAGTTTGCCCAAAAGTAGAACCAAGAACTTAGATTGGACTGAATCACACTCTGGAGTTCCCTTTCTAGCATCACGGGTCCTGTGCGGCTGGCATGGGGTGAAGTCCTTAACCTCTCACACGCACCTTCCGTCTTGGGCAGTGCTGGGGTAAGCAGTGCCTACCTACAGGAGTGAGTGAGACGTTGCTGGGAATCCACGCTCGTTAAGTTGCCTGTGAGCGTGGCAAAGCCGTGCTGTTTTGCACAGAGAATTTCTCACGAGGCACGCAAGGAAGGAGCCAGGAACACGGCTTGCCACCTGACTCCCCTAACAGCTTTTGCAAGAGACGGTTGTGAAGGCAGCCGGACGGGAGGGGATAAGCGTGGAGTGCAGGGGTTGGCTGAGGAGAGGCCTTCTGGGGCTTCCTGAGTGGGAGCAGACTCTGTATAGCATGCATGAAAATCAGCAGGCTCAGCGGGCGCACACAGGGCTCAGAACACCGTAAGTCCCCCGTGGTCTCTGTGGTCCTAGGGTCCCGACAGGTCTGAGTCAGCGTGGGGAGTTTTAACAAAGTTTCCTGTAAGGTGAGCTTGGAGTTTCAGAGGGCCCCAGGTCGTCCCCCCCGCAGGCTGTGGTTTGCCCATCATGCGTGACACGCTTGGTGTCAGCTCAGTACAACCTCCTACTCTCTGCTCTGCGTTCACCAGCCTTTCTTCCCCCCTCAGTGTGCACCTGACATTTAGAAACTTGGCCTTGTTGTCAATACTGTGACTGCATCGGGGACCACGATGGCCTGTCTGGGAGGGTTTCTCAGTTCCCCACACACAATTCTCACGCCAGGAGCCTTTTCAGCGAGGTGACTTCTGGTATTCTGCCCGAATGACACATTCTCAAGGCAAACACGATGTTGCCTTTACTGCTTTCCTTGCCCCTTTGGGTGGCTCTACCCACAGGGCTGCGATGGTTTCTATAAGCAAAAGCTGCCTTGGGCAAATTAATAACAAGTCGCACCTCGCCCATTTTCCTATTTATAGGATATTCCTCCTGATAATATTTTTTTAAAAATCAGAAACATTTAATCATGTTAAAAAAAATGACATGACATACCATTCAGCACTGTCACCAACTTTCAGTGTGCAGTTCAATAGTGTTAAATTGACTCAGACTGTTGGGCAGCTGACCTCCAGAACTTACTATTTGAAAAGCAGTGTGACAGGGGGAGAGAGAGAGAGGGGGGTCTTTGATGTGCTGATTGACTCTCCAGATGGCTGCAGTGACCAGAGCTGGGCCATTCCAAAGCCCGGAGCCAGGAGCCCCATGCAGATCACCCACAGGGATGGCACAAACTCAAGTTCTTGGTTCATTATCTTCCGCTTTTCCGGGTGCATTAGCAAGAAGCTAGCTGGGAAGAGGCACGGTTGAATGCTCCAATATGGGATGCTTAACAATGCTGACCTCTCTAGAACTTTGTTTTCTTGGAAGCTGTGACATTGCACAAATAAGAACACCCCCCGTCCCCTCCCACCAGAATCTCTGGAAGTAGCTTTAATTATTGGTTTTGATCTATATGTTCAGATGTGATCCTGTAGAAACATCTATCTGGTCCTTAGACTAATGCCTTTGCAAAATAGTATTGTTCATTGGAAAACTGCTCCGTTCAGAAATGGGATACCTAAAATTCTCATTTTCTGCTTCTCTGTACAACATTCATAGTTAGAGTAATTAGGAAGTATGGGAGTTGATAGGTGATCCTGTCCTGTCTGGTGCTGAGTGTGCCTTTCACCCTGGGCTCGGATTTGGTTGTGGAGGAGGTGTGAGGATGGTTTTCCTCTAAGACCATGATGACTTGGAGACAACTAGATTACACGCTCCTTCACCACACAGAGTGATTCTTAAAATACAGTCTGGATAATTGAGGTCAAAGCGATTTTTGGGTGTCTAATCTCCCACTTCTCTGCCTCATTTGGCATATTTAGATTTAGTCTGCATTAGTATCTGAGGGCGGCTTACTCTGCCTGTGTATCTAACAACTTAGAACATGGTTACCCAAGTTCCATAGTGAAGCCGTTGAATGTGGAAAAACAGCAGTAAAGCAAGGAGAATTCTCTCTCAAGCCTTTAATTCTTGTTATGGACGATCAGATTCCACTTCCGTTTTCTCACTCACCTGCTAGTGTCCAGTGTTGATTGCTCCTCAAGTATAGGTCCTGACATCTCATCTTTCTGCCATGGCCAATGGCTTTTCTTCCTAAAAGTCATTCAGTGTCTTCGTATCCCCCAGGTTTCAATAAAACAGCTTCTCCATATTGAAAAATTGTCTGAGAGGGGTTTTATTGCAATGCACCTCTGAATGTGGTTGAAAACAAATAGCACGCATTGTATGGGGATCTTCAGAAACTTGGCGGGAAAATGGGGTTAATGATGATGAGCTCAGGGATATACATTGAGGCAAGTGATTGAAGCCACTGATGAGGATGCCTGCATCCCATAGTAGAGCGTGTGGGTTGGAGTTCCCCCTGCGCTTCCGGTCCCACTTCCTGTCGATGCACATCCTGAGGGACAGCGGATGATGGCTCAGGTGCTTGGGTTCCTGCCACCCATATGGGATAGCCAGATAGAACTCCTGGCTTCTGCCTGGGCCACTCCTGGCTGTTGTGGGCATTGGAGAGTGCATCTGCCTTACCAATAAATAGAATGAACAACCTTTTAAAAGTATACTTTCTGTGCAAAAACCCTGTTTTTCATAATACATGGAAAAATGTATGTTAGAATAAAAACTATATATAGGTTTCATTAATTTTTTAAAAAGATTTAAGATTTATTGTTTTTGAAAGAGTTACAGAGAGAGAGAGGTCTTCCATCTGATGGTTCACTCCTCTGACGGCTGCAATGGCTGGAGCTGTGCCAATCTGAAGCCAGGAGCCAGGAGCTTCTTCCGGGTCTCCCATGTGGGTGCAGGGGCCCAAGGACTTGGGCCATCTTCTATTGCTTTCCCAGGCCATAGCAGAGAGCTGGATTGGAAGAGCAGAGGCTGGGACTAGAACCAGCGTCCATATGGGATGCCGGCACTTCAGGCCAGGGATTTAACCTACTGCGCCACAGTGCCTGCCCCTGTTTAGTTTTTTGGAACTCATTTTTTAATTCCATTTTCTGATGAACTTTTTAGAAGTACTCTCGCATTGGGAAGGGATCTCAATTGCATTTTTGTGAGCATGTTTCTTTTTAAAAAGCTCCATTTACACATTTTTTTGGGCACATTTTGTTTTGATCAGCATAATTAACATGTCCCTAAATTTGCTCCTGTACCAGATTTTACAACCACAATAGGAAACAGGATTCACTGTTGTGTTTGTTTCTTAGAGTCAAATCATTTTGAGGGACTGAGGTCACTTCACTGGAACCCCCAGAATGCTTTTGTCCCTTCGGAGGCTGGGACGTGATCAGTATTGTTGTCGATGAGGACTGGTGAATGCTGCCGTCTGTCCTGGGGATGACATGAGAGGTGTGTTCCGCCGGGTGCCATGAAAGGGATGATACATCCTCCGCGGAGCTGGTCGGGGATCCACGCCAGCTCCTCACGGTGTGAGCTCCCAATTGAAGTGCAAGCTGTGATCTAGGGCTTGAAAGAGACCTTGAAAATGGCAAAACAAGACCCTGTGCTCAGAACTGACCAAACCGAGCTGCCGAGAGAAGCACCCACTATTCTCTTAGAATGCTCGTCGCAGGGAATGTCATAGATGGAAAGAAAAGAGAGAGGAAGAGAAGGGAAAAAGGAGGCTTTTGTGCGCTGGGACCCCACAGACCTGAAATCAAGAGATAATGCCATAGGGATGGAGCTTGCCTTCTTTCTCCATTCCAATGCGCAGAGAATGTCATTCATGGCCACACTGAGGACTTAGAAAAATATTTTCTTGTGAAGTTAGCCTCATCAGTAAAAGTGGATTCTATTTGGCATATAAGGTTGTTGAGAAATATCTGTGCCACATTCTTGGCTGGACTGGAATAAGGAGATTCCAGAGGTTCCTAAAGTATGCATAAAGTAACATCCCTGGTAGTTCAAGTTGCAGTTAAAACACTTCTCTTACTGACCCTGGAGTGAAAGGCCTGCTTGCTTCTTGATTATTCTTAGCTTCCAAATACTTAAACAGGTTTTTCTCTCTTGTTAAATGCAGTCATTGAAAAAACAATGTATAGGGTAGTGTTTTGTTCTGCAGCAAAACTTTGGCTACGTCTGTGGTGTCCTTCAACTGTGTTCACTGTCAGATGTGCTGGCCTCGGTCCTGACCTTGACCTTGCCTATGGTGCCTGGGTTGGGCCTTGGAAGCTGAATATGCCCTAATGGCTGACCACCAGACAGTGGTCTGCCTCTGCATGGGTCCCCTGTGCCCAGAGGCATCCAATGAGCATTTTGAAGAGTGTACCATACAGTGCCAGGCCATTAATGAAGTGGCGGTGATCCATCTCTGTGGAGGACCATGCAGAGAACAGCGCACTATCCTCAACCATTAAGTACAGTCTCAGAGAGACGGCCCCCAGTGAGCTCCAGGACAAGTTGGGAAGCGTTTGCTGCAGACAGACCAGCTGCCTTTGAAAACCTGTCTTGGTCAGTGGAGCTTTGCACTTGGCTTTGAGCCTTGAGAGTTCCCTCTCTAGATGCTGGTTGGTCAGTCGGACCGAGTTTATTTGGTGATCCAAGTCCAAGGAGATGACCTTGGAGCTACCGCACTGTTGAAGCAGAGTTAAGTAGCAGCATTTATGACTTCATGAGCAGGTACCTGTCTACAAGGTGCTCTAAAGGAGGCAGGGGGTGGAGGGGTGGGGTGGTTACACATGATCTGTGTACTGTGGGTTATGCTATTTTTGACCGTTGACTGGTCTCTGTGGTGAAGAGATTTGTATTTTTGCTGACCTACTTGGATTTGGTTAGCTTTCTCTGGCCCAAGTCCCAGAGAAAGCTGGGATACCATCTCATGCCTTCTCTGTCCTGGGGCCTCGGAAGATTCCGGCATCTCAGAATGACAGGGCTCTGCCCTCTAGCTTCTGATTTGTGGGCAATAGACCTTCCACTAACAGTCTATCTGCTCCTCTAAAGATGGAGTGCTAATCCAGAGGGACTCAAAACGGCTCTGTCATTTTCTAGATGACGGCTCCTGTTTTCCACTGGCTCCTGGCACATGCGCCATCATCCATCTATGTCAGGGAGACACTTGCCTATCGCTTTTACAATGCCTTTTGTTGAAGGCGTGAAACTGAGCTCATCAGTCTTGGGAGGAAGTTGTTGCTTCTGCTAAACTAAGTTTAAACTCCGCTGTGGATTTCTGATATGACACTTATTTTTATTAGACATTGTCAGGATTATTTATTGTCTCCTGGAAGCCTGCTACAGTTTACAACAGGGAAACTTAGTCATCCGATTGAGTAGTGTGAATTAAAAGTTTCAGCACTTGATATTCACATATTAACTTCATTTTTTTGGCAACTCTTGATTAAGAAATTACTTGCTGAAGAAGAGCTAGAAGCTGAATCAGGATCATAGGAAGTAAAATTTAATTCAAATAATTTGTTATATATAAAAATTGAGCATTTAAAAAAACCATAAGATCAGTCATCTGATAGCTGATGAGATACCATGAAACACCAAAGAGAATCATTTGCATATGTTCTTGATCAATTTGTGTAGATAAAATTTACTCATACTGCAAACTGTTTTTCTATTCCTCATTTGGGCTTTGACCAGTCTGAATCAGTCTAGCCCTACCCATTCAGGAAGCTTCTGAAGGGGTCTCAGCTACTACAAACAGCTGAGACCGTCACAATTCTTTGTTCGTATCTTAAGTCACAGCCTGTAGGGTAGTTAAGAGTATCAAAGGCGGGGACTTGCCATGAAATCTTGAAAGAGTGATACCTGGCTGTCCGAATCAAGTGCTGAAGCTGGTGTGGACGAATCTGTGGTTTAGGGTGCCTGCATCCCATATCTGAGTCCTGGTTTGAGTCCTGGCTCCTCTGCTTCTGATGTAGCTTCAAAGCTAACATACCTGGGAAGGTGGCAATGGATGGCCAAAGCACTTTAGCACTTCACTATCCATCTGGGGGACCTGGGTGGAGTTTTTGGCCCCTGGCTTTGGATTGGTGCAGCCCTGGCTGTTGGAGTGACTGTGGAGTGAACCAGCAGATAGAAGATAGGCCTCACTGCCATTCTTTCAGGTAAAATAGAAAATAAATTAATAAATCTTGAAAACAAAACAAAACAAAACAAAAAACAAGAGCTGTGTTTTGTGGCTTTCTCATACTCTCTAGTCTGAGCCACATCCCCAGCTCCTCTCCCACACATGTGGAATCCCAGGAGTCTTCCTGAGTGGCCCCTCTCATAGGTGTGGCTGGGGGAGCAGGGGCTATCCCTTGGCTGCTGCCTCCTTTCTTTCAGCCTTGGGAGGCACCATGGCTGTGACAGTGTTGGAGAAGTTTCTGCTAAGAGTCCTTGTGAGGTTGGCTGCCCGTTCACAGCACAGTGCTTCAGAGAGGAGCAGTGCTCAAGGCTGCTGCTCATGTACAAGGTGTTCCTGGGAGCTCTAGATGTGAAAGAGGAGCTTGGAATAGAATCCTGGGCAGGACACAGCCTCAGAACCCTGGTACTAGGTCCATTTTCTTTAATTTTTGCTCAGACCAATAAAATGGACACTGAAGAAAGGATATGGGCTCAACCACTGTTGTCAGAATATTTGAGTGTGTGTAACACTCAGTGTAAATGAAATCAGGAAAGTGAGCACAATGACTAAATAGAAAAAAATGACTAGACACTGCTTGTATTTTTTTTTAATTTTTTATTAAAAAAATTTTTTTTTGACAGGCAGAGTGGACAGTGAGAGAGAGAGACAGAGAGAAAGGTCTTCCTTTGCCGTTGGTTCACCCTCCAATGGCCGCCGCAGCTGGTGCGCTGCGGCCAGTGCACCGCGCTGATCCGATGGCAGGAGCCAGGTACTTCTCCTGGTCTCCCATGGGGTGCAGGGCCCAAGCACTTGGGCCATCCTCCACTGCACTCCCTGGCCACAGCAGAGAGCCAGCCTGGAAGAGGGGCAACCGGGACAGAATCCAGTGCCCCGACCGGGACTAGAACCCGGTGTGCTGGTGCCACAAGTCGGAGGATTAGCCTAGTGAGCCACGGCACCGGCTTAGACACTGCTTGTAAATAGAAGCATTATTGTGTTTATTAAGGCAGAACCAGAGGCAGGCATGTGGTGCAGCAGTTACATTGTCTCTCTGGATGCTCTTATTCCACATGGGAGCATCTAGGCTCAAGTAAGGCTCTGCTTCTGATCCAACTTCCTGCTGATGGACACAGAGGGAGGCAAAATGATAGGTTCCTGTCCCCATGTGGGAGATTGGAACTCAGCTCCAGGGTCTCGGTTTCTGCCTTAGTTTACTCCTGGCTGTTGATTTTTTTTTTTTTAATTTATTTGAAAGACCAAAAGACTGAGAGATTGATCTTACATCCACTCAGCTCCATCCCCCAAATACCCACAACAGCCAGGGGTTGGCCGAGCCAGAGGTGTCCTCTTCAGTGTATTTCACCAGTGATTGACAGTTTTCATTGTAGGCTTCTTCCACTTCTTTAGTTAAATTTGTTCCCAGATAAATTATTATTTTAGCTGTTGGAAGTAGGATTGCTATGCATCTGACTTTCTCTCTCTGCCTGTCTAATTTAAAGAATTAAAATAGTAGAAATTTTTTATATGATGCATCATTTCACGTGTGCTTATTTCTCCTAGCCCGAAGTATTCAAGGTGTAACTATATTTAGGATGTGTCAGAATGCCATTCCTTTCTGGTTTTCAAATTATTGTTACAAGAGGAACTCTTGAAATATTTTTGTTTAGATCTACAATAACCTTTTGCTATAAACAAAAAGAAAAAAGAATGAACACTCGCACCCTACCACTGGTGTCTCAACATACTCCATCTGGATCTCCCATGTGGCTGACAGGGGCTTAGTATATCACCTGCCTCCCAGGTGCTTTAGCAGGAAGATGGATCAGAAACAGATAAGGAGGTGAAACTCGGTCCCAGGCACCCTAATATGGAATGTGCGCATTCCATGTGGTGCTACCACAGTGCCAGCAACTAAGTGCCACCTTTTCTCCTTGGATATCTGACTCCTAGGAAGGGGTGAACTCATTCATACAAATAGGAATAAAATGAAATTAAATATGCATGAACTTGAGCCATGCTGATTTTTGAAAATAGTTCTGTTCATTTAAAAGGCAGAGGGAAAGAGAGAGAAATTTCATCTGCTTATTCACTCCCCAAATGGACCCAAAAGCTAGGGATGAACCACACTGCAGTCAGGAGCCCAGATCTCTATCCAGGTCTCCTGTATAGGTGGCAGGAAATCAAGTACTTGTCCCATTATCTGCTGCCTACCAGATGTATTGGCCAGAATCTGGAGTGGAAGTGGAGGTGGGACTTGATCCCAGGCATGCTGGTAGGGGATGTGGGTATCTCAAGCAGTGGCTTAACCTGTTGTGGTACAATGGGCATCCCTAACCCCCTAGTTTGAACAAAAGTATGAAGCAATGATGGGTTTAGAAATTTTAGATACTAATTCTATTTATCTATTTTCATCTCATTTTTTCAGATGTACCAGTTGACTCATAATTTTATAGGCATTTATTTTTTATGTCTGAGATTTCCAGGGTGGAATAAATCAATAATTTTAACAAAAAATCATCTTGCAACACATGCATTTACAGGGAGTGATAATGGTGTTTAACTCGTAAAACTGTGATGTGTTAGATGAAGAAAGAGCTTTACTGCACGCAGATGAGGGCTAATGGTTAGGATATGTCGAATGTGTTAGCATGAGGATTCCAACTGGAGTCTAAGAATCAGAAACAATGAGATTAAACTGAGGGAGAGAAGATTTGGGGAAGGAACAGTGTTCCCAGTTGGTTAGTGAAGCAAATATTTACAAGACCCACCAAGGGATCGTCAGCAGAGACCAGCTCTTCAGGGAGAGACTTGACAAGCAGCTAAACTAACTCTGCGAGTCTGTAAGGGAATCAGACCGCATGTCCCTCTGGCAGCGTGGACAAGAAGCCTCAAGAATTGGAGGGAGGTGGCTGAGCTTTAGGCTCAGGCTGTAGAGAAGGAAATCACACCTCTTTGCGCAGCATAGCCATGTCATCAAGGGTAAGGCCGAAGTGAACTGATCCTGGCTCTCCTTACTCTGATCTGGCAGACTTGCTACTGCTCAGGAAAACTTTGCCTTCTTGCTTTTTAAAATGATCTTCTAAAGCAAAAGTGTAGGCCTTACAAAGTCTTAGAATTCATAGATAGAACATCCGATATTAGATATTTCTAAACTGTAGGCCTTACAAAGTCTACTATTTCACACTTAGAATATGTGAGGTTACATATTTCTACTTAATAGAAGTAATAATGAAAAATAGGAAAATATTTTGATTGTGCCTTTTCTGTAAAATGTAAGTTGAAGCATCCTTAGAACTGTGAAAGCGAGAGAAAATGAATGAAGGAAACCTAAGTTATGTATGGGTCATGAAGGGGAATAAACTGTGTTTTCGTTATTTTCATTGTTTTTGCAGGACATCCAGCAGACTAACAGCACTACTGGGGATCAGTGATCACCATTGCTAGGAAGTGATCAGTGGATATCGATGGTTAGTTTGTTGGAATGTATCTCTGGGCACGCAACAAGTTTTCCAAACTTCTGATTTTCCTCTTTGTGGAGCCTGAGTGGTGCTTAACTCTGGGAGCAGCTTTGATGACTGCACATAGGTGACTTGGTCCCATGCTGCACCTGTAGCCTGGCCTTAAAGCCTCACCTGTGCTTGGTGAGCATTTTCCTGCTCACCCTAGAAGACTGTGTGGTAGCCAAATTCAGGAAAAGGAATCACAAGGCAACAAAAAAAGTGCAGTATTACATTTGAGCACATTTAAATGTTTATTTTTATTAATTTGAAAGGCTGGGGCCGGTGCTGTGACGCAGCAGGTTAATGCCATGTCCTGAAGCGCCGGCATCCCATATGGGTGCTGGTTCAAGACCCAGCTGTTCCACTTCCAATCCAGCTCTCTGCTATGGCCTGGGAAAGTAGGAGAAGATGACCCAAGTCCTTGGGCCCCTGCACCCATGTAGGAGACCCAGAAGAGGCTCCTGGTTCCTGGCTTTGGATTGGTGCAGCTCTGGCCATTGCAGCCAGTTGGGGAGTGAACCATTGGATAGAAGACCTCTCTCTCTCTCTGCCTCTCCTCTCGCTCTCTCTGTGTAACTCTGAATTTCAAATAAATAAATCTTTCTTAAAAAAATTGGAAAAGTAGAGACAATGAGATCTCCGATCTTCTGAGTGACTCTGCCAATGGCCACAACCGCTGGGGTTGGGTCATGTTGAAACCCTGGAGTTGGAATTCCATCAGGATCTTCACTGTGGGTGGCAGGAACCCGAGTACTTGGGCCATGTTCTGCTGCCTCCCCAGGTGTATTGTCGGGAAGCTGGCTAGGAAGCCGAGCAGCTGGGATCTGGACTGGCATTCC
Source organism: Oryctolagus cuniculus (assembly GCF_051225735.1). Lineage (NCBI taxonomy): Eukaryota > Metazoa > Chordata > Mammalia > Lagomorpha > Leporidae > Oryctolagus > Oryctolagus cuniculus. Next base: position 15,787,106 of record NC_142872.1, read on the forward strand.
AGGATGATGTGGCATTGCAGGCATCGACTTGATCCTCTGCACCACAATACCTTTCCGCCTACAAGTGGCATATTAAGTGCTGTACCAATTGCCTGTTGCACACAGCACTTCTTGTTGTAGGAAAATCTCTTGTTCGTTTTATTATATAATTGCAGAAATCAGTGAGATTAGTTAGTAGCCTTACTTTAAAATGATTTTTTTTAAAAAAATGATTGTATGTATTTATTTGAGAGTTAGAGTTACAGAGAGGGAGAGAGAAAGGCCTTCCATCTGCTGGTTCATTGACCAATTGGCCACAATGGCCGGAGCTGGGCTGATCTGAAGCCAGGAGCTTCTTCCAGGTCTCTGCTGTGGATGCAGGGGCCCATCGTCCACTGCTTTCCCAGGCCTTAAGCAGAGAGCTGGGTCAGAAGAGGAGCAGCCAGGACATGAACTGGTGCCTATATGTGATGCTGGTGCTGTAGGCAGAAGATCAACCCACCACGCCACAGTATCGGCCCCAGTAGTATTACTTTTTTTTTAAATTTAGTTTTAAAAATTTTTTATCTTAATTTTTATTTTTTAATTTTTTTAAAGATGTATTTATTAGAAAGTCAGAGTTACACAGGGAGAGGAGAGGCAGAGAGAGAGGTCTTCCATCCGCTGGTTTACTCCCCAGATGGTTGCAACAGCCGGAGCTATGCTGATCTGAAGCCAGGAACCAGGAGCTTCTTCTGGGTCTCCCTCGTGGGTGCAGGGGCCCAAGGACTTGGGCCATCTTCTACTGCTTTCCCAGGCCACAGCAGAGAGCTGGATTGGAAGTGGAGCAGCCAGGACTAGAACCGGTGCCCATGTGGGATGCCAGCACTTCAGGCCAGGGCATTAACCCACTGTGCCAGAGTGCCGGCCCCTTTATCTTAATTTTTAAATGCCACATCAAATACACTCGTTAAGCTCTTCTGCCCTGTGATTTTATTTGCTTGAGTTACTTTCTCTCCAGGTAGAGTTATCCTAGACGCGATACACTCAACGTTAATGAAGAATTCAGTGTCCCCTTTGCCTGATAATTTAAGTAGAGTGGTTGAAAGCAGCAGAAAGGACCATGTCGTCACCTGGGGCTGTTCTGTGAGGCCAAGCAGTTCAGTATTTAAAGTTTCAAGGTTTGGGGAATATATTGATTAGGGTGAGTTTCAATTGCCATGTTTTCTAGCCGATATCTCATATTCAGTAGCTTTTTGATAAGTAGTCACTAGTGTTTTATTTATTAATATTTGAAAGTGTCTATTGAAGAGGCAGGAAGAGAGATCTTCCATGGAGTGTTTCACTCCCCAAATGCCTGGATGCGAAAGCCACGAGCCTGGAACTCTGTCTAGGTCTCCCACGTGGTGGCAGGGACCTGGGGGCACTGTAGCCATCACCTGCTGCCTCCCGGGGCACGTTAGCAGGAAGCTGAGTCAGCAGTGGAGGTGGAGCTCCATGCCGGGCACTCAGACGTGGGATGAGGATGTCTCTGCTGGAGGCTTAACCCTCTGCCACGAAGCCTGGTCCTTGATAAAATAATTGTAATCAAACCTTACTTCCTACTTCCTATGCTTGGTTCAGGGAGCTGACCCCATGCCCTCAAGGCAAATTCTAAGCTGCCAAATTCAGCAAGATTCCACTAGCACTTGGTTCTTACACGCACACACACAGTCCTGTTCCCAGCTGACAGCTTCCTGTTGCACTTGACTGTTCTTTCTTGTTTAATTGCACGTTATTTCTTTTAAATGCGTTGTTCTCATTTGTGCTTGAAATGCAGGATCCCAGGTATGGAAAACACTCTGAGTGCATGCATCCAGCGCTGGTTCCCACAGTGGCTGGAGACCAGCATCCCTTCCTGCCAGGCAGTGTGCATAGAACCAGGGCACTAAATCCCTGCCAGGCCTCATCTAAGTTGTGTACTTCATCTTGAGCTCATTTGACTGTCATCAAATGTGCAATTTACCAGATTCTCAGATTTACAAAAAGTTATTTCTTGTGACTGCTCATAATGTTTTGGGGCAATTCCCATGGAAAGGAAGGTTTTTTTTAAAAACCATTTTTTGATGATTTCTGTGAAATTCTGTTTGGCTGTTGTGAAGTTGTGGTGCGCTTGAATTTGACTTTGGCAGTGAACATTTTAATGTGGCCTGGCAAAGTACATTAATGTCTGGGTTTTTTCTTTTTTTTTCTTTTTGGACTTTTGGTCTTGGGCTTTTGGAACTGCACATTTATAGTGTGTTTTGAATACAACTGTTGTGCATAACTGGATGTCAATGATTTTATGAACTGTAGAGACAATTTCATAACTTCTACAAATGAGTCTGTTGGTTATGTACTGTTCAGAATTAATAGATATTTTTACCTGGTTGACGACAAAAATACTTTACGTGTGTTTGAAAAAACCCAAGAAGCACTTAGTGTCTGAGATCTGAACCATACACACAGAATTGACTCCCAGTTTTGTGGGAGTAGCAAATTTATTTATTTAATCAGCTGGGTGACATGGCTACAGGGAAAAAAATCTTATATCTAAAACTAAACACAAAGAAAAAAACTTGAAAACAGAGATTTCAAGGCTGCTAAGATCTCCCAAGCAACCTTGCTAACTTTGGTATAAACTTGAAGTAGATACCACAGAGCAAGTATAAGGAAATCTATACTTTGGCTAAATTTTTCTTTTGGTGAATAGACTGCCTGCAAAATGGCCTTGGACGAACTGATTTTGGGTGAAGTGGTTTCTGCAAAATAAGTTTTTGGTGAACGAGTGAACTTGAAAAATTTTGCAAGTTAGTCATTTAGTCAATTGGCTTTCAGAAAGCTGATTTTCAGGGAATTACACTCGTTCACAATTCCCCAGAAAGTGATGAATAGAACAATCAAATGATAGATGGCAACACCAATTAGTAAGGTAAGACATCAAGGTGGTTTTTTTTTTTCTTTCTTTCTTTTCTTCTGGGATCTAAAAGATCTGATAACAGATTGAAGTTGAGGATGAAAGGGTTAGGTACTGCCTTACAAAGACCTGCCAGCTACTGGGCTCATTGGAGAGTACAGCTAAGGCAGAACTGGCCCCAGTATTTATCGTCTGCATCTCCTCTGCCACGCTCCCACGTATGCCATGACTGATAGAGAACTTTCTTGGTGCCTTTGGGCAGAATATAGTGGTCTTGGTAAAAGTCTTCTGGAAGCTAAGGAAAAGAGAAGGGGTCTCCAAGACCCAACTATCCCTAACTGTTGGGGATGTGCATAAGAAGGCAAGATTAGCTTTTGCTTCTTTTTTGGAGATTTTCTTGGTCATGGAGCTTGCTGACCTCATCCTGGCCACTCAGTCAAGCTTGGTCAAGTGCCTTTGCCTTTTCTGTGTCCTGGCCTCACCACTTGGCACAAGCATGTGTCTAGAATGGATGCGAGTGAGGTAGAAATGCCTGTGTCTCTGCCACCCCTATCCCATGCTCCTGGAATCTCACATTGCATGCAGTAGTGCAGGTGGGAAAGGTGACTCAGGTGATGTGTGAAGTTGGAAATGAGAATTTTACAGATGAACAGAACTGAGTCTCACGTAGAAAATGACATACTTTCTGTCGTGAAAAGTCAGAAAATTGGTGTGAAAAAGGGTATTTTCTTTTTCTTTTAAAGATTGTTTAACTCTGACTTTCAAATAAATAAATCAAAGAGGCAGAGAAAGAGGTCTTCCATCTGCGGGTTTACTCTCTAATTGGCCGCAATGGCTGGAACTGTGCTGACCCGAAGCCAGGAGCTTCTTCCGGGTCTCCCCTGTGGGTGCAGGGGCCAAAGCTATGGGCCATCCTCCACTGCTTTCCCAGGCCATAGTGGAGAGCTGGATCAGAAGTGGAGCAGCTTGGATGGGATGCTGGCACTGCAGGTGGCAGCTTTACCTGCTACACCACAGTGCCGGCCTGTAAACTGTATTTTCATGTAGGGGCAGTTATTGGAAGCCCTGAAGCCCTTTGAGATTGAACTTTGGTGAACGGATTCCCTGATACTCTTAGGAGAATCATGGAAGCTTAGGGAAATTGTGAAGGGGTCAGCCAATAATTGATAGGACCAGAATCAAAGTGGTCCAAGGGGATGGAGGACAAGAACTGGGTTTAAGAGAGTTACAGACGGCCTGGCTGCTGTGGCACAGTGGGTAAAGCTGCTGCCTGCAGTGCCAGCATCCCATATGGATGCTGGTTCGAGACCCAGCTGTTCCAATTCTGGTCCAGCTCTCTGCTATGGCCTGGGGAAGCAGTAGAAAATGGCCCAAGTCCTTGGGTCCTTCACCCACATGGGAGACCTGAATGAAGCTCCTGGCGTTGGATCAGCGCAGCTCTGGCTGTTGCAGCCATCTGGGGAGTGAACCTGTGGATGAAGACCTCTCTCTGTCTCTACCTCTCTGTAACTCTGCCTTTCAAATAAACAAGTAAATAAGTAAATAAATGAATAAATAAAATAGAGAATTTTTTTTTGTTAAAGATTCTTTTCATTTGAAAGGCAGAGTTGGAGAGAGAGAGAGGGAGACACAGAGAAATCTTCCATCTTCTGCTTTACTCCCCAAATGGCCACAACAGCTTGGGCTGGGCCAGGCCAAAGCCAGGAGCTAGAAGTTTCATCTGGGTCTCTCACATGGATGTGAGTGTCCAGAGTCTTGGGCCATCCTCTGCTGCTTTTCCAGGTGCATTAGCAGAGAGTTGGATTGGAAGTGGAACAGCCGGGACTTGAACTGGTGCCCATGTGGGGTGCCTACATCACAGGACAGCACCGGGCCCTGGGTATCTGGCATTAAAGGAACTGAGAGATGGAGCAGATGAAGAGGCAGGATTCGAGTTTGGAGTGTCTTGGAGAAGATGGTCAGAGCGGAACTAAAGATGCAGTTAGGACGATACAGACACACATCCACACACACACTAAATACACATATATGCATTGGATGTATATAATGGCATTAAGATTTAAAAGGAATGGACACAAGGTGGAAAACAGGTGTGCACGCCTTGAGGAGTGGTAGTGGTTGCAGCACTCCTGTTAGCAGTGGGATGTGCCTATGCAGGAAAGATCTTGTGGAAAATATTTCTGTTGTAAACAAGTTTTCTTGCTTTTCTGAAAGTCTCTCTTAGAGCACTTTGCCACTGAATGTAAAGATGAGAAATTTACGTTGTGTTAATTCTGTAAAGCGTGGAACACTTCATGCTGGTGTGTTGGCAGAGCGGGTTAAACTGCTACTTGGGATGCCAGTATCCCATATGAGCACCAGTTTGAGTCCTGGCTGCTCGACTTCCCATCCAGTTCCCTGCTAATGCACCTGGGAAAGAGGTGGTTGATGGCCAGAGTACTTGTGCGTGTGCCACACACGTGGGAGACCAGGATGGAGTTCCACATCCCTGGCTTTGGTCTAGCCTGGTCCTGGTTGTTGCAGCCATTTGGGGAGTGGATCAGTAGGTGGAAGATGCTTTTCTCTGTCTCTCCCCTTCTCTCTGTAACTCTTCCTTTCAAAAAATGTTTAAGAAGCCGGCGCCGTGGCTCAATAGGCTAATCCTCCACCTTGCGGCGCCGGCACACCGGGTTCTAGTCCCGGTTGGGGCGCCGGATTCTGTCCCGGTTGCCCCTCTTCCAGGCCAGCTCTCTGCTATGGCCAGGGAGTGCAGTGGAGGATGGCCCAGGTGCTTGGGCCCTGCACCCCATGGGAGACCAGGAAAAGCACCTGGCTCCTGGCTCCTGCCAGGATCAGCGCGGTGCGCCGGCTGCAGCGGCGGCCATTGGAGGGTGAACCAGCGGCAAAGGAAGACCTTTCTCTCTCTGTCTCTCTCTCACTGTCCACTCTGCCTGTCAAAAAAAAAAAAAAAAAAAAAAAAAAATGTTTAAGAAAGTAGCATTTTTCTGTTTGGAAGAATAATATCCACTTATAATAGAAAACTAAGAAAATACAATGCTAACAAAGATACTATTTTCAACTATAGAGATGTTTTGTGTCTATTTGAGTAAAACTGTCACTTTGTATCAGATGATAGGATTACAACTGGTTGAAATGAGCTGGGGAAATTGCTGATTTGTGCAGAACATTCTAAGTACAAAATAATATGAAGCTGTGGGTATGCGGCATGCGTGTCTGTGTGTTGGAGGTGGTGGTGGTGGCAGTTATATCAAGTTAACAATGACAGTCTTGGTGCCATTAATATGAAAATGGAAAATGTATGTCCCAGATACATGACAGCATATTATTTTTGCTCAATGGAAACAGATGTTGCAAAAAAATTGGATCTGAAAGTAATCTTGAGGGAGATATTTTTGGTATGTTGTACATTGTGTAAAGATGCAAATTCTTTTTCTCTTTACAACTGTAGGCTGCAGTCTCAACCATTCTGGGGAAATAGTTATATAGATGTGTGTATGCACGCGTGTGCGTGTGTATACATGTGAATATGTATGTATATAAGTTTTTACATGTCATTTTCCATGAACTTTAAAAATAATTATATATTTGTTTGAAAGTCAGAGTTATAGCATGAAGAGAAGCAGAGAGAGAGAGAGAGAGAGAGAGAGAGAGAGAGAGAGAGAGAAAGGAGGTTTTTCATCTGCTGTTTCACTTACCAAATGGCTGCAATGGCCAGGGCTGGGCCGGACTGAAGCTGGGAACCATTAACTTCTTCTAGGTCTCCCATGTGGGTGCAGGGCCCAGCACTATAGGACAATTCTGCACTTCTTTTCTAGACATCTTACAAGGGAGCTGGGTCAGAAGCAGGACAGCTCAGGCTCAAACTGGAGCTCTTTTAGGGTGCTGTGGACTTTATCCAATATGCCACAATCCTGGCCCCACTATATATTTTTAAAAGCAATAAATAACCTAAGAGGAAGTAAAATTTAAGGAGAAAATCTGACATCTTCCTACAAGAATATGGTCAGTTGATCTTTGATGAAAGAGTAATGACAATACAATTAAACAAAAAATACTCTTTTAAAAAATGGTTTGGAAACAAATGAACAGCCACATTTAAAAATGTAGACATAGATTTTATACTCAGAAAATTAACTCACAATGGATCATAGACCTAAACGTAAGATGCAAGATGAAGAAAGTCCTAAAAGATAACATGAACAAAAAAATGAGGAAACATAAATGACCTTAGGTATTGTGATGAGTTTTTGGGATATACACCGAGGACTTGATCCATGTAAGAAAGAACTGTAGGGCCGGTGTTGCAGCACAGTGGGTTAAGCCACTGCCTACAAAGCCTGCGTTCCGGGCTCCATTTGAGTGCTCGCAACTTCTGATCCAGTTCCCTGCTAATGCATCTGAGAAAGCAGTGCAAGATGGCTCAAGTAGTTGGGCCCCCGCCACCCATGTGGGAGACCAGGATGGAGTTCCAGGCTCCTGGCTTTGGCCTGGCTGAGCCCTACCCATTGTGGCTGCTTTAGGAGTGAAACAGTGGGTGGAGAATCTGTCTCTCCCTCCCTCTCCATAACTCTGCCTATCGAACCAATGAAATCAATCTCTTAAAAATATCAGTAAACTGGACTTTTTCAGAATTTGTAACTTCAGCTCAGCAAATATCAGTGTCAAGAAATGGAACGGACATGACTGAGAGGAAATGCTTGTCAAAGACACACTTGATAAAGATTTTCCAATATACACGAAGAGCTATTAAAACTCAACAACAACAAAATAATCAACCCTGTTAAATAATGGGCCTAAGGTTTTAGACATCTCACAAGAGAAGTTATGCTGATGGCAAATAAGCAGATGAAAACATGCTCTATCACCTATGTGGTCAGGGAAGTGTAGTTGAGAACAACAGTGAGATAGCACCGTGCACCTGTGAGAGTGGCCACAACCAGAGCATGGGCAACACCAAAGCCCATGAACACGTGGGGCAACACCAAAGCCCATGAGCACGTGGGGCAACACCAAAGCCCATGAGCACGTGGGGCAACAGGAAGGCTTGTCCATTGCTGGTGGGGATGCCCAGCCACTGTGGAAGGCTGGCTGGCAATTGGGTTTATAAGAGCCCTATGACCTACCAGTTGCACTCGTGGGTATTTAGCCAGGGGAGTTGAAAACATAGGTCCACACAGCAACCTGTGCTGAGATGTTCACAGTTGCTTGATTTGTCATTGTCAAAGCTTTAGGGCCACCAAGAGGTTCTTCAGTAGGTGAACGGTCAATAGCCAGTGGAGAGGAAAAGAGCTACAAAGACAAGAAAAGACATGGAAGAACGTTACATGCATGCTCCTAAGTGGAAAAAGCTAATGTGACAGGTTCCATATTGTGTGGTTCCAGCGGTATGATGATGTGCAGAAAGCACAGCCATGGGGATCGTAAGAAAGGTTTGATGCCAGAGGTGGGGAGCAGAGGACATGAACAGGTGATTCAAGGAGGATTTTTCAGGATATGAAAATACTGAGTGAGACAGCATAATGACGGCTACGTGTCACTTTAGGTTTGTGCATACACTTAGAACGTACAATACCGGGAGAGAATCCTGAGACAGACCGCGCTGTTTGGGTGATGGTGGCTTATCAGTGTGGGTTCGTCACTTGGAGGCAATGCAGCACTCTGGGGGAGACAGTGGTAACGAGGGAGGCTATATATTTGGAGTTGGGGGCGTATGGAACATCTGACACAGAGATTTAAATTTGAAATTATCCTGTGAACCTAAAACTTGGAAAAAATATCTTAAAGTTGACACTTTAATTGTCAGCCATTCGACTCCAGTCTAGTTATTTCTCTCTTCACTCAGTGTTTGGAACACAAAAGCGAAGACAGAACCAGCGAAGATCAATTAATGTGACAGCAGATATTTGGATATTATGACATCGTGTCTTTTCCTTCTTCCTAAATCCTTCTGCAAAATTTCCTAGGGAGGTGTCATCTTCATCTTTCTCATTTGGGGATATTTCGATAAATGCAAGCTCTGGCTGTGATGTTTTATCACTTAGTATGAAATCATTAATTTTTCAAAGTTTTCAAGTCTTAAGCCCTCATGCCTAGCATTTCAATGTAGCTCAGATCGATGCAGTAAGATCCAGTGGTGCTCAGTGAGAGACTCGGAACCACTATGAGGACTGGATACATGCGGACTCTCTCTCTGTCTCTCTGTTTTTTATTTATTTATTTATTTATTTTTGTTGTTGAGAGCTTCAATACATTCGCAGTGCATTTTGGTGTGGGAGTGAAGAAGGTAGGGAACTACCTCTAAAATTCCAAATTTTAAAACAGCGAGATTTCAATTCCCACTTCCACTTCTAGAAGATGCAGCAACTGAGAGGTGCCAGTTGCGTTCTGAATGAGAACTTTAGAATCTGGGACCCTCTCTGAGTGGCGGCCTCATCCTCCATTTGTTTTAGTAAGAAAAGGCTTATTATTTGCCATTTTTCTTAGCTCCTTTTCTCTTTTGTTTGTCTCAGATCAGCTTCCTGGAAATGGATAAGGAGAAGATTGCTGCTGCAGCTGGGGTCACGGGCATTCTTTGCAGAAGCCCTGGGGTTGGGACAGCCCTTCCAGATTGCCCAGATGGAGGCAATGGGAGTGGATGCTCCTAACCCTACATTAGCAAGCCGGTGTTCTTGAGAGGGGGTGTGAGCTGGAGGGAGTCGGTTCCTTGTGGCGAGTTGAGTCCATTCCCCTGCCAGGCAGAAGGCAATTGCTGATTAATTTTGTCATTCTCATGGACCCTTATGTGGGGTCTACTCAGCAACTGCCCGCTGGCCACTCAAACTACAACAGGAATTGGTGTAACTCCTTAGTTACTTTGGCTATGATAAGGTTTTAAACAAGCATTTAATAATAGTATATAAAATATTTAATAGGACTATTTATATATTTAATTTATTGGAAAGGCAGAGAGAGATAGAGAGAGAGAGATCTATCCAATGGTTGACTTCACAAAAGCAAGGGTTCCGACCTAGGTACTCTGGTGTGGGCCGTGGGTAGCCCAGTGGTAGTGTAACCATTGTGCCAAATGTTTGCCTTTATGTGGAGGTCTGCTGTCAGTTTCAAAGCTGTCTCTTCATCTCTGTGTGTGGGTCTCTTCAGAAAACAAAATAGTTTGAGTGTTTCATTTTCTCTATCCATATACGAATATATATCAGACTGTTCTGGAATGGAGACCAAGGGAGCAAGTTAAAATCGCTGTCCTGATACTTGGGAGAGATGGTGTGGGATGACACACGAGCAGAACGAGTATCTTCCATAGGGAGCGCACTGCTGGATGAGGGAGGGCCCTGAGGCCCACGGCAGGGACACGCTCCCTAAGGATCCTGTCATTTCATCACCATGCTGGTCAGGACCTGTTCAGAAAAACCAACCACGTTGGCGAGGCAGAATGTGAGGGAGGTGACCCGGGTAGCTGCAAATCTCTGCCTGCCTCGTTCCGGAGGTTCAAGTGAGGTCAGCTGGATGCAGCATCCCCGTCCCGTCCCTCTGCGTGACTTTTCAGCTGTGAAATCTCCAGCGTCGGACAGGCCCACCCGGGCTTCCTGCAGGGCTTCCTTTCCAACCGTGAAAACTCGAGACCTCAGCTTCCTCCTCAAGAACAATTTCTCGAAAACATCTGGGCCTGACTCTGATTGGCTAAATGATGGGCTACTGTGGCTAGTTGCTGTAGGACTCTGGTTCACTGTGACACATGGGATGTGCCTGTGTGGCCTCTGAGAGTCACAAAAAAGATGATTTTTTTTTTGACAGGCAGAGTTAGAGAGAGACAGAGAGAAAGGTCTTCCTTCCATTGGTTCACCCCCCAATGGCCGCCCTGGCCAGCGTGCTGCGCCTATCTGAAGCCAGGAGCCAGGTGCTTCTCCTGGTCTCCCATGGGGTGCAGGGCCCAAGCACTTGGGCCATCCTCCACTGCACTCCCTGGCCACAGCACAGAGCTGGACTGAAAGAGGAGCAACCGGGACAGAATCTGGCGCCCCAACTGGGACTAGAACCTGGGGTGCCGGTGCCGCAGGCAGAGGATTAGCCTAGTGAGCCGCGGTGCCGGCCAAAAAAGATGATTTTTAGCAAGAGCTATGGCAGCATCATTGTCCAGAAAGCAGCAAGTGGCTTCCAAGGAGACCCAGGCTGTATATTTATAAAAGTTGAAATTGTTCTGTGTGCTGGTAACTGTGTTAGACGCTGGGGTATCATGGAGAGCCGTGGGAAGTCTGTGGTGTCAGAGCACTTCTATTCCAGTGGGGGTGGAACAGAAAATAAAGAGATAAGTATGTGGAGTCCTGGGCCAGTTATCTGTGTGCTGTTTAACAAATCCTCACTTCTTTGAGCTGCTATAAATGCTGGAGCCGGACCACATGATGGTTGCTTCTGGCCGCTGGCAGAATGTTCAGTTTCAAGAGCAATCACAGAGCAAGGTGATGTCTCCTTTCCTGGTCCAGTCCTCCATTTCAGTTTCATTTTCTATCTAATTTATTGGTTTGAAACATCTCTTTTAAAAATATATTTTAAATTTATTTATTTAATTTATTTTTTGGTCATATGAAAGGCAGAGAGGGAGGGGGAGAGAGACGGAGAGAGAGAAAGAGAAAGAGAGAGAAAGAGAAAGAGAGAGAAAGAGAGAGAGAGAGATCTTAGATGTGCCGGTTCACTCCCTAATTATCCTCAACCGTCATCGCTGGGCCAGGCCAAAGCCAGGAGCAAGGAACTCAATCTAGGTTTCCTATGAGGTTGGCAGGGACCCAGTATTTGAGCCATCGCGTGCTCTCTGTGAGGGTATCCACTGGTAGGAAGTGAGACTCAGGAACAGAGCCCGCATGTAGAATCCAGGTCCTCCATTACGGAATGCGGATGCCCAAGCAGGGTCTTGGCTGCTGGCTGAGTACCCATCGCCAGTCGCCGTGTTTAACCTTGAGTGAGGAAGCACCACAGAGCCAGCCTTGGGCCAGCTGTCCGCCATGCTGGTCTACCTGCCCCTTCCAGCACCTGGAAGCTTGCCTGATTCTACCCTTGAGCGTGGCAGCCAAGTTCACACAGGAGCTGTCGTCGCCTGCACCCGCTGGTGCAGCAAGGTGTTCCTGACGACCAGTGGTAGCCCAGACCCTTCACTGAGCTGATTTGCTGCAACCAGGCTGTATATTCCCGGGGTGGCCAAACCCTCTCCAGAGGGGTCAGAATCTCAGGGTGTGAGTGGGGCGCTGTTAGCTGTAGCCTCCTTCCAGAAGAGCTCTTGATGTAAATATGGTGGCCGCCCTTTCGCACATTCTGCATCTAGGCCCTTTTGGGTACTTGCCTGTCTCTTTGGTTAGTTGATAATCTCTCACTCTATGCCATTTCCCCTGAGCAAATTCCTGGTATACACTAATAGGCACACCAAGCAGTGATAAGTGTGAAAAAGAGAAACAAGTCCTTAAGGGAGGGATTGGTTCAGAGAGTGTGGTCAGGGAGGGATTTTGAAGCCTCCTACACCGAGTGGGTGTAGGAAACTGATAGGGCAGCACGTGCAAAGATCCGGGGGGTAGGTATGGGATGACCACATCCAGAGAAGAGCAGAGAGCTGGTGTGACTGGGGTTGAGTGAGTGAGTGTAGCAAGTGGTAAGAAGTCAGAAAGATACTGTGGTGCCTGTTGGATCCTGATGAGCAGTCAGACTGGGTAGGGCCTGTTGAACCCTGGTAAAGGGCTTGGACTCTGTGCTTTGGTAAAAAGAAGCTGCTGGATGATCTTGATCTTGAGCACAGAAGTAACATGACTTGGCTTCTGGGTGAAAGAAACAATGCTAACAGGTAATGGGGCTATTAAAACTGCTCATGCAAACTGATGGGGCGTGGTCTGCTGTGGCAGCTGCAGGGGGGAGAAGTGTTCATTTTCTGATTAGTGTGGAACTGGAGTTGACCAGGTTTCTTGATAGACTGAAGAATGAATTTGCTGTGGACGGGATGAGACAAGCTTGTTGGGGGTTTCTGTGGGTCAAGTGTTCAGAGTTTTCCAAAAGTTTTAATGTTTTTCTTTGAGAGGCACAGTGACAGAGATAGAGGGAGAGAGAGGGAGAGAAAGACACATCTTCCAACTGCAGTTCGCTCACCAAATGCCCACAAAGCTGGGGCTGCGTCAGGAGGAAGCCTGGAGACCAAAATTCCATGTGGGTGTCCCCTGTAACTGACAGAGTTAAGCATTTTTGTCTTCGTTTTCTGCCTTCCCAGGCACGTTAGAAGGAAGCTGTAGCCAGAACTCAAACTGGCACTCAAACCAGCTGTCAGCCATGGGATGCAGGCATCTCACTTAGGGGCTTAACCCTCCTCACCCCAGCTGAAGAATGTTTTGTTGGTTGAGAAGGCTTTTACAATTGAATTGGAGAGACAGAGTAGGCAATGTGGCATGTGTGTTGGGAACTCAGAAAGAGCTGGAGCTGCATATGGGTGTTCAGGAGCAGCCAGTGTGGAGGTAGTAGTTGAACTGGATGGCATCCTGAATGCAGTGAGTGTGGTTAAGTAGAAGTGTGAGGATGGAGCCTGGCTCATCAGAAGATGTAGACGTGGGCAACATGAAGAAGAACCAGCCAGGAGATGGATGGGAGAGTGTTTGAGTCCGTCTTCTGTTACTACAGGAAAAATCAGGCTCAGTAACTTTGTGAACACAAGAAATTTGTTTTGGTTCATGGTTCTGAGGTCCCAGGTTGCAGGGCCACATCTGATGATTGTCTTCTTTCTTTTTTTTCTTAATATTTATTTATTTGAAAGAGTTACACAGAGAGAAAAGGAGAAGCAGGGAGGGAGAGAGGGAGGTCTTCCATCAGCTGGTTCACTCCCCAAATGGCTGCAATGGCCAGAGCTGCGCTGATCCAAAGGCAGGAGACAGGAGCTTCTTCTGGGCCTCCCATGTGGGTGCGGGGGCCCAAGGACTTGGGCCATCTTCTACTGCTTTCCCAGGCCATAGCAGAGAGCTGGATCGGAAGTGGAGCAGCTGGCATTCAAACTGGCGTCCATATGGGATGCTGGCACCACAGGTGGTGGTTTAATCCACTACGCCACAGTGCCGGCCCCAATAATCGCTTTCTTGTTGGCAGTGCCCCCAACACAGTGCAAGACATCACAAGGCAGAAGACAGGGAGTGTGCCTGTGTGTCCATTCCCTGGTGTCTTTCACTTAGAAGGCCACTCTGATTCAGTCGTTGGGTACATGGTAAGGTTAAGTTTCCACTCTTTCAATGTCTCCAATGGAGATCAAACCTCAGCACGGGTGTGAGAGCTCTCAAACCATAGCAAAGCCCAACGATCTCAGGAAAGAATCATATTGGTACTCCCAAAGTGAGGAAGGTATTTCAAGGAGGAAGGAGGTAAAATTATTGTGTATCAAGTGCTTGTGATAGGGTAAGGTGGTGCTTGAAATCCAACCACAAAATTTAGTAGTGGGGAGGTTTGCGATGACACTGGCGAGAGCTGTTCTGTTAGACAAAGCCGTACTGGACTGGGCACAAAAGGAGGCATGGACTGCAAGTTCATTGGCAAGTTTCAATAAAGGGAAATGGAGAAATGAGGTAATGGCTTCATAGTGTTCCTGCAAATACACTTTGGTAAAACTTAGTTTTACACCTTGGTCAAACCAATGGTTAAGAATGTTAAACTAGTATAGTTTTAATGATCTGTGGTTACTTTAAAATTTACTGGACATGACTGAAATGATCTTTTTTTTCCCACTCAATTCTTGTTTATAGCCATTGTCTATAATTGTACCAGAGTCTTTTTGCTTTTTACTTGATATACTTCTTTTGATGAAGTATTAAGCCATTTTACTGTAATGTAAATTTAATATGTTATCTCAAAAACAAGAAAAAAGGAAGAGAGAAGGAAGAAAGATAGGAGGGAGGGTGGTGAGAATATCATTGTTTTTAGAAATGTGTCTACAAATCACATTGAATCTGTTAAAAACTGATGAAGCATTAAAACAAAAAAAACTTTAAAAACATGTTTGAACAGGATTTGACTCCCAAACTCATGTAATCATTTAAACCCCAATGTCCTTTTGTTAATGGTTAATGGAGTGAACGTGGAGATGACCCCGTTGTGACATCCAGGTCAGGGCCCACAGAAAGTCCTGAGGGCACCGGGGTGCGGCCCCTGCAGGTGGGACGTGGGAGTGGGTTGATGCTTTGATCCACCTGGCTCTGTGCTTTCAGGCTCACCGAGGTCCTCTCTCTGCCATCCTCTTGCCGTGCCAGATGGTTGGACGAGTGGAGTCTCCTGATCTTTGCCTGGGAACCTCTCAACTGTGAGCTGACATAAATTTTCTTCCTTGGAAGCAACTCCTCTCAGAAGTTTTGGTTAAAGTTGATGAAAAACGTATTAAGTTATGTTAGATCCCCAGTGACTGTGAAAGTGTTGGCATGCTGATGGTTCTTGTGCACTTTGAGGGGGCATAGGGAAGTTCAGGAAAGAGACAGCAGGTGCTAGCCAGATAACTATGCTTGAGCACATGAGAGGGATGACTCCAGTGTGCAATTTGTGTGCATAGTCCTAGAAAGCACAGGTTTGTTACCTACAGAAAGAGAAGATGATATGTAAGAAGTGGAGTGTGTATATTTAGTGGTGGCACCTCATGGATATTCTAAGCTTAAAATTTCCATTTCCTTAGAAAAATCCCAGCCGTGCCTTTGGTTAAGATTGAGAAGGGGGAGGCCGGCGCTGTGGCTCAATAGGCTAATCCTCCGCCTTGCGGCACCGGCACACCAGGTTCTAGTCCCAGTTGGGGCACTGGATTCTGTCCCGGTTGCCCCTCTTCCAGGCCAGCTCTCTTCTGTGGCCAGGGAGTGCAGTGGAGGATGGCCCACGTGCTTGGGCCCTGCACCCCATGGGAGACCAGGAGAAGCACCTGGCTCCTGGCTTCAGATCAGTGTGATGCGCCGGCAGCAGCACACCAGCCGTGGCAGCCATTGGAGAGTGAACCAATGGAAAAGGAAGACCTTTCTCTCTGTCTCTTTTTCTCACTGTCCAGTATGCCTGTAAAAAAAAAAAAAAAAAAAAAAAAAAAAAAAAAAAAAAAATTGAGAAGGAGGGAGAAGTTGTTTGGGGTTTGGGGAGAGGTAGAATGGGAAAACATTCTCTGGGAAAATGGGATGGTGAGTTGAGAGAAATGTCTTGAATTCAGGGCAGTGACTATGAGTAAATAAGACAGCATGTTCTTAAGTGACATCACATCCGACTGAAGGCAGAAATGCTCATTGTCCTATGCTGCCTCGCCCATGTCTGAAAGAGCAGGCACCAGGAACCTCACCTCACAGACGAAGGCCCCAGCCGTCGTCATTTATCCATGTGGAGTGCTCCTGTGCCCGCCTGTGGGACACAGAGTGGTTGTGGACACGAGCAATTGTAGTGTCGCTCCCCCTCTTCATGGAGGAACGACACAGGACCCTGCGCTGTTCTTTTGTCTGCTCGGCCCTCCCCGGGTTTGCTGCTGGTTCTTCCCGGGTTGGCTACCGTCCCTTCCACCTCCGTGGAAGGGCGGTTCCCCCTGCCACTTTCCCCACTTCCGCAGGGGAGCGGCACACCGCCGGCCGGCTCTCTTGGGGGCTGCTCAGATGTTATCCAGATGTTCCCTTTAGATGTTCCTGATGCATGTTGTCTCTCTCCTCCTTTATAGTCCTCTTCCACCAATCCCAACTCTGCTACCCACACGCCGAGTACGCTGCTCTCCTCCAATCAGGAGCAGGATCAGCTCCTGCAGGTTATTGGTCGAACTGGAGGCAGCTGTGTAGAAGTTGTTTACTCCTCTCCCAGCGCCATATTGTGGGAGAGCAGATGCATAGAATAAGTTTTAATTCCAGTAACTGAGTCTAGTCCAAGTTGCTCCCCACATTGTAGGAAGCCTGTGAAAAGCGGGTTCCAGCATCCAGCATGTGTGTTTCTTGAGTAAATGGAATAAGAGCTCTCCGAGACTCAGATGGCCTGGGCTTCTAGGCCCAAAGAATCCAACTGCGAGGATGGCTTTGCAGACCTGGTGATGGACAAGCCTACTCTTCTCAGGTAGTTGGGAGTCCTCCACGTGGATAAAACCTAAAGAATGCTGGACCCGCTGTTATGCCTGTTGTAGGTTAAAGCTTTCGAAGTCGTGGGAGAAAGTGTTTGCTGGAGCAGTTGTTTTGGTGTGTTGTGGAAGGGCTTTTCACACATATGAACTCATTTAACCTTTAAATTGCTGTAAGTAGTTAAGTGTTTGTGGAAGAATCTTCTGTAGCCTGTCACTCATCTTCTGTGATTTGGAAGGAACTTGGCTGGCTTGAGCACGTGCCCCAGGTGGTTCATCAGTGTTGCTTTTCCTTCTTGAAGGAGTTAGCAGAGAGCTATGGAAGCGTCAGCAGATCAGTGCTAGGAGACAAGAGCTCACTTGGATGAATTAATTTATGCAATAAGTATTAACAAGTATCTACCATGTTCCGGCCACTGCTTTAGATTTGGGGAATTGAAAAGTGGTCAGAACAGTGTCTCTGCTCTTGAGCGAGCTTCTTCCGACACTGACACCTGTAGGGGTGGTGTTATTTGTGAATTCTCACTGAGACACCTACATGTGTCAGTCTTGCTGACCCGGTACCAGCCATACCTGAAGTTAAATCTATCCCTAAACTGATAGGTTGTATTTATTTTTCTATTTATTCTTAAGCTGATTTGAATATGGTTTTCATATGAAAATTAAATATATGTAATGAGTGCCTGTGAGTCAAGTGGGAACTCTTCTAGGTATGGGGGGATGTGGAGGAGCGGAGACAACACAGGTTCTGGCTTTATGAAATCTTGTCACAGAGAAAGCAGATACTAAATGCGCAATGAATAGACTCTCGTGTGGTAAAAAGGACTTTGAAAAAATTGAGGAAGGTAAATGGAGGAGAAAACAGGTGTGTGTATTAGTAGGTAGAGACAAGTTTATGTGGAATGTCAAAGGAAGTCTCTACAGAATTGACGGTTTCAGATGAGATCGGCTTGTCAGGGAGCCAGCCGAGGGACAATCCCAGGCATCCGATTCCTGGCGGGGGAAGGTGCAAGGACAACGTCTTTGAAGTCCAGATGCACTGGTTGTGTTCAAGCCACAGGAAGCCCACGGTGAGCGTGGTTGCTGGGCTTTGCCTGATCCGTTCACTTAAGACCTG
The DNA here is from genome assembly GCF_051225735.1 of Oryctolagus cuniculus. Classification (NCBI taxonomy): domain Eukaryota; kingdom Metazoa; phylum Chordata; class Mammalia; order Lagomorpha; family Leporidae; genus Oryctolagus; species Oryctolagus cuniculus. Next base: position 15,805,166 of record NC_142872.1, read on the forward strand.
TTAGAACTTGCTGAGGAGTTGGCAGGCACTGGCCTACCAGGGGCGGCTTTATGATACAAGTATCAAGTTGAGTTCTGTTCCGAGAGCATGCTCACTCTGTTCCATGGAGCATGGACTCTGGTGGAGTAAGAAGAGAAGCAGCTGGGAAAACAAATGAAACTGCATTAAGTCACGCAAGAGATGCTGCTGGCCAGAGTGGGGGTGGCTGTGGTGAGGGAGGGGCAGTGTGTGGCATCAGGAAATGTTCTCAGACGCAGCAAGCAGGACATCTGATGGACCAGTCAGCTGAGGGCGGGAGGAGTGATGATGAGAGAGAACGCTACACTGTTCCCTTGGTTCTTGGAGTACCCATCTGGATGAAAAGCGGTGCCACTGTTCACTGAAAGAGAAGGAGAATGTCTCAGATGACAGGGTTGGGGAGGGGATGAGGAGGTACAGGTTACGGTTTTGATGCTGCGGATGCTGAGTTTGAAATGTTTCCTAGCAACGGAAGAGCATGTGTTACGTAGACGGCTCAATTTGCCACCGGGGAGCTTAGGAAGGCGATCTGGACTGGAGACAGAAATTTGTGTATGCTATTTGAAACCCTGAGTTAGGATTGAGATATCTCAGGGGAAGAAATAGATGAAGAGCAGGGACAAGCAGAGAGGGCCCTGAATAGACCAGCATCTAGAATACAGGCAGAAACTTAGGCATGTGAGCACTCTTGAGATTATCTAAAGGTCAGGAAATGATGAACTGACTGAGGGACTTGGGGGAAGACTGCGCTGAGGCATGTCTGCTAAGCACCTGTAAGGTGAGCCCTGAGAATTGGGTATGTGTTTCATGAGTTGACCTTGAAAAGAGAAGTTTCAGTGCAACCATGGGAGAAATAGGAACCTATTTCTGGACTGAACAGAGACAGGAAATTCAGGTCATGCAGTTCTTCCAGAGTGAGAGAGAAAGGGGGCAGTCATTAGAAGTGGACACAGAGCCAAGGAGAGGTCACTTAGAACAGGAGTCCTGAGCAATGCTGTACATTGCCCTCAATATACAGCTGAGGGAGTTGAAGATCAGAGAATGGCCAACAACACAGAATGTACTAAAATTTGCTAATGCTAGAGTTCAGAGTCAGGTTTTTTTTTTTTTTTGACCAAAGGCCACATGGTAAGTACTGTTGTTTATACTCTATCAAGTTAATGTTACTATAAATGATACTTGCATATACAGTAGGCCATTGCATTACTATTGTTATTATTCTGATTTTCAAGAGTATGGCACACTTTGGCCACAGTAGTCACTATGTTTGCCATCCACAAAAGGCAAAAAAATGGCAGTAGGGAAATTATACTAGAAGTTAGACTAGAATCTACAACACGATAAAGTTTGTGAGTTAGCTGATAAAATTTCTCAAGCATAGAATTGTTTATTATCTATTCATAGCACAAAGATCAAAAGTCACTTCTAGGTTCTGAACATGGAAAACAAGTTGTTGACCTGTTTCCCCAACACTGATAAAGGCTCTCTGGAATTTTATAGTTCTAATAGTCAACATTATTTGTTGGAGCTGGTAACATACCAAGGTAAGAATTCGCGGAATGTCCTCTTAGAATTCATTATGTAGTCACTTGTATTTTACTTTTGAATTTCTTCATCACTGTCTAACCTCTAAACTCAATGCCCCGTGTGTCTGTTTTCTGAGATACAATTTCTCCCTTTATTCATGGCTTTGAATATTTATGACTCTTCAGACGTTTCCTTCGTGTTACTTGGTGGCGTGTAGGTGACCTTGAATTTGTCAGGAATCTTTAAGTCTTGTACAGAGTTTGGAGTGTGTTGCTGTTAAGCTTTGTGGCCTGAGCGTAGCAATGGGCATTTGTAGAGTGAATCTAACGGGTGCCCTTTGTGACTCTAGAGAAATTGTGAGCCGGCTCAGCTCCCTTCCACTGTCAGGATTGAGATACTATCAGCACACTTCTCTTCCCAGACTATTAGGTTTTGAGCTTTTAGAGATGTGTCAAATGTTTCAATAGTGTACACTGCTTGGATTTCAGGGGAGGAGTAGAACTTAGTAATCTTAAGAGTGTTGTGAAAATTAATGAGTTAATGTTCGCTAACACTTTGAAGATGAAAAGCCTGGGGTAAATGCTTATTATTGTTTCAAGCACACCACAAGCCTGGCTGGGCAGGCACATGCATTTCCCAGAGATGAAATGATGATGCAACATAGAAAATTGAGGTGTAGCGCTGCGTCGCTGGTAAACAGGTTGCTCGAGAGGGTGTTTGTGGGAATGACTCTCACCAGAACCCCTGTGTCCCAACGAGGCCTGAACACAGTCACAGGTGAGAACCAGTGTAGACTTTCAAAGGCTCCTTGCCAAAATGAATATTGTTTGATGAGAGCGAGTGTGGGTAGAGATGGAGGTGAGCAGACGGGGAGCTCGGGGCTCTGCGGAGCTCTGCTCCTGGGGTGCCCTCATCCTGCTCTTTGATCAGGGGATGAGGGACTGATGGCCTGGAGGCGGGTGGTCGAGCCCTGCACACTCGGCATGGCTCCAGCTGGGGGCAGAGCCAGCAGGCAGAATCTGCAGATGTGGAGATGGGTATCTTCCCAGTGAACCAGCCCAGGCCGCTCTCTTCTGGAGAAGTTGATGAGAAATCCCCGAAGCGGTAAAAAGGATCATACCCTGAAGCCAACAATTTCCCTCCTAGGAATTTGTCATTAGGAATATTTACTTGCTTACTTTGGTGCAGTTAGTTGTTAGAAAATTTCAGCAATGAATGTCCAATAATAAGGGATTGAAACAGCAAATCATGGCTCAAACTTAACGCAAAATATATAGACAGTTGTGTTAAGAAGAGATATCCACAGTGTATTAAGTTAAAAAAAAAACCTGTTAAATATAACATCAAAATAGAGGTTTTTGAAGGTTTTAAATTCCCTATTTTAATATTTCTGTACACTAAGCATTATTAACAATCTAATAAAAATTACTTATGAGGTTATAATACAAGTTACCATCAGCATTCATAGGGAAAGGAGGTATAAAATAACAAGGCCATGAGATTTATGCAAAAACTTTAAAGAAGACTTCAGACAAGCGTGGTGGGCAGAAGTGAATTAGAAGATACTGACCTCACAGCTCAGCAGGCTGCTTCTTGATCAAGGTGTCCATGATGAACTCTTCCTGGGCTCAGGGTACCAATCCAATAGGACTTCTCCTCATGTGCTCACGCTGTCTACGCCAGCTGAGACGGGAGACACCAGGGATCTACTGTGCATTGACCTGAGGCCATGTAGCAGAGTTAGTGTCCCCTGGGTGGGGCCTTTAGCCAGTGACTGACAGGCCTAGTTGACTCCTCCCTTCCTCCCCTGGCTGTGCTGTCGTGAGCTGCAATGTCTTATCTGCATCTCTGAAGCTTCTGCGAGAGTGAGCGTGGGCAGCACTCCACGTGTGGGCGCAGCCAGCTCCACAGAGCACCCTCTGAGATGGCCCTCGTTTCTCTCTGTTCCACTTCCCCCTTTAAAAGCAAGACAGATCAGCTCAATTGCAGAAAGTTCACATGAGCAAGAGACAGGTTTTAGAAAGCGACAGCATTCCAGATAAAGCATGGTTCCAAGTGTCTCCCTGTGACAATGCGGTGAGCCACTTGTGTAATCTGCGAGACAGGAAGTGAGAGAGAGGACCAGATTGGTGGCCGGGTTAGAACTTTCCATCTTTGGCCGTCATTGGGAGCCTGCAGCCTAGGATTGGCTTAGGGGCCGGCTGCTGTGATTGGCTGAGGCTCACTTGCGTTAGTTATAAGCTGTTCTCTTAAGTAAGATTACAGCCTGTTGACATGGCAATGCGAGATACCAAATCCTATGTACAGAGGCACCTTGAGACCAAACTTACCTTCAGGTAGCAGGACTGGTTTTGGCCAAATGAGTTTCGGTTCATCTCCTCTTGGCCTCAGTTCTGCTTCCCTGCATCCAATGTGCAGACGATGTGGCAGCTCCCAGGGTCTCCCTCTCCTTTCTGAGGACAAGCTACATCAGTGTCTGACACAGAAACCAAGTTCAAAGTTACCGTTCATTCAGTCAAAGGTGTGATCATCGCTAGCATTTAGTGAGTGGTTTCTATGAGCCAGACACCAGACGCTAGATCATCTAAATTTGGCAACAACATCTACATTGACAGTCGAAGAAACTTGGTTCTAGACAGGTTAGGAAAGCTGCCCAAGTCACAGAGCACGTGACCTGCTGTTAGAGACCCCATGTCCCTCACAGCACCTGGTATAGGTGACATAGAAACACAGGGATGGTACAGACTGCCAAGTGGCTGCAGACCCAGAAGCCGCTAACTTGCACGTGTAAAGCAAGAACAAAGAGTGAGGCCGGTATTCAGTAAAGTGTTAGCTTGTGTGACATGGATTATAATTGCCATCCAATTGAGAAACAGAGACATTTAGGTGGCCTGGGGGGTTTCTCCCAGGAAGGCTGCTCAAGTCAAGCTGAGTGTCAGGATGGCTGTGATTTGGGGGGCAGAGGGCAGATAGGACAGTTTGTGACAACAGAGAGAACTGGGGTGACTTAACTGTGGAGTATGGCCATCAGAGTAACACAGGCAGCTGTGGTGGGCCTGAGTTAACCAAGCAGCCGGAGTCTCGGGGCTCTCGCGAGCAAGTGCAGGAGTTCATGAGCGGCCCGGGACGAAGGAGCCACTCCTGAATTGGGGCGAGGGATGGGATTCCAGCTGGCCGAATGGTGTTCTGGGGAAAAAGAATGAGTTAGAGTCATCAGATGGTAGGTTCTGCTGGGTAGATGTCCGAATTTTGTATCCATACATGAAACACACACAAAGCTGATGTAGCAATCTCATTGCATGACAATACAGGTGGAATTCTCTGGACTACTCCATGCTGAAGGTGTAAGCTCACACAACAGTGACACGGCCTTTCTTTGAGGCTTATGCTATGCTGAGCACAGCACCAAGGTCTTTTATCATCCTCTGTTTACACGTGGGGAAACTGATACTAAGACGGGGCCTGGGAGGTGCCTAGCGAGGTGGCCACTCCGCAGGATGTCTGAATTGCAGCCCTGAGCTGTCTGCCCCCGGGTTGGCGTCCTCGCTCTCCGGACTCCTGCAGGCCCGCGCGCCCAGAGTGACACTTGATCTTGATGAGCATCCGTGTCAATTAATTACGATGGAAGGACTTCTCAGATGATGAGGCTCCTAGAAGCCTTCGCCTCAATATAGGTGGCTGACAAATCTCCCGGTTAAGTTGATTTGGCATTGAGGGAATTTAATTCAGAGCAATTTTCCATCACTCATAGACGCAGGCAAAATTAAATAATGAGATTTGCCAGCTTCTTGAGCGGGTGTTCCTATTCATGATGAAACACAAATGTCACTGTGGGAAGGAAACTTGAGGAATTAGAGAGGTGGCAGTGGTGACATCTTTAAAGAAACCATAGTATAGAGCGAACACAAAGCAATTACTCGCAGAGCAAATAAAAATTGGAGATATATATATATATATATACATATTGTTCTGAACTGTAAGGACGAACAGGTCCTCCTGCCGTGAGTGTGTATTTGGTAGAGTCGTTTTCATGCTTAGGTGAGCTGGGGAGCGGCCTCACTGGTGCAGGTGGAGGAGTCTGGGCCAGATTTCTTGGTCCAACAGAACAGAATTGTGCCTTCACAATTTCTGGTACCAGCAGTTTCAGCAACTAGGTATGCCTTTCTGTGTTCAGATGAGGGCTTTGGGGGCTTTCCGAGTGACTTATTAAATTGCAAATTCTCCTGGGAGGCTCGGATTCCTTTCAGATAATTTGTTGAAGAGAATTCCATTTAATTCTGTAAATTTCACTTCGCTTGACTTCAGTGTCATCTGTCTGAGTCCCTACTAAGTGCAGAGACCTTTGCTGGGTCTTCATGATGGGAGGAGACCCACAAGCTGGTCATTTGCCGTCTTTCTCAAATTGTTGGAAGAGGCAGTCGGTATTTGGGGCCTTGTGGGCTGTATGGTCTGTCATAGTTCTCACCTCTGTCATTGAAACCTGAAGGCAAGTGCTCATTGCTGTGTCCCAGGAAACCAAACAGCCTGTAGGCAGGAGGCTGAACCCCTGGTCTGGACGCACATAACCAGGCAGGGATTGGCTGCAGCTTATCTGACGTCATCAGACCCCAAGAGGAATGTGTAGGATGTTGCACTTGGGTGAAATACCGCTTGAATCTCCTGGAAACCTAAAAAATACACAGCCTGGGGCCCACACTTGGATCCCAGGATTCTCACTGAATTGGTCGTGGGCTCCATGCTGGGGTTCCTAGGAGCTACCAAATCCCCCACTGTGGTGCTACGAATGATCAAAATTGAAGAAGTGCATTTGCAGGACGTAGGTGGGAAATGTGAGCTGTGAGCCGGCTCCAGCCACAGGCCAGGGCCGGGGGAAGGCAGGAGATCAGCTGTGGCTGGCCAAGACTTTATTTCTCTTCTGTGGGAGGAGGACATTGGCAAGGAAACTTTTCTATCACACTGAGGAAACGCAACAGCCACGGGAGACTCCTCCCTGGAGAGGTAAGCAGCTGGAGATCGGCTGTTTTTAGAGTCGCAGCAGCCTGGTCCTTGCTGGTGGCGTGGTCTGTGCTCTGGATTCAGATGCTGCCTCTGGTGGTTCCAGACGGTGCCATCACAAAGCGCCAGGAAGTACGTGACACAGAGCATTGGAAGTATGTTCTCTCCTAGTTCTATTGGCTACCAGTCAGAAGCCAGGGGGTCAGCAGGGCTGAGCTCTGGCTGAGGGCCCTAGGAGAGACTTAGTGTGCTTTGTCCTGGGTTCTGGTGCTTCCTGGGTGGCCTTGGCCCTCTTTGCCTTGTGGATGCAGCATTGTCATCTCTGCCTCTGTTGGCCCATGCTGGCCTCCCCGCTAAGTGGCTGTCTCTGTCTTTCCTCCTCTTGCAAGTGCTCCAGTCACCCTGAATCAAGGTCACTGGCTACTCCAGTGTAACCTCATTTTAGCTCGAATTCAATTATATCTGCAAAGACCTGATTTCCAAATAAGGTCATGTTCCCTGGTGCCAGGTGTGAGGACTTCAACGTATCCCTGGGAGAACATGATTCAACCCAAAATTCTACAACAGGAGTGTTTCTTGACCCTTTGTGTTGGAAGAGCAGAGGGAACATGGAAGGAGGGGAACAAGGCACTTGAATTGTGAGGCAGGTTGGTGGCCTCATCTGTGAAATGGGACCATGTAACAGGGAAATGATACTCAGATAACTTGTATGGAAACTTTTCAGATACTGACAAGCCCTGTGAGCTCCAAGTGTGAAATGCAAAGGGAAGTGGAGTAAATCAGTCAAGCAAAGATGTTCTATGCATATTGTCAGGTTGTCGGGAGGGCTGGGGTGAATCAAGAGGCAAGCTGGAGACCGCGTGCTGGCTTTTGGTCTATAGACCTGGGATCCCGCTATGTCCCTCGGTTTGTTGAATCGTAAGTTGCTAGAGCTCCCGGTGTACCTTAGTCAGTCCGAGAGGGGAATCGGTGCTTGGAACGAGGCTGTCCCTCTAATTTCTAAGAGGCCGTAACCATCACCTGTTCTCACTTTGCCAGTTGGTAGCCAGGAGGGATGGCGTCTCTGGAGAAATCGCCTGCCTCCCTATTTGCTTAGGTGATGCCGCAGGTCTGCCGCCCCCAGCATGGAGCCCACTGGGTCTTCCTTGTCTTGGTGGAGAACTGGGAGGACTTGGGCTTTAGGTTGGGTGACAGGTTGTGCCTCAGTGTGTTTCTCTGCGAAATGGGCATGAGAGTACCAGTACCCAGAGTCACCATGAGTGTTCATTGAAATACACAAAACACACAGCCAAGGATTGGTAGTCAGGTAACACCAATCCAGTGTTGGAATAGACCATCGTGAAGAAGGTGAAGGGGCAATAGACAGCCTGTAGGATTTAGCAGTGGCTACTGATGAGACCAGTAGTACCCAGGATGGAGAGGAGAAAGTGCTGTCAAGATGGGTGAGCTTTCTCCTCCCTTCCCCTGGCAGGAGGACCAGGGGTCCAGCAGGCAGCCTGGGGTGACCGCCAGAGTACAGTCCAGAGGGGCAGTAAGGTGGAAGGCGCTACACAGGAGGCTGCGTGCTGAGCCCCCAGCCCTGTAGCTTCTTCTGCAATTGGAAAGCATGTCCCGTTGACTTACCAGGGACACCCACAAAGCTGGGGCAGGTGCAGGCCTGCACGTGCCTCTACGGAGAATTGGGAAGTTGTCTGGGGATCGTGATGAAAAAGGCCAGGGCACAGGAAAGGCAATGTTTCCTCATCTCCCTTCCCCTCCTCTCCTGACTTCTCCAGGACCTTGGCTCTTGGTCACTTCACTCCTTCGCCACGCCACCTTCTTTCAAGCACACGGGAGGTTCCCAGGAGTCTGCAGTGAGGTTGAGCGGGCAGAGGTCAGAGACCTGAATTAGTAGGGAGGTAAGGACAATGGTTGAGGTTAGACAAGCTGTCATTCTATGCGTGTGTGTGTGGGTGCGCATGTGTGTACAGGTTGTGTGGCTGTTTGCAGGATCTGTGAGTAGGCAGGACGAGTCAGGAGGAACTCAGCCAGGCCCAGAGAAGGGGGCTGTCTGGGCTGTGGGCTGCTCTCAGGATGGCCTCCCTCCTCTTGCCTTCTGCCTCCCCTCTCTTCCTTGTGGGTACAACCAGGAGTATATTAATTGCAGGGTAATTAAAATGCCATTGGTGAAAGGCTGAGATTAAAGACGAATTAGCAGGTGTCTCTTCCAAAATGCAGGTGAGCTGTCAGCCCTGAAGCAGTCGGTGAGAGAAACCACACTCTTGCCAGTCAGCGATACTTGTTAATTTGATCTTGCTTGTTCTGGTCTCACACTTGGATACAAGTGCAGCCTAACGTGGGGCAGGAGACTGTATGGCAAAGGGGACTTGTTTTGGTTTCTTTTGTTTGTAGATTCCTGTGTAGACAGCTGTGGATTTGGCAGGCTAAGTCTGAAAAATGATGATTTGTCAGTGGACAGTAAAAGAAATGCATCCATGTAGTTGATTCAGATCTCAGTGATGGGGAGTGAGAATTTGTTCGCAGAAAAAAACAGGACCTGGGACGAATTTAAGAATAGTTGTATCAAGGTGGGTGTTTGATGCAGTGGTTAAGATACCATTTGGGATGCCCACATCCCATATCAGAGTTCTTGGGTCTCAGTCTTGGCTCTCCTCCTGTTGCCAGCTTCCTGCTAATCAGCACCCAGGGAGGCAGCAGGTGACAGCTTGGGTCCCTGCCACCCCCACATGAGATGCACAGAGGAGGTGCCAGGCCCCTGGCTTCAGCCTTGGCTGTTGTTGGCTCAGGGGCACTCAGTGTCTCTCTCTCTCTCTCGCTTTTTTTTTTTTTTTTTTTTTGACAGGCAGAGTGGACAGTGTGAGAGAGAGACAGAGAGAAAGGTCTTCCTTTTGCCGTTGGTTCACTATCCAATGGCCGCCGTGGCCGGCGCACCGCGCTGATCCTATGGCAGGAGCCAGGTGCTTCTCCTGGTCTCCCACGGGGTGCAGGGCCCAAGCACCTGGGCCATCCTCCACTGCACTCCCTGGCCACAGCAGAGAGCTGGCCTGGAAGAGGGGCAACCGGGACAGAATCTGGCACCCCGACCGGGACTAGAACCCGGTGTGCCGGCGCCGCAAGGCGGAGGATTAGCCTAGTGAGCCGCGGCGCCAGCCACTCAGTCTCTCTTGATCATCCCTGCTAGACAGCCTTTCACATGGGTTGTCGGATTTCATAGCTGGGAAGATTAGCAGCTTCTGGGTGGATCCACTGGGAGAGGATCTTGGGAAGCTTGTGTCTGGGGTCCTGTGGGCCTCACCCCATCATCATTTCCCATCACGCATCTTGATCCTTCTGCTGGCATAAATCAGCGCTGTGACCATCTGCTGAGTCCTGTGAAACCGGGTGAATCAGGGGCTCTGCGGAGCGGTGTGGTTGGGGACTCCTAGTCCATAAGAATGCAGAAAATGTAGGAGCATCCACTTATTCAGAAACACAAGGAGATCTGGAAGTAGTGCATTTTTAATGATTGCAATAAGTGAGTCTGTAGGCTTTTGAAAGTAATTAGGGAGAAAGATTGGAATGAAAATTGCCTATCCAAGCTCTCAGATATGACTGAAGCTGAGAGCTGTGTGTCCTCCTCCCCCCTTGAAGTAACAGGTGAACACAGCACAAAAGCAACATGGGAAAGAAGCAATGACTGAGACTTCAGACCTGTCTCGTAAGCATTTCAGAACTCGGAGCTTCGTTTCTTGCCGCTTCATGTTTGGCTGTGTATGCCCTGCCCGGCTTAGTGGGTGCACAGAGGTGGTGAGACTGGCCCCTGGCACTAGTCCTCCTTGTTGTCCTGTCCTGACCCTGAACTAGTAAGGTTCAAATGCACCAATGGAATTACCTTGAGGCTTTCCTGGGTGCTGCACCCTGACCCCCACTACAGCACTTGCCCTTACTCCCTGCTTGGCCTTGAAACTGTACCTGCTTGGTTGAGGCCACTCTTAGTACTCGTCCTTGGTGGGTGCATCTTGGAGGTGGTGACTCTGTGGGACCTGAGCAGATAATAAGCTTTGTTTGCGGGAGCCTTCTCCTCTGTGGCCCCTTGTGGCTGCACTTGGCTATCACATCAGAGAACACAGAACGGTGCCCCTCACTGGCATTTATTTCTTGGTGTCTCATTCCAAAGTAGCTGAACAAAGTAGCAAGAAAGGCTAGTGGAGTACAGGTGTGTGCCGTACCTGTACTGGTGCGCTGTCGCTGTCAGGGCAGTGTGGGAGACAGGGTGACTTTGACAACTGGACTTTGTTTTCCTACAGTTTTGGCGTCCCGAAGTCCAAGGTCAGTGTCAGAATGCCCAGGGACTGGGTCATGGCTCTGTTTCTGGCTGTTGATGGCTGTCTTTTTGCTGTGCCCTCTCATGGCCTTTCCTCTGTGTGCAAGGGGTACGGGCAGGGTAGGGGGAGCAAGAGAGAGAGAGAGAGATCTCTAGTATCTCTCTCCCTTCTTGTAAGGGCACCTGTTCAACCTAGTGAGGGTCTAGCCTTATGACCTCATTTAACCTTAATCATCTCCCCAGATGTACAGTAAGTACATGGGGGTGAGGACTCATCATGAGTGTTGGAGGTGAAAAACTTTCCCTCATCCTTGTAAATCTTCACCTGGTCTGCAATCACTATTTTTTTTCCCCATAGCAGTCTTTGTCTTATGAGAGGGTTTATAAGGGGCCTTCAGAAAGTTCAAGGAGTGGGCTGGCACTGTGGCGTAGCAGGCAGAGCACCACCTGTGAAGCCAGCATCTTACATGGGAGCCAGTTTGAGTCCTGGGTGCTCCACTTCCCATCCAGCTTCCTGCCACTGTGCCTGGGAAAGCAGCAGAAGACGGCCCAAGTACTTGGCTTTCTGCCACCCATGTGGGAGACTCGGAGGAGGCTCCAGGCTTCAGACTTGGCAGGCTTTGGCCACTGTGGCCATCTGGGGAATGAACCAGTGAGTAGAAGCTCTTGCTCTCTGGCTCTCTCCCTCTTTTTTCCTCTATTCCTCTCCACCCCTCCTCGATGTCTGTAAACTCTGCCTTTCAAATCAATCAAGTAGAAAATTCCATTGAACATGCCTACATTGATAAAACTAGGTATGGGTCTGTCTTTCTTTCTTTCTTTCTTTTTTTTTTTTTTTTTTTTTTTTTTTTTTTTGACAGACAGAGTGGACAGTGAGAGAGACAGAGAGAAAGGTCTTCCTTTGCCGTTGGTTCACCTTCCAATGGCCGCTGCAGCCGGCGCGCTGCGACCGGTGCACCGCGCTGATCCGATGGCAGGAGCCAGGTGCTTCTCCTGGTCTCCCATGGGGTGCAGGACCCAAGCACTTGGGCCATCCTCCACTGCACTCCCTGGCCACAGCAGAGAGCTGGCCTGGAAGAGGAGCAAGCGGGACAGAATCCGGCGCCCCAACCGGGACTAGAACCTGGTGTGCCGGTGCCGCAAGGCGGAGGATTAGCCTAGTGAGCCGCGGCACTGGCCCAGGTATTTATTTCTAAAAAGAAAAAAGCTTAACTTGGATTCCAGTGTTCCACAGGCTGTTGGGGAGCACCCCGTGACAGCTTTGCAGCTGTTCTATACCTGCATTGTCCCTCAAGCGCCACCCCGAGCCCATTTGCCTTTCCCACAATGCCACTGACATCCCTCTTGGCTTGGTTTGCCTGCTCTGAAACTTCTCTGCTGCACCCATAGTGCTGTTTGCTCCCTGCTTCACAAAATTCCTTCGTCTCCTGGCTTTTCACACTCTGTGTTTTATCAGGTTTATAGCCATCCCAGGGTCCTGTTTTCCTATTCCAACTGCTATTAAAAACTTTTAGTTGGGAAAATATCAAAAAACATAAAATAGGGAAAAATAGTGTCAGGCTCATGAACCTAATTGATCAATTTTTTTATTGTTCTACCTCTTCCCAGGATTATTTTGAAGCAAATTCATGACCTTGTATTATTTTGTACAGATATATCTAAAAATATATTTTAAATATTAAGGTTACAAACTTATAACCACAATATCATTATTGCATCTTAGGCATAATAGTGTTTCCCAATGTCATCCAGGATCCAGAAAGTAGAATTTTCTGATTGTCTCATAGAGTTGTTTTTGCTCAAATTGAGATCCACATGAAATTCAAGCATTGCAATGTTGATGAGACTTTTAGTTTACAAATACCTCCTGCTCTTTATTTTTTTCTTGAAATTTCCTTGTTGGAGATTGCAGGGTATATATGCTTCAGAGTGTCTCCAGTCTAGAGTCTGGTGATGACATTCTATGGCGTCGCCCCTGACAATTGGTGGGAAGAGGTAGAGGCTTGATCAGGTTCAAGTTCAGTAAGTTTTTTTCCTCATGAATATTTCTCTTTGTGACTGTGAAGCCAGCTGCTATTTGTTCTGCTTGGGTTTCCGGGTGGTCTCTGGATAAGCCTCAGTCTCTGGATTTCAGAGACTTTTTACTTTATTTTGGAACAGTTATCTGTTCATAAATCTTACTATCGTGTCTAAAAAGTGATGAACAGTGTTAGCCCAAACTGATAAGAAATGTTAGCATTGGGCGAAAGGTTGGAGATCAGTCAGTGTAGGTTTCTAGAGTGGTGATTTCTAATCTAATGCTGTAGTTAAAAATGGATTGGTTTTCATTGATTTGAATGGGAAAGAGAAAGAGACAGAGGCAGGTCTTCCATCTACTGGTTCACTCCCCAAATGCCTACGACAGCCTGGAGTGGGCCAGACTGAATCCAGTAGCCAGGACTCCATCCTGGTCGCCCTTGTAGGTGGCAGGAGCTCAAGTCTTTGAGCCGTGATCAGCTGCCTCTCAGGGAAGTGGAGCAGGGACAGAAATAGGAGCTCCACTACGGGCTTCCCGAGTGGCATCTTAACCACCATGCAGACTTATAGTCAAACAGTGTTGAGTACATCCCAAGCGAATACACAAGAACACTTTTCTGTATGATGTCAATGTACTTTGCACGTCAGGAGGGGGAGAAATGGTGCTCAGTGTTTGCGAAACCTTTGACCCTGCAGCCAGAGGTCAGACACTTCCTGTGAAGCAACCCCTGTAGGTGTGCAAAGTGGGAGTGCAACAGAGCTGGGGCTCCGTGAAGGTGCCTTTGGGGCTCCTCATTCTTCATGCTGGGCAGAGTCTAAGGAGGAGACACTTCACCTCGCTTAGCTGTGTTCTACCGAGAAGATCCTAATTTACCTCCTGAGAAACAAATCTCTAGTCCTCACCTGAGTTAAAGCCCAGCTATTCCAAGGAAGCAACTTGTTGCTGTTAGTTGTCTTTTACTATCTCTGCTTCCTCTGCAGATACACAGCGCCTGCTTGTAGCACTGGACTTCTAGAAGAAATGATGTGATTTCCTCATGTGGTGGTGGTTCTCTGTGCACGTGAGGGGTCTTTGAAAAGTTGATAGAAAATGTATATCATGAAAACACTCTGCATGCATTTGAAATTTTTGTGCACCAGAACAAATTAATATCCCAATATGGTTTTTTCATGAGCTTTTGAAAAGCAGAGAGAGAGAGAAAGAGAGAGAGAGAGAGAGAATCTTTGATTTGCTGATTCTTTCCCCAGATAGCTGCAACAGGCCCAAGTCAGAAGCCGGGAGCTTCATCTGGATCTGCCACATGGGTGGGTGGCAGGGGCCCAAGTACCTGAGCCATCCTTGGATGCTTTCCTAGGTTCATTATCAGGGAGCTGGGGTTGCAAATGGGGCTCGTTTGGGTTGTAGGCAATGCAGGCATTGGCTTAACCTGCTGTGCCACAACGCCAGCCCCCCGGGGGGTGCTTTTTGAAGTCCACTCCTAGCACTGTTGGGGGCAGAAGCTTTAAACTGGTCTTAGGAAGTAGGAAGGGCCTGGGGCTGGCGTTGTGGTGCAGGAGGTTAAACCGCCACTTGGGATGCTGGCATCCCACACGAGAGCCGGTTTCAGCCCTAGCTCTTCCTCTCTGGATCCAGCTCCATTCTAATGCTCCTGGGGAAGCAGCTGAAGATGGCTGGTGTATTTGGGTCCCTTGCAACCAATTTTGCAGCAGGATGGGGGTCTGGGCTCCTGACTTCAGCGTAGACCAGGTCCAGTCATTGTAGCTATCTGGGGAGTTAAACAGCAGATAGATTTCTCTCTGTCCCTCCCTCACTCTCTCACTCTCTCCCTCTCTCCCTCTCTCCCTCTCTCCCTCCCTCCTTCCCTCCTTCCCTCCTTCCCCCTCTTCCATCCTTGTCTCTGTTTCTCTGCCTGCCAAATAAATTAAAAAGGAAATACACGCCAGTGCCACGGCTCACTAGGCTAATCCTCCGCCTGCGGCACCAGCACCCCGGGGGTTCTAGTCCCGGTCGGGGTGCCAGATTCTGTCCCAGTTGCCCCTCTTCCAGGCCAGCTCTCTGCTGTGGCCAGGGAGTGCAGTGGAGGATGGCCCACGTGCTTGGGCCCTGCACCCCATGGGAGACCAGGAGGAAGCACCTGGCTCCTGCCTTCAGCTCATCAGCATGGTGCACCGGCTGCAGCACGCCAGCCGCGCCGGCCATTGGAGGGTGAACCAACAGAAAAGGAAAACCCTTCTCTCTGTCTCTCTCTCTCACTGTCCACTCTGCCTGTCAAAAAAAAAAAAAAAAAAAAAAGGAAATACAAAGGGCTTCCTTATTAGCAGCATGAAAAATACCAACTTTTGATGAATAAGGGTTCATGTTGGAGTGCGTCTTGAATCCTGCAGCTCTTACACCCTTCCATTTGTCATGCTGTTGTTTCCTGTATTCCTGAGTTAACACTGAGCA
The DNA here is from genome assembly GCF_051225735.1 of Oryctolagus cuniculus. Classification (NCBI taxonomy): domain Eukaryota; kingdom Metazoa; phylum Chordata; class Mammalia; order Lagomorpha; family Leporidae; genus Oryctolagus; species Oryctolagus cuniculus. The sequence goes on from NC_142872.1 coordinate 15,820,471, forward strand.
GGCTCTGCGCTCTGTGTTGTCACTGACAGATGCGTCATGCTTCCTGTTGTTGGGGTACGCATGTGGTGGGTGACAGCAGTCCCACAGTGGATCATGACAGTCCCGCAGTGTGGTTTGTGTATGTAGAGTGCCATACGGGGTACAATGGGAGCGTCTTAGTGGTTTCATGCTGTTGGCCTGGCTGCTCACTGGTCTTTGCAAGTTCTCAGGACTTAAGACAGGCCTGCCTTTCTTCTCTCCACACAACATGGAAGAGTGCTAGGAATGCAGTCAGCTTCACCATGCACTAGCACCTGCTCTTCAGAACCCAAACATTCCAGCTTTAGGGCCTGGAGAGCTTCGGCTAATATTCTCATCTCGTTGTCCCTTCTTCATTAGGTAAAAATCATAGAATAGAAACCAGGTGAATTCTGCAGCATGTCTTGATGGCCTCAGGTTTAAGAATAAAATAACCGCCGTGACCACCTACCGAATTCCAGCTTTGACCATCAAAACCAGACAGTGTTGTAAGCAAGGCCACTGGCCTGTCTGGGCTGGATTCCTTTCGTGATATGTGGGTGTTTTCTAAGCAGGCGAAGGCCCAGATTTAGGAAATGAATGAAAAACTTCTAATCTCATCAGGAGAAATTTTCTCACCGTTGGGAGGTCCTTGGCTGCAGCTGTGGGTCACATGGAAAGTTGTCCAACAGCGAGTGAATCTGCTTATTGAGTCTGTGTCAGCCATCAAGTTGTGGGCTGTGTGGTTCTTCAGCTCTTGACAGGAGCCACCCGCTCAAGTCAGATCAGAGAGAATCTCCTTCCCTGGCGCAGAGAGCCAGGGCGATTTTTGTTTCATGTTGGAGAAGCAATTGGTCATGTCAAATCCCAGGTCTTCAGCTTCGACTCTAACTCGCGATAAAAATGTGGATTTGAAAGCAGCAGCAACTGAAAGGGCTTCTAATTTTATGTTTCGGAAGAGAAAACTGCTCCTTTGGACAAAAACTAGAGGATTGACAATTGCGCCCTACCACTGTCTGTTGGAGAGTTGGAGTTTTTATGGGCATTCACACCTGCAGAGCTCACCAGACCCAGGAAGAGTCTCTGTGCACACAACTACTTGCTTGTGGATGGATGTGGTTATTTGCTGATGGTGTTGAGCAAGGAAAATTCTCTGTGAGTGTTGTGGCCCTTCACTGTTCAATGCGAATCTAGCTGTGTTTTCAGGTTTCTTAGGTGAAAGGAACAAAACAGACTGTACCCTCGCAGCCGAGGGAGGTCGGGATATTTCACCGTCTGTGTCTTCCTTGCCTTAGTGTTGTGTGCAGGAGTCGCTGATGGTAAATGCCAGCATGGCTAGGACAGTTGGAGTTGACGTCGTAGAATGAGTCATTTAGAAGCTGTCCTTTCTGGGAGAGGTGTAACTTGGGATGTTTTGTCTCACCCTTGTATCCTGTACATTTGGCACTGTCAAATCTTTGCCTCAAATAGGCTGGAAGCACATGATTGCTACGTTTGGTTTTTCTGTTACTTTTTAGTTGGCTCTCATGACCATTAGATTAATCAGTCACAGTAGTCACTTTTTGGGGATAAAGTACAGCGTTTTGAGGTGTGACATCACCTTGTAACTGAACTTCCTGGTCGTCTGATGAGGAAGGTGGAGGAGGTAGCCATACCCCCGTCCAGTGTGCAAGGAAACCAAGGCCCTGTGTGAATTTCCTAAGTGCCAAAGGGAGCTTAGGCATAATTCTTCATCTCTGATTTCAGACACTCTGCCCGCCATGTCACTGGCATTCAGGCGCACTCACCTAAAGGCAGCAGACTGACCCAAAGAGACGCAGCTCCTTGCCCAGGGGAGCAGTAGGCTTGGATGTGGACTGGGAGCCCAGAAGGGGCCTCCACAGCCAGGAATGGCATGGAGACTGCCCAGGAGGCTTCTCGCAGACGCAGGAGGGCTGCCAGGTGCAACCCACAATGACTCCATTTCAGAGGACCTGAGAGTCCCAGCAGGCCTACCTGGTGCTGCCCATGATGCTGCCACACATCCACACACAGGGGCTCTGCTGCTGTCATGGGGGAGTCTTCAGGCAGTTTGCTAGCTTTTCCTGTCCATCAAACCAACCCCCCATGAAGGAGTCGGCAGTCCATGTAGGATGGCAGATTCTTGCAGATCTTTGCTGATTGTGCGACTTAGATGAAGTGTGAGCTCAGATCATGGGTGGACAACTCTGTGCTGTGTTTGCAGATTTTTCCCATGGCTCATGATTTCCTACCCAATATCCTCTGTCCCCACCTTCTTCATCATTGAACCTTGTTTGACAGAGCAGTGGCAGGGTACAGGGAAAACCCCATGCCCCACACTCTGCCTTCCAGCTGTGTCTGGCTGTGCTGAGTGTGTTTGGATCAGTGAAAGGTTATCAGAAATGTTAGGTGGGATTTGGGGATGGTTTCTTTAAGAAGTAGCTTGACTTCCCTTCTTGCCATCTCCTGTGTCAGTGATGGCTGGAGATAAGGAAACTATCTTGGCAGCGTAATGGTAGGGCAGCATCCCAGGAATCTATTCCTAGGAGACACCTGTCGAGCAGTCCTGGGACAGTCTGAGGGCACTGACTTCCAGACCTGTCTTCAGGAGGAGAGACGTAGGAACTTGTGTCTTCTCTAAGCCAGTGTCCTTGGAGCAGAGAGTAAAATCACTGCTTCAAGTCTGCACAGGCACTCGAGAGTCTATAAATAACATCAGGGTGTATTTAATGCACTCAGCTTTTTTTTTATTACAGAGGGTTTACAGCTCACTCAAAAGTAGGCAGAGCAATTTAGTTACCCCAGCTCATCACTCAGTCTCAGCAACATCAAGTCCATGGTTAACCTGAACTCCTCTATACTTCCCTCTCTGGCTTCCTCATGACTTTTTAAATAAACTGATAGAAAGGTTGCAAAGAGAGCAGAGAGATCTTCATGTAACCTTTATCCAGTTTCCCCTACAGGTACTGTCTTTTCATGCGTTTGCTAAAAATGAATAAATTAATACTGATATGAACTATTAATGAAATAGAGACTTTATTCTTTCTCCACCCATTTTTCCACTAATAGTCTCTCTCTGCTCTAGAATGCAACTCAAGCCACCAAATGACTTTGCAGTGTATTCAATGTAGCAAGACAGTTCCCTCTGTAAATGTTGTAATATCCACCTCTGAAAGACAAAGACTTTTTTTTTAAGTTAAAGGCAGAGAGAGAGGTCCTCCATTCTCTGTTTGACCCCCCAAATGGCTTTACCAGCCTGGGCTAGGCCAGGCCAAAGTCAGGAGTTTCTTGGAGATTTCCATGAGGGTATAGGGGCCCAAGGATTAAGGCTGTCTTCTGCTGCTTTCCCAGGCATGTTAGCAGGGAGCTGGTTTGGAAGTGGAGCAGCGGGGACTCCAGCTGGTGCCCATGTGGGATGGTGGTGCTACAAGCAGAGACTTAACTTATTATGCTGCAGTATTGACCCCCAAAGCTCCTCAAGACTCTTTTTTTGTTGTTGTTGTTAAGGTAGAGGCAGAGGGAGAAAGGTCTTCCATCTGCTAGTTCACTCCCTAGATGGCCGCAACAGCTGGAGCTGATCTGGAGCCAGGAGCTTCTTCCAGGTCTCCCACTCAGGTGCAGGGGCCCAAGGACTTGGACCATCTTCTACTGCTTTCCCAGGCCATAGCAGAGAGCTGGATCGGAAGTGGAGCAGCTAAGATTCAAACTGGTGCCCATGTGGGATGCTGGCAATGTAGGTGGTAACTTTATCCACTATGACACAGCGCCAGCCCCTGTCCTCCTTTCTTTCTTCCTTCCTTCCTTCCTTCCTTCCTTCCTTCCTTCCTTCCTTCCTTTCTTTCTTTCTTTCTTTTATTTATTTATTTATTTATTTATTTTGACAGGCAGAGTGGACCGTGAGAGAGAGAGACAGAGAGAAAGGTCTTCCTTTTGCCGTTGGTTCACCCTCCAATGGCTGCCGTGGCTGGCGCGCTGCAGCCGGCTCATCGCGCTGATCTGATGGCAGGAGCCAGGTGCTTCTCCTGGTCTCCCATGCGGGTGCAGGGCCCAAGCACTTGGGCCATCCTCCACTGCACTCCCTGGCCACAGCAGAGAGCTGGCCTGGAAGAGGGGCAACCGGGACAGAATCCGGTGCCCCAACCGGGACTAGAACCCGGTGTGCCAGCGCCGCAAGGCAGAGGATTAGCCTAGTGAGCCGCGGCACTGGCTCCTTCTTTCTTTCTTTCATTCTTTTTTTTTTTTTTTTGTGCTGATTCATTCTTTTTTTTTTTTTAAGATTTATTTATTTATTTGAAATTAAGAGTTACACAGAAGAAAGAGAAGGAGAGGCAGAGAGAGCGAGCGAGTGAGCACGTGCAAGGTCTTCCATCTGCTGGTTCACTCCCCATTTGGCCACAACAGCTGGAGCTGTGCCAATCTGAAGCCAGAATTTTCTTCCCAGTCTCCGACGTGGATGCAGGGGCCCATGACTTGGTCTATATTCCACTGCTTTCCCATCCCATAGCAGAGAGCCAGATAGGAGATAGAGCAGCTGGGACTTGAACCAGCACCTACATAGGATGCTGGCACTACAGGTGGCAGTTTTACCCACTATGCCACAGAGTAGGACCTCCATCCTGTTGATAAAACCATTTTCTCCCCTAATTTTAGATACACAAAGGGCCCAAGCAGGAGGATTAGTTTGTTTTGAATTTCTTTTTATATAGGTTTGTGCTTCCCTTTCCTCCATGTTTGCAACTTACTTGGTTAAGAAATGGAGTTGTGGGGTCAGCACAGTGGTGCAGCAAGTTAAAGTCCCAGCCTGAAGTGCTGGCATACCGTATGAGCACTAGTTCAAGTCCTGGCTGCTCCACTTCCAATCTAGCTCCTTGCTAATGTGCCTGGAAAAACAGTGGAGGATGGGCTAAGTCCTTGGGCCCCTGTACCCACGTGGGGGACCCAGAGGAAGCTCGAGGCTCCTGGCTTCAGATAAAGCAGCTCTGGCCATTTGAGGAGTGAACCAGCTGATGGAAGACCTCTTTCACTCTCTGTCTCTACCTCTTTCTGTAACTCTTTCAAATAAATAAAATAAATCTGTAAAAAAATAAAAACCCAATGGAGCTGTTAGGTATCGTCTAGTGCGTGTTACTCTGATCACATCCTCGAGAGGTCATTTTCCTTGTTCCTCTACCTTTGCATTTCCTGTCAGCTGGCCCTGGAGCTTGATCGGATTCATACATTCATTTCATTAGCTTTGGCAAGAATAGGGAGGGGTGGTTTCTTTGAGCAAAAGTCACAGATTGTTTCTTGTTCTTCTTGCAATGTTTGTGGCCATTGATATCTTTTGTTACAGATGTTGCATTGAATTCTCACATGGCTTCTTCCTTTAAAAGTTGGATCTATGATGAGCATAGAGTTGGTCCTTTGTTTATAAAGTCATACTAAAAATCATCCATAATGAAGGTGATGGGAGAGGGAATGGGAGGTGGGATGCGAGTGGGGTGGGGGATGTGGGGGAAAGATCCATTATATTCCTAAAGTTGTATCTATGTAAAAATGCATTCATGATGTAAAAAAAATGGAAAAAAGTTGGGATACTTTTGTAAAGAAAATGTTTCCTCACTTACTGTTTGTTTTTTTGTGGCGTACATTATAGGGAAGGCAAGATACATGTTGATTGCTCAATCTTATTTCCCACTTTCAAGAACAATGGACCTCTTATTAGCGTCCTCCAGTGTTGACCAATTAATGTCGACGTTGTGTTTCTGATGTGACGGAGCTAAGTGCTTGTGATTAGAGGGATTAGGTGTCCCTGAAGTTTGTGGTTTGAGACACCAAACAGCAAGACATGGAGGACTGAAATGTGGGAGGTGTATGGACGGTCTTCAAAAAGTTCATGAAAACCGTGTATTGTGAAAAACCTGGTCAAGGCTTTCTAAATGTGTTGTGCCAAAAGAAACATCTTTGAAGTTTTCCAGTAATTTTGAAGTCCCCTGGTGTATACAGTGTCATGAAACATAGCACAGTGGAAAATGAAGCAGTAGCTTTCTCAGCCAAAAGAGGACTGAGTAGAAGGTGGGAAGGCGGAGAAAGGTAGAGAACAAACTAGAACCAAAATGGTGGGTGAGCCCTGGGGAATGGAGTGAGAGGTAAGGAGGATGGAGAGGAAGAGGCAGAGGAGGGAGTAGCCTGACATCCTAGCTGGGATCCAAGAGCTGGGGACTGTGTGTCTCCCCTCCCAGGGTGCAGGAGCAGAAGCTGTGGCCTCTTACAGGCAGTGCAAAACCAGTGTGATACTGTAGCAGCTGTTGGTGCAGTGACAGTGGCACCGAGACACCTAGGCAGGCAGGCCGCGGACAGCCTCCTGGTGGCCCCAGAACACGCAGAGAACGTGCAATGCACTCTCGGGTCCCAGCTGCGACTTCGACGTGCCGAGAGGGTGACAGGGCTGAAGAGGTCTCAGGATTGGATGATCATCACAGAGTTCCAGGAATACGAGGTGGAGGGAGCCTCACGTACAAGTCCCTGTACGTGAGCAGAGGCTGGTGGGAAGAGGGTGGCATGACACCCCCAAAGTGGCAATTAGATGGCTCAGCCCCAGTGAGAAGGACTGGCAATAGTGCAGCCTTGAATTCCATCAGCTCTTACCCTGAAGGGAGTCAACTCTTTCTATTTCATTCTTTCTCTTTCTCCTTCCACCCTCCCTCCCTCCCCTCTTCCTTTCTCAGAATTGATATAAACTTAGCTCAGTTGATTCTGTTTTCGCAGATCGGCAGAAAAATTGTATCTTCCAAATCAAGGTTGCGTTCTGGCACACTGACTTCAGCTGAACTGATGTGAAGAAAGTGCGGTTACTGTGTGTTCATCACTGCACGCAAGCATGGAAGTGGCTCAGTGTTTGATAGAAAAGGCGTCACAGGGAGCGAGTGAGCTCGGTAGCTGTTCCCTAGGCGAGTGGGAAGCAGAGGGACTGGCTTTCCAGCATCACGCCCTTGGCTGGGACTGGAAGATGGACTCTGAGGGGCTCCCCTTTGGGGTTGTGGCGGCTCCTCCTCTCGGGAGCTTGCATGAAACACATCACAACATCAGCGAGACTGCACTTTGGTGGTGAAGCAGTATCAATCCATAGACTTCTGGACTTGGCGAGCTCTTGATTATGTAAATCAAGATTGCACCTCAAATCATGCCTCTGTAAATCCTTTGTGTGTGTGGGCGGGGGGTGGGGGGAGGGTGGGAGAGGGGGAAGAGGGAGAGGGAGAGCAAAGCTTTGTGACTTAGAAGGACTGTAAAACACAGCTTTCCTTTGCTATCATTTTAGTAATCCCCTGGTATGAAGGTGAGTTATGCATGTCCCTTCTGGGCAGCTATGGAGGGGCAGAGGACTGAGCTAACACGACCAAGATTCGTGATTCTCAGTAGGTACCACCTGAGTCACCCTAAGTCTTGTTTATAAGCAGAGTTTTGGTGTAGATGTGTCTAAAAGCTTGATAGGTCAGTAACAAATGCATGGGGAAGGAGATACTACTTTTACTGGGTTTTCTTTCAGATTCACAATTGAGAAGAGTTATTTAGATTAGGTACTGGCCCATGAGCTATGTTAATATGAAACCATGTTAAAATCCTGAAATCAACCATCAACCTAACAACCATTCATTGTGTCTAGTTTGACCAGGTTACTAGTCTGGAATATCGTCAGTTTGGCTTCCTCCTTCCAGAAGAAGGGGTCATGCTTTGAACTTGGAATATTTTGGGGTTGTAACAAGGCTTAAATGTGAATTTTGTTTCTATTTTCCTCTCTGCCTGTGTCTCTCGCCCTCTCTCCTACCCTCCTGGTTGTAATTTCAGCAGCCCTACGTTCTCAACATCAAACAGAGGTTAAGGACCGTGTTATTTAAACAAGATGAGTGCATTCGATAATGACCGAGTAAGGAAAGTGGAGGAGGAAGAAAGCAGGGGCGGACGGCAACTCCCAACAGCAGGGCAAGGGGAAAAATGTCTCACCAGTGCCACATTCATAGGTCCACTCTGTAAAAATACTGCTGTCATAACATTATAATTCATCTCCTTAAATTTTTATGTTTCCCACTTTGGAAAACAACTATGTCTAGTATATAATTTTACCCTTTTATTATGACATTTGAGAAAGTAGCCAAGACTGGTTAGGTTTAATTACCCCCATCAAGTTATTTTAGATGTCAGTTTCTACAAGTCATTCACGAAGGGGCAGATGGTAGAAGCCTGTTATTCCAGAATGGCCAGGCTCAGGGAGAGCTAGAGAAAAACAGTGACTCTCTTCTTGGATGTTTGTGGTGTTGAGAAAACATACCCTGAATGTTTGCTTTGGTGATCTCATTGTATGATTTTAGAAGAGCCATCAGCTGATGTGTTTTGTCTGTCTCTTTAAATACTCTTAAGAATGTGGCCCAACTGCATGTTTTGAATCAGAGATAATCAAATAATGAGAGCTGTAGTTGTTTTGAATTTGCCATTTGCTGCTGTTAGTTTCTTCATGGTACTGTCTTGAACTTGGGTTTGAAATGTTAATGTATTCTGATTCCATGACCTCATCTGCATGTGGCAGATGGAGAAATGGAATTTGTACTCTTTGAAAATCTGCATTCCTCAGTGTTCTAAGTTTAGGTAATGATACATCTCTGGACTGTGTCTGTGTTCAGAATGTACTGCATTTGGTCATCTCTGGTCACTAGCACAAACCTTTAATTACTGCCTAAATATAGACACGTATTTTTTTTTTTTTATAAAAGGACATCTTGTGAGTAAAGAATAAAATAAGCACACATACTGAATGGTCTGAGAATGAAACACAAAAATGTATAAAAGTAAGAAAAATTATTCTTTGGGCCATTTAAAATAATGTTGCATACATAAAATAATTAGATTTACCTAAGTTTTTGGTACCATACTGAATAGGATGTGAATGTTCTGAGATTTTACCCTGCTTTCAGACTAGCAAGTTATCCTGCCAAAATTTCATGGATGTTGGCAGAAAACATGAGACTCCCTAGTCGGGGACAAAGAACTATTTGTTATTCACAGCAAAAGCAGTAGGGAGAGGAGCAGCATTTAGCCCGGTTTTCCCAGCCTCAGTCAATTCCTGTTGGGCTACAGAGGGCAGGATGGGTCATGCTGGTCCTCACAGTGGGCTCTGTTACAGGAGTGTGCCACGATGTGGGTATCAGTGTCTGTGTCTTCCGGAGGCCCATGTGTTCAAGACTTGTTCCTGAGGGTGGCGCTATTTGAACTGGTGGAACTTGTAGGAGGTGGGACCCAATGAGGGGTCCTTAGGTCCCTGGAGTGTGCCCTTGGAAGGTAGTTCTTGCATGAATGCTGGAGTTCTCCTGAGCAGGTTGTTGGAACAGCCTGAGTTTGCTTTTCACCCACCCGCTTTGTCTGTGCCTCCCTGCTCACCTCCACGCATGCTCTGCCATTGTCGCCTGCCGCCCTCACAGGGACCAAATCAGTGGGCCACCTCGTCTCACCTGGACCTCCAGATGGTGAAGAAAAGCTGACAGAGGAAAACCGCGTTGAGGGAGTCTGAACCTTAGGCAATAGTCTGTGACTTGGTCCTTGAGAGTTTGTCTTGCTGTTGGAAAGCTGGCCAATAAACAGCTATATCATGTTGTCTTAGGAGGGAAGCACTGTCTCCATCCTTCAAGCCTTTTATCATATGAACACCCTTCAAAATATGCTTTAGGGAAAAGGCAGGTCAGTGAGCCCACCCACCCCCAACATGCGCAGAAACGGCTGGACCCAAGGACGATCACCTCCCAATAGATGCAGTATATAGAAATGTAAGCTTCTGTATTCCTCTGTAATAAAATGAGCTTAACTTTAGAATCTCCATTTAAAAAAAATATGCAAAATTTAGATTTGTCGAGGTAAACTGAGTCACTTAGAACTTCACATATTTCTATTTGCTATGCGTTGTAGTTAATTTGGGATTTTCCTACTGTTTTTCTGTGGTCTTCTTGAGTAAAAATGTGGTAGCATTTAGTACTTAGACCTTCTATGTAATATTCTGTGTCAAGTAACTCATTTAATCTTGTGGGCAGACAGTATACCACCCTGACTGTAGCTTGTAGAGACTGAAATACGGGGAAGTTAGAGTGCCGCAAGTTCTGGAAGCAGCAGAGCTGGGATTCTGAACGGGGAATGTGCCAGGATACGTGTTTGCAGCCTGTACTATCTTAGCTCTCCGCTTTCTGTGTTCTCTGGGCTCTCTGTGTCCTGGTGGCTTATGTATCAGCTGCACATTTTACACTTACTGAATCTGTCGTCTCTTTTTTCTACTGTGATGGCTTCTTCTACTTGGTCTTACAGAGCCGTCTGTGTCTCCATGCGCTCAGCCACTGGGCTCTCATGGAACTTTTTACGTACTTCTGTGCCATACGAGCTTGTCTCGGGGAATGGAGAGCTCGGTGCTGACGCATGCGAAGTGGCTCTGTGGGGTCTGTTTGGAGACCATGCACTCAAACTGCCTCTCACTCAGTGCTTTTCCATTACTTGGGGACCATGCCAAAACCGTGGTTTGAATCTCAGCTCCGCCACCTGCAAGCTGTGTGACCGCTGACAACTCAGAAGCTGGGAAAAGGGTCTGTAAAAAAAAAAGCTCCTCTTCTCTGGGGTTCTGGTTCAGACATGGCAGTTCTGCACCATATAGGATTTTGATCCATTAAGGACACAGGTATAGGACAGTTTCCCAGGTGCCTGTTGATATCTATATTTTTATTACATCCTCTAAGATTTTTCTACTGATAGAGCTCTTATTTAATTTCAGGTGGGAAAACGGTAGCTTCTTAGGGAATCTCCCATTCTTCCCATGGTGTGATTTCAGAAAATCCCATCATGTTTCTTGATACTAAAAAGTAAACTTCTGGGGCTGGTGCCGTGGTGCAGTAGGTTAACACCCTGGCCTGCGGCACCAACATCCCATATGGGTGCCAGTTCTAGTCCCGGCTGCTTCTCTTCCCATCCAGCTCTCTGCTGTCGCTCCCCCTCTTCGTGGAGGAATGACACAGGACCCTGCGCTGTTCTTTCGTCTGCTCGGCCCTTCCCGGGTTTGCTGCTGGTTCTTCCCGGGTTGGCTACCATCCCTTCCACCTCCGTGGAAGGGCGGTTCCCCCTGGCCACTTTCCCCACTTCCGCAGGGGAGCGGCACACCGCCGGCCAGCTCTCTCGGGGGCTGCACAGGTGTTCCCTCAGATGTTCCCCTTAGATGTTCCTGGTGCATGCCGTCTCTCTCCTCCTTTATAGTCCTCCTCTGCCAATCCCAACTCGGCTGCCCACACACCGAGTACGCTGCTCTCCTCCAATCAGGAGCAAGTCCTACAGTTTATTGGCTGAACTGGAGGCAGCTGTGTAGAAGCTGTTTTCTCCTCTCCCAGCGCCATATTGTGGGAGAGCAAATGCATAGAATAAGTCTTAATTCCAGTAACTTAGTCTAGTCCGAGTTGCTCCCCACACTCTGCTATGGCCTGGGAAAGCAGTAGAAGATGGCCCGAGTCCTTGGGCCCCTGCACACACATGGAGACCAGGAAGAAGCTTCTGGCTCCTGGCTTTGGATAGGTGCAGTGTTGGAAGTCCTTTCTCTCTGTCTCCCCCTCTCACTGTCTGTAACTGCCTCTCAAATAAGTAAATAAGATCTTCAAAAAAAAAACTTTTAGGGGCTGGCATCTTGGAACTAAAGGTTAAGCCGCTCCTTATAACAACAGCACTTTATATTCAAGTGCCCCTTCTAGTCCCAGCTGCTCTGTTTCCAATCCAGCTTCCTGCTAATGCACCTGGAAAGGCAGTGGGGGATGACCCAAGTACTTGGTCCCCTGCCACAAGTGTGGGAGACCCAGACGGAGTGCCTGGCTTTGGCCTGGCCCAGGCCTGCTTGGTGTAGCTATCTGCGGGGTGAGTCAGTGGATGAAGACACCTTTGTCTCTCTCTCTCTGTCTTCCTGCTTTTCAAATAAATCTTTAAAAAACAAACAGTAACTACCCCACCACCACCAAAGCCATAAACTTTTAAAATGAAGAAATCTCTTTCTCAATTACTTTGCCTTTGGAATTCACTGTTGTAGCTTTCTAGACGGTCTCTGTTAGGTATTTGTATAGTACCTCCAGCCACTGAGGTAATGAGGTCACAGACTAAATAGGTAGAGAGCTGCTGGCCACAAATAAGAGGTGGGAGAGAAAAATCACCAGCCATCATTTCCAAATTTGTCACTTAATTTCCATAAATGTTTCAGACTGCTTGTGCTGAAGAAAAGGCGTGTAGGTGACCATGTCAATTAAAAGCTTGTCTTCAGTTCTCATGTCCATTGGAACTTGGCAAGTTTAGGAAAATCACTCTATGCCAGTGGCTCTGTTTGGTTTGTCTGGTTTTTCCCTGAAAGCAGGGTTTGACTAGCTTGAAACGAGGGAGGCAGGTTGGGCACTTGCCAGAGTTGTGAAACTTGGGAGGTAACCAAATTCACAAATCAAGATAAATCATGTTTAGATGTAATATTTAAAAAAATTAATGCAAAAAAAATCATGGTGTGCAAAATATCAGCACTTTAGCTAAGCATACACAGGTGTTACTGATTGCTCCCTTTCCCTCTGGCTGCAAGGTGGCTGGCCACGTCAGTATCAGTGACCTTGGGCCACAACCATGCTTGTCCCTGGGGTTAGGCCCCTGAGAGAGTTCTCACCATGTGCAGCAGCAGGGGTGGCCATGAGAAAGTCTCCAAACACTGACAGTTGAGTGCAGGAAGTCCCTTTTCTTCTCGTTCTTTCTACAACTTGATTAGTTTCTATTCTATTTCTGCTTGAAACGTGTGTCTGCTTTGTTATTCTCTGTGTGCTATGAGATTGAAGCAATTAAAGGTGTTTTCTTAGGACGATTTCTGTTTTATTACTTCCTAGCGTATGTAAATTCTTTCCTCCTTTTCACTGGCAATAGAAAAAAAATTGCCTGCCTTTAAAGAGAGAATGATATTTTCATGACTGTCTCTCCCAGCTGGCAAACGAACAGTTAATTGCATTTTTATGCCAATAGCCAGTGTGGCAGGTAACTCTTGGGCCAGTTATGTTGACATTCTACTGTTGGTGCCCAGCCGAAACCAACCTCTGTGTAAACTAGAAGTGTGCTTTTAAAACTCGAGGTCTCATCATTTCTTTCTTAAGCTTGGGCCAGCAAAGCGTGTTGGAGAAGATGTTTGGGTTGGGTCAGAGTCACGCCAGGGAGGCCAGAACGAAGCCGCACTGGCATCATCGGTAGGAGATCACATTTACTCTTCTGTGACTTTAACCCCAGGGACTAATTCATAGGGCGCCTGGAGATGGGTTGTGGGGGAGAGGGGACAGAAGAGGATCGTTCAACTGGGTAGCCAGATCTTGGGATGACCCTCTTGATCCTAAGGGTCTCAGACTCCCAGTCTGACAGACAGCTGGGTGGCTAGAGGCTCCTCCCACCTCCGAGTTGTCATAACAGCCTTTTTATCCCAGCATCACGGGGGACTGCTTTGAACAGCATAGGGATCGATGGCATTTTGCACAGCCCGAGGAAGGGGAGGTGGGGGAGGAGGATCTGTTTGCTGTGCAGGCAGTTTCCGTGGTTTCTGCAGGAGTCTGCCTCCCCCCTGCAAACCTGCTGCTGTCCCACAGGCTACCCACACGCTGGCTCCCTACCCTTACCCCTACCCCTCGCCCTGCCTGGCCTCCAGGCTTCCTTGCTGCTGAGTGTGCTGCTCCGTCTTTTGCACCTCTCCCAGGCAGAAGTAGCAAAAGCAGCAGGAAATGGCAAAGGAGCACAAGCCTGTGCTGTTTCTGGAACACGGGAGGCTCGTGTCCACACGCTGGAGGCAGAGATTAGGCCTGAAGGAAAACAGTTCCCCACAGCACTCTTTGTCTGCTTTCCAAAGCACACAGAACTGGATTAACTTAAAATGCAGGCACCGGGATGCCTGACTTGTAGATGACCCTGCCAAGGTGAGAAGATGGAGGGCCCCTCGCGGTGCAGAGAGCCCTGGTTCTTGCTCCCTTCTCGACGCTCACCTCCACCGGGGCACACGGAACCGTGACTCCGTCCACCGGGTAGATGTGAACGCTTCTGCTCTTTGAGGGTCTGCATCCTCCTCCTGTTCTCCCACTCATCAGAGCATTGCAGGGTGTGGCGGAGGATGGGATTTTATGAATAGACACTTCAGCTGGTCCTTTTTTTTTTTTTTTTTTTGCAAAGTGCAGTATTTGCACTTCGGGCAGACACAAAAATATCTTTGCTAGCTAATTCACACCCTCCTGGGACCTTGGCTTAGGAACACTGTGAATTCACACAGCCACGTGATAATTGGGTGTGTTACGTGTGTATTCCAGTACCGCTTTGAGAGGGCATTGAAACGCCAGATGCAGACAGCTCTTGTTACCCTTTTGGTGAAAATAGAGGCGTCTACTTAATGAAGGATGGGGCACCTGGTGCGGGTGCTTGCCTCCAGCTGCTGAGAACGGATGACAGTTTTTATTGGACTTTCTGGAATTCTGTGGGCTGTGGGCTGGCAGATGGAGCCACGTGAGTTTTATTCAAGGTTTGGGTGGGTTTTCCCTTTCTAAATCGTGCAGCAGCACAAAGAGCAATTGCAAAGTCTCCCAATGAAAATCTGTGTGACCCTCAGCAAATGCATCACAAAGGCGTCCTGAGAAAATTACAGGAAATTCACTGAGCGGGCCTGGCCTGGTCACGTGGTCTTCATCTGCTCAGGGTTTGCCTCTTGGCTTTTTTTTTTTTTTTTTCTGGGAAGAGATTGATATTCATCGGATGACGCTTGCTAGAGCAATAGGTTGGAAAGAAATCTGCTTCCTTTCCTGTATTTTAAGAATGTTCCTTTTTGGCAGCACCTAATCGCTTAAAAATGATCTTGCTTTCAGATAGCTACAAATTCATCACTCAGTGCTTTTTGTATGAATGCGGGGCTGATGGGTCGAGATCTCTGGGATGGGATTGCAGGTTTCTCATTACCATAAATCCTGCGTCACATCAGCAGTGTGATGGGAGCATTTTGATAGATACCATAAACTCATTAATCACCACTCTCTTAAACTAAGTACCCCAGAACGAAGTTGGGCTGTTCCGCATTCCAGTGTTTGTGAATACCTCCCCTTTGAAAAGCACCGTGCTTGATCAGTTCATGCTGTTGAGGGTAGTTTGAGTTAACTGCGTGAACAGAGACCGTGTGTCAGGGGGAGAGGGAGGGGGAGAGGGAGGGAGAGAGGGAAAGGAGGACAGAAGATGAAATTCTGTCTCCTATCCAAACACGGGCTGGATTGCATGCTAGCATTAATGTCCTCGTCCTCCGCTCAGAGGATGCTGGCACACGTCCAGTTTATTAAAACCACCATCGGGGGCTGATCTTCTCTCTGTTTGTGCCGTTCAAGGATGGATCATTGGCTCAAGCAGAGCTGTTCAGTGAGGCAGAAAAGCCCAAATGTGTTTTAGGAGAGGTTGTTGATGACAATGGCGTGAAGCAGGGGGCTGCTGTGTTTCCTATGAGCCGTCGTGACTGTTATTAAGTGAAAGGAGAAAGCCACGGTGTGCCTCAAAAACCAGCAAGCCCAAGTCTCGTGCGAGTGTTGAACCAGGCTACCGTCGTGAGCCCGTGATACCTGTAGGTGTGTGTCCCCCTGAAACCTGCCAGACTGTGCCTTCTGGAATGTGTATTCCCAAATAAAGTCATGGACCACAAGGGTTTTTTCCCTCAATGGGTTTTCCTCCTGCTTGCAGAGCTGACAGAGTAATCCAAGGGTTCAGATTTTTTTTCTGGCACACATTTAATGCTTAAAAGGAAGTTTATCTGTTCCCACATTCCTTGCCAATAGATGGGTGTTTATACAAGAAAAATAATGCATGCCCGGAATTATATGTCACTGTAAGGAAGCTGCTGTGTTTCTTTTGTCGCTGAAAATAATTTAATTTAGCCAGCAGTTTGCAGGGTTAAAAGTTCTGAGCATCCAAAGGGCAGTGACAAATGTCAGAGAAACACTGGAAGGCCGGTCCAAGCAGCAGGGCCAGCCCCGGGCAGAATGGACTGGGAAGTGTGCTTTGTTTCCAGATAGCATTTCGTAAATCCCCATCTTTGATAATGACACAGTATATTGAATGGTAGCTGTGACTGAATGGTTGTTGAACTTTTAAGATACGATTCAGCACAGCGCTGTGTGAACAGAACACAATAACATTAAACACCAGATGGTATTTCAAAGCCCATCAGATACACAGATTCCTTTTCTTCTTAACAAAAGATCGGCAAGTCTCAAAAAAAGAAAGGAAGAAAGAAAGGAGAAAAAGCCCATTAAGATAAATGGGCTGATTTGGTTTTGTCTTGCTTCACTATTACAGGGAAGCCATATGAATGGGTCAAATTACAAACTAGACTCCAGATCAAAGAGTAGCTGCTGCCGAGGTGGGTCCCACTGATCTGAACTGTGTCAGCCACAGCAGCGTGAAACCCTAAACTGCGGGCCAAGAAAACACGTCTCTCTCACATTGAGACTTGATCACACCAATTAACCAACGCATCGCCTCTTTGCCCTCAAAGGAAACCCGAGAGAGTTTGGTTGGTCAGGCTTAAGAGGACAGACGGGAGAAAATGAGATTGCAGTCACACAGCATGCAGAGTTGGGTGCACGGTCACAATTAACTGCCTCCCTCCTCCCCAGAGAGTCTCCCGAGAGCCGTGGCCCCTCCTGCAGCTATGGTGAATAGCAAGGTGAATGAAACACGGTACTTGGACGCGGGACGCTGGAGAACACTGGATTGAGAGTTTGGGTAGCTCTGAACTGTGAATGTTGGGCTAGAAGGGAGGGTACTGGTGAGTTTTATGGATCAAATTGGCTGGGCCACAGTGCCTGGATATTTTGTCAAAGCTTTTTTTGTTCCTAAATAGCATGCATAAACTTTAAGCTTTCTTTGTTTATTTCAAAGACAGAGTGACAGAGAGCGAGAGAGAGAGAGAGAGTAAGTGAGTGGGGGCCAGGTGAAGCCACGAGCTTAAAAGTATATATGCATCTCCCACGTGGCTGGCAGGGACCCAAGATCCTGGGCGGTCATCGGATGTCTTCCCAGGAGCATTAGCAGGGTGCTAGATTGGAAACCAAGTACTTGGCAAACAGCAACTGAACCTATTGTGCTACTATGCCTCCTCCATCCTGGATACTTCCATGAAGGGGTGTGTGTGTGTGTGTGTGTGTGTGTGTGTGTTTGTGTGTATGCAGATTTTATTTGTTTATTTGAAAGGCAAAGTTAGGGATACAGAGAGAGAGGGATAAAGAAATGCATCTGCTGGTTCATTTGCCCAATGGCCTCAAAGGCCAGGACTGGGCTAGGCTGAAGCCGGCAGCCTGGGACCACATCTGAGTCTCCTGTGTGGGTGGCAGTGGCCCACGTATTCGAGCCATCCTCTGCTGCTTTCCCAGGCGCATCTGCAGGGAGTTGGGTGGGGAGTGGAGCAGCTGAGACTTGAACTGGGCCTGTATGGTTTGCCAGCATCACAGGCATCTTCGTAACCTGCTGTATCACAGTGCCAGCCCCTGAAAGTGTTCTTAAGAGCCTGTAGTCCCCAGTATTCCCGGGAAGTAGACCATCTGAGTTCTAACCCGGCCTGACCCTCTCTAACTTCTTAGAGGAGTCAAGATCACGGAGCTGTTTCGTGGGTGAGATTTCAATTGAAATCTGTGACTTAGAGAAAAGCAGGTTATGCTCCAGAATGTGGGTGAGCCTCATCCAATCAGCCAAAGAGATTAGTGGGAAAATGGAATTAAAAGATGTTTGTTTTGATGCAAAAAAAAAAAGTAAGTCTATAGCTTTGTCATAGTGTGTGTTTGCCATGAACTTTGGAAGAACTTTTATATATATGGTTCCGAAACTTCTTGGATCAAAACGAATCGACTTGCATTTTGAATGACCTTTGTGCAGCGCCCTGCTACACTGACCTCTGCTGAACAAGAAGGCAGGTTTGCAGGAGACTGCCTGTGGCCTTGGACTTCCCTCCTGCTTAGTCCATCAGATTTTGGACTCGCCAAGCCTCCTCAATCCCGTGAACTAATTATTTAAAATAAATCTCTCCTCTCTGTTTCTAAGTCTGTGTGTGTGTGCACATAGATACGCATGCTCACACATACATTACCGTGGTGTTAACTTCCTTAAGAATGTTAAGTTTCAGCTTCCTTGTTTGTAACATGGGGCACTAATACATCACCATCTGGGATTTCTTTTTTAAAATTTATATTTATTTTATTTTTAAAGATTCATTTTATTTATTTGAAAGGTAGAGTTATACACACACACACACACACACACACACAGAATCTTCCATCCGATGGTTCACTCCCCAAATGGCCGCAATGGTCGGGGCTACGCCAGGCCAAAGTCGGGAGCCAGGAGCTTCTTCCAGGTCTCCTGTGTGGATACAGGGACCAAGCACTTGGGCCATCTGCTGCTTTCCCAGGTGCATTAGCAGGGAGCTGGGTTGGAAGTAGAACATCCAGGACTCAAACCTGCTATACCACAATGGTTGCAAGAAAAACAAAGATTTTAAAAATTAGGAAAATTGTCCAGGAAGTGTAACCACAAATGACATGGGCAGATTTCTCTGTGAGAGGAGAATGCTTAAAAATCGCAGATCATCTAAAGTCAGCAGAGATGGTTCTGAGCTTACAGACGCCTCCCCATGTGGTAGATCTGTCAGAACTTTGTTTACATCAGCTTCTACTTGCAGCACTACTGATATTAGAAACTCTCCATGAAAAAACTCCGTTTTCCTTTTTTTAAGATTTTATTTATTTATTTGAGAGACAGAGTTAGAGACAGAGAGAGGTCTTCTATCCGCTGGTTCACTCTCCAGATGGCCGCAATGGCCAGAGCTGGTCTGATTCGAAGCCAAGTCTCCCAAGCAGGTGCAGCAGCCCAATTACTTGGGCCGTTTTCCACTGCTTTCCCAGGCCATAGCAGAGAGCTGGATCAGAAGAGGAGGTACGGGGACAACGATTAGTGGCCATATGGGACGCCAGAGGCAGAGATGGAGGCTTAGCCTATTACTCCATAGTGCCGGACCTGACTCTGAGAATTTTTGAGAACGTGGGCTCAGGAGGGAAGCAGTTGAAGAAACTGGGACAAGATTATCAGGCTTAAGGACAGTGAGCCAGGACATGCGCTGTTCATGAAGGAAGTTTTTCTGTTCTGCTTTTTGCTTTTTTTCTGAAAATACAATGCTACTCCACACATGAGCCATTTGTTGTAGTTACCAAATCTGGTGTGTTCATAATGAAGATACCGTTTTGAAATATCTGGGACTCTTAGGAATTCACTTATTGGAAAGCACCAAGAAATTAACAGTCAAACATTTAATTTTCATTTTATCTCAAAGGTAGAGAGAGAGTGAGAATGAGAGAGACAGATGGAGGCATATCTCCCTTTTACTGCTTCGTTTCCCAAGTGCCCACACCAGCGGAGGATGGGCCAGACTGAACCCAGTCCCCATCTCCTCTGGCTGCGGCAGGGGCCCAAGTCCCCGAGTCCTGATGTGTTGCCTCCCAGGGTGCTCATTAGCATGAGTCTGGAGTCCTGAGTCGATCTGGACCCCAGTGCTCCCCAGTGCTCTGATTTGGAGTGCAGGGTCCCTGGCCGTGTCTTCTGTACCTGCCGCCTGCCTCTAGCAGTTCTGATGGGAGGATCACTGTCTTCCCAGCACTCAGAACTTGGAAGCACTGGAGGCTTAGTTGCAGCTTGTGGGGGAGGGTGGAAGGGGTGGATGGATGCTTGCGAAGCTCAGGGCACAGCGGGTCAGCCCTACACGGAAGGGAAGGCGTAAAGAAAGAATATGGGGAAGACCAACACCGTGCTGTTGTCACCCCTGTGCCCAGGCCAGCCACATACCCTCTTCACCCGTCTTCATCCTCCTGGCCTCAGATGACCCCAGGTCTAGGATGAGGTTACCATAGGTCTTTAGTGCACTGCTGGCTGTTGTGGAGGCTCTGTGAGCTAACCTGGGCCTGTAACCGCCACATTGAAGTTATTCCAATGGAAAACACATCGTGGGTTAAAAACTGACTCATAACTTTTGAAAAAAATAGACTGATGTGCACTGGAGCTGGAAACAGATTTACTCAACAGCAAAACCAGGTCAGTTACAAAAGGATGCGCCTATGCAGCATCAGCTTCAACACCAAATCTTCTTAAGCAGCAGATTTCTTGCAAATTTACAGTGGGACTTGAGATTTTCATGAAAATATCCGTGAGGCCATATTTATTGCATAGGGAAGAGCCAACAATAAGTTGGCAGAGTGGCTTCTGGGGCCACAAGTTTTGGGTTCATGTAGTTTAATCCTTAGAGCAGCCATATGAGATAGGTATTGCCAGTCTTGTTCAGACAGAGTAAGTTGCCTGTTGAAGGTCACACAGGTGGGGCATGTCTCAAAGTCCATTCCCCCATCATGTTTATATCAGAGTTACCTTCTGTAATACAAACCTCCGTATTCTTAGTTTTTTTTTTTTCTGCCCTTTTGTGCCCAAAGGCAGGTGGATGTGCCTGTCAGTAGTGCTTAGACCTAAAACCTCACGGGATAAAGCCCAACAACCACAAGGCCAACAGCCAAGGGGCAGGCGTCTGGCTCAGTGCTTAAGTCAGAGTAGGGAAGCGTGCGTTTTGTAAAGCTCCTTGGCTTCAGGTCCTGGGAGACAGCAGGTGATGGCTCAAGTGCTCTGGTCCTGTCACCCATGAGCAAGACCCAGTGGCATTCTTGGCTTTGGATTTTGGCCTGTTCCAGCCCTGGCTGTTAGGGGCATTGGGGATGTGAACAAAGGGATGATGGCAGATCTCTCTCTATGCTTTACAAATAAAATGAAAATAAAGAAATGAACAATTTTACTTAAAAAGGGGCAGATAACCTAATGTAAAAAAATGAACAAAGAACTTTAATTCTTGAGTTTTTGTGTTTCTCCGGATAAGATATATAAAGAGTCAACAGCACGTGGAGTAATGCTTAATGGGGCTGGTATTGCAGAGCGGTGGGTTAAGCTACTGCTTGTGACACCTGTGTCCCATATCAGAGTGCAGGATCAAGTCCTGGCTACTCTGCTTTTTCCAGGTTCCTGCTAATGCCTACCCTGGGAGGCAGCAGGTGGTGGTTCAAGTACTTGGGTCCCTGCCACCCATGAGAAAGATGTAGGTGAATTTCCCGGCTTGTTGGTTCACCCTGGCCCAGTCTTGGCTGTCGGAGCCATCTGGGGAGTGAGCCAGTGGATGAAAGATCTCTGTTGGCCGGCGCCACGGCTCTAGGCTAATCCTCTGCCTAGCGGTGCTGGCACACCGGGTTCTAGTCCCGGTCGGGGCGCCGGATTCTGTCCCAGTTGCCCCTCTTCCAGGCCAGCTCTCTGCTGTGGCCAGGGAGTGCAGTGGAGGATGGCCCAAGTGCTTGGGCCCTGCACCCCATGGGAGACCAGGAGAAGTACCTGGCTCCTGCCATCAGATCAGTGCAGTGCGCTGGCCGCAGCGCGCCGGCTGCGGTGGCCATTGGAGGGTGAACCAGCGGCAAAGGAAGACCTTTCTCTCTCTCTCTCTCACTGTCCACTCTGCCTGTCAAAAAAAAAAAAAATCTGTTTTTGTCTCTTCCTTTCACTTAAAAAAAGCAATTAAAGGAAAGAAAAATAACAAGTGTTGGCGAGGGTATAGAAAAATAGCAACTCTTGGATACTGCTGACGGGGTTATAAAATGGTTTATGTGCTGTGGAAAATGGTTTGGTGGTTCTTCAAAATGCTAAACAGAATTGCCAGATGACCAGCAGTCCCACTTGGGGAAAATACACAAAACAGTGGAAACGGGTACTCAAGAACGTGCCCATACAGGTTCATAGCAGCGCTAGTCACAATAGCCAAAGGGTAGAATCAACTCAAATGTCCATTAGTGGGTGGTCTGAGGGACACACTGTGCCATAACAGTGGAGCGTGATCTAGGAAGAAGTAGTGAGAGAGGCTACAACATGGATGAAACTTGGATCCATTTCATTAAAGCAAAGCAGGCAGAGGAAAATGTCATCTATGATGGCATTTATGTAAAATATCAGGAGTAGGTAATTCCACAGACAGTACAGATGATCACTGAGCAGAGCCCAAGGGGTAGGGAATAGTGGGGAGTAACTGCTGAGTGGAGCTGGGGTTTATTTTGGGGGATGAAAATATTCTACGACTAGGTCGCTGTAGAAGGTGTGTAACGCTTAGTGTACATTAAATGCAGCCGAATCATTGGCTTCAAGATGATTGATCTTACGTCCTGTGAATGTCAGTTTAGTTTAAAACAGCCTGACGGCTTAAGTGCTGTTCCATATCCTGATGACACCAGGCTCAAGATCTGGGTAAGAATTAGGTTTCCAGATACACACGTGACCCCAGATGCAGAGTCGCAGCACATCTGATGAATTTGCCACCCCCGTGAACAGAAGAAATGTGCCCCACCCAATCATCCCCTCACTCCTGTCTGCAAACGAGCCATTGTGGCTTCCCCCACCTTCCGTGCAGGGGTAAAGCAGCCAGGAGACTTGGAGTGACCTCCTCATGACTGCACGTTCCTACCCCAACACAGCTCGCAAACAGACTGGAGCAGGCCTGTGTCTGAACACTCCCTTCATCCATTAACACTCTCTCATGGCCAAACTGCCTGATTTGTTTTCGCTGGGAGGCCGCTAGGAATGCATGAGATGCCTGCTTTTATGTTGGATGTCCGCAGGGGCTGTGGGGCCGCAGGTTTGCTGTGGGATCCAGTGGCCTAGTTTGGGGTGAATAATCAGCTTTTTAGTTAATGCTGTGTCTCTCTTTTCAGTTGCAAACAGTCTGTCTTTTTCTTCCCTAGGATTGGACACAGTGAAATGCCCCTTTCAGAAAGGTGTCAAAAACCCCCTACGACGGCTAAGGCTTACGGAGCACATCACATAGGAGCAATTCAGGAGACAAAAAGGAGCACTCTGAATCCAGGTTGACACTGTGTTCCTGTTCGGCGGCGGCACATCAGCAAACATTATAAATGGCTTGCCCCTGGAATGAATGGATTCCCAGCGAGCTCCTGGGCTGGCAGGAGGTTTAAAACGCTATTGAGTCAGGCCAGGGAGAAGGTGACTGGGGTAGAATTACGGGCAGCGAGTAATGAGAGGGTACAGGCTGCACAGACTGCTTCTCTGTGTTCACAGCCATTGGACTGAAAAGTCACTGATATTTGCCTCCAGGACTGTACTTTTATAACTTAAAACAAGCCTCTTTAAACAAATCTGCATCAGGCAATGTGTCAACACTTCATTGGTTTCAATAGAATTAGTTTTCTAAATGCTCTTTTCTGAAGCAATTTTTGTACTTGAAAATGCATTACAAGGAACATTTGCTATAACTACAGTACAGCGATATAGAATATGACAAGTAGGGTTTTAATCAGTGCAAGCTGCAACACTGAACACATTCTGCATCGATCCTCCACCTTCTACAGCGTCAATGTTAATAAACCTGGGAACTTGAGGTTATTTTCGCTGGTATTTGCTGTAAATAACGGCCATGACTTTAATTGTATTTGCCCAGGATGAACTAGGCTAACAGCCTTCCTACGATGCCCAGGCAGGTTCTGATTTAATAGCCTTATATAACTCAGAACTTTATGTACCCCATGCCAAATAAACCATAAGATCGCACTGCTCACTGAAAGCCAGCACGCCAAGGGCTGGACAGAGTGAGGGAAACCACCCATCAGCACCCTGTGGCAGCCTGGCCCAGGTCAGACTCTCAGCACAGCCAGAGGCAGCCGAGAGTTTACTGAAAATCCACGTGCCTGGTTCTGACACGTCGTGTGAGCATGCTCTCTGGGAAGATGGACCAGAAATAGGAGCCACACAGAGGCCGGAAAATGGAGATGTATTTCCTTCATACATTCTTGTGATTAACCTCAGCATGGCATTTACTTGTCTTTTTTTTTTTTTTTTTTTTTTTAAGGTTTGTTTATTTGAAAGGCAGAGTTAGAGAAAGGGAGAGAGGTAGGGTGGGGGAGGGGGAGAGAGAGGTGGAGATGAAGATCTTGCATCTGCTGGTTCGCTCTCTAAATGGGCTCAATGGCTGGGGCTGGGCCAGGCTGAAGCTGGGAGCCAAGAGCTTTTCCGGATCTCCATGTTGGTGGCAGGGGCCCCAGGTACTTGGCACATTGTCTGCTGCGTTTGCAGCCAGATCAGAAGTGCTGTAGCCAGGACGTGAGCTGCTGGTGCCCACATGGGATACTGGTGTTGCAGGAAGTGGGCTCACCTGTTAGGCCGCAACATAGGCCCCTGCTTTTTAAAACATTGCTCTGCAAGACAATTAGAGACAGAATAGATGCTTTCAAGTCCTCTAGAAGTGAGAGATGGTGCATCCTATTGTAGGAAGCCATGTGACTTTATTCTACCTCAATTTTACAAAGACGAAAGGGCCCTGGGCACTGTGCTTGGGATGTGTTAAAATCTGCAAAGTGGGAATTTGATGAATCTCACATTCATGTATGTTTCGATATCTTAAGTACAATACTGCTGAACATCTCACTTCTTTGGAAGGGGAACAGAGAGGGTAATACAGTGTGTTGGTGTGACTTTGGGGTCACACAGGGCTGAGGTGGGATCTAAGCCTGTCTTTCAAATAAATAAATAAACCTTTAAAAAAAGAAAAAAAAAAAGGGCAAGTAAACCACATGCCGAGGTTAACCAGAAGAATGCATAAAGGAAATATTTTTCCATTTTCCAGCCCCTGTGCGGCTCCTATTTCTGGTCCATCTTCCCCGAGAGCGTGTCCGCAGAACGTGTCAGAACGAGGCACAGTAGATTTTCAGTAAACTCTCGGCTGCTTCTGGCTGTGCTGTGAGTTTGACCCACAAAGGTGCTGACGAGTGGTTTCTCTTATTTTCTTCAGCCCTTGGCGTGCTAGCTCTCAGCAAGCAGGGCGATCTTAGGGTTTATTTGGCACGGGGCAGGAACACTTTGCTAGTTCTATATACTTACCCTGAAGACTTAAATCCTCCAAACCGCAGTTTCTCCAACTATAATATATGATAGTTATCTTAGCCGTTAGAGTGGGGTTATGAACTGATCGATTGATAAGTTGAAGATAGCGTAAGCCAAAAATGCTTTTAATGCACTTGGCTTCTGGAGCATCACAGCCTAACAACTGCAGAGTTCCGGTGCTTCACCCCGTGGCCTCACGTCTGACCAGGAGCTGTGGCAGCTGCCGTGGCCTACTTCCAGCTTCGGTAGAGCACTGGAGAACATATCGCTAGCACAGGGAAAGATCAAGCCTAAAATTCTAAGCGCTACTGTGTGCGGTCACTCTGTACCGTTTGTAAAGTCACACGGATCTCAAGTTGAACTACTGAGAAGTTGGAGACCGTCTATGATGTTGTCTTAGTCTTTCTGAACACGCTACGTAGAGACAGATGCTCTCCTTCTGTTGCTGTTTTTGAGACTTCTAACTTGTTTGTAAGGGATGCAAAGGGGGTAATGCAGTGGGTTGGCATAGCTTTGGGGTTGCATATGCCTGGGGCAGGTTCCTAGCCCTTCCCCTTGGGCTAATTGTAAGTTCTGAGACTGATGGCTTCATGCCTCTGAACTTCAGTTTTTCTCAACTACACAACTGGCCCAAGACCTAACTCTTCTGGTTGCCACAAGGGTTAAAGATGACAATGGCAGCTGCCTAGGCCCAGAGGTACTCCATGTATGCTAGCTGATCTTAGCATTGCAGTGGGAAACGCACTTGGAAATTGGTGCTTATTAAGGGTTCAGTGTTGTTGGGCCCTGTGCAGAGGCCAGCATCTGGCTCTTGGCTGAGAGGGTCTCACAGCATGGTTGAGCAAGTACACGTGAGCACGTGTGAACTCTCTCAAAAGTGGTGAGTGCTGTCATCCAGCCACGTGTCCTAGTGCAGCAGGTGAATCTGGCCGCTTTAAGTGCCGGGGACTTGCGAGGACAGGAGCTTGAACCTGAGAGCATAAACTTGCAGGGTTTCTTCACATCAGGAATCTTAAAAAGGACTTTTCTTTCTTTTTTTTTTTTTTTTTCCCTCTATTAGGTTTTAGCAAATTCAGAGGACTGATTAAGTGGTCTTCTTTTTAACTTACTTACGTATTTTGTCCTACTGTGCTTTTATGGTGCCCTATTCTGGTTAAAGAATTCTCTGTACAAATAAACAACATGACAAAGTTTATTATGTTTCTAGTTATACAGCAGAAAGAAAACATGTCCCAAGTACACAACACAACATCTGCTATGGCTGGATCAAATTTTTATTTAATCAAATGATCTTGATCATAGTATGCTTGAGCCACTTGATTTCTATAAAAGCAACTTTATAAAAATAAAAATGCGAGCAAGACAATTGGGGGCAGGATAATGATTAAATGCTGATCATAGAAGCCACCCTCCCCCCCTTTAATGTGCTTTGTGTTTCCATGACATCCATCGTAGGCACAAGGCAATCATGAACCCAGACTTTGTTCCATGTTGCTTGCCATTTTTTTATGTCTTAAGCTAATACCAGCTGTGTTTAACACAGAAGATCTTGAAGTATTTCTGAATAGATATTTTTGGATATTATCTTTAGTATCCTTTAAGAAGAAAACAAAACCACATAAACCAGCACTATTCAGTTGGATTCTTCTGTGTCTAAAGTGATCACTCAGGCACGGAGATTGGCTTTGCTTTTCTCTCATGTAATATAAAAACCAGACTGAAGGAAAAATTTTGATAACAGTTTCTGTATAATCATAGAAGTAATGCATATTTCTTGTAGACAGACAGACATAAATTACAGAAAGAATCATGGTGTTCACATGTCACTAATGAGAAACAACTACTGTTAGTATTTTAATTTTAACTGAATAAAATTTTGCTTTCTATAAGTATTGGCCTGGACTGTGGCCCTTCTTCATAGATAAGGAGAAAATAAAACAATCCCTGGAGGCCACACACATGTCGAGGCTGGTAGCATGTGGGAAATTTTTGAACCTTCCATTCAGTTTTGCTGTGAATCTCAAACTGCTCTGAAAATAATGTCTTAAATAATTCCCTTGGCTGTGGTCCTTTCATCCTGTTTGTGCTCACATACATAGGACAAATGACTTAGAGACTGTTCCATGAAACTCAAATAAAGCAAAGAAAATGCTAAATTCTGATACTTAGCAGAGAAGTGAAGTATCCTATAAAATTTGATATGAAGCAAACTAATAAAAATATCTCCTGAGGGTGTGTATACACAGAGGGTATATAAGACAATATGTTCAAAATTCTTAGGGAAGAGGTTTTTTGAAGCTGTAATTATCTAATAACTATTTTGATTTAGTGCAAAGGTATAATGAAGATATTTCAGAAAGGCCATAAAAAGCTTTGTTTCTACACAGTCAGGATGAAGAAGATCCTCATCAGTAAGGTATACAGAAATGTGGGGCAAAAAACTATTCACAGGAAGACATGAATAAATGAAATGGTGGAATTAACCTGAGAGTACAAGGGAAACAGGAAAGCCAGAATACCAGCTAGACAAGCTGAGGAATAGAAAGAAAAATGAGTGACAGAGGGAAGAAATGTTGCGGAACTTATGAGACATCATCAAGTGAACCAGTAGACATCACACAAAAACAGCAAATCCAAACTAGCCAGATGTGGAAAATTGTTCAGTCACAACCATGTTGTATATTAAATACATATTAAGTATAAATATATTTAAATTATATATGTATACATGTACATATACATATATTTTAAATTCTCAATTCTGTAAGCTAGAATATCCTTGCCTCAATGGCACAGATGTCACAAGGTGGGAAAATGAGGGGGAGGACTGAAAATGCAGATGTTGTTAAGATGAGCTAACTCTGATTTTTCATAGCAGGGCATATGAGAAAATGTTCAAGACTAATGAATTAATACATAGAAATAGTTATTTACTGCTGTATAGCAAATTATGTCAGTCTAACAGTAAAATCATTTAATGTTTTTTAGCAGGAATGTGTTACGGCTTGTTTGAGGAGTTCAAGCACAGTTTCTGTTGATGTTGCAGTAGTCTCAAGCCTTTATTAGGTCGTAAAATTCACTCCCAAGATGGTTTACCATCCTAGTGGATGGTAGGAAGCTTCATTTTTCTATACGCAGCTATTTTAGTGTACTGGTGACACAAGAACAGCTTCCTTCCCAGTGAGTAATCCAAGAAACCAGTTGCTGCTTAGTCCCAGAAATCACACCAGCATTTTTGCACTATCCTGTTGGTCACAGAATTCAGATTCTTTCCATAAGCAGACTTCCCAAGAAAGTGATTGTCAAGAAATGAGACCCATCGGAGGTCATCTTTGGGGCTGGATACCAAAAGAATTCCATGCCTATTTTCTGGACTCGTGGAACAATACCAGAAGCACAAAAAGTGGGAATGATGTTTTTTGGAATTATTTGATTTTTTTTGTAAATACAAAAATATAAATACATATTGATTAAAATTTATGTTGAAGCTCTCTGAGCTAAAAAAAAAACAGATAAGTAAATGAAATCAGGAAAACTATAAACAAATGAGACATTCAACTTAGAATTAAAAACTTTTAAGAAGAAACAAATAGAAATTCTGGAGCTGAAGAACACAATGACTGAAATGGAAAATCCCAATGAGAGCTACAGCAGTAGACTTGGCTCCAACTGCGAACTCGGAGCATCTAAGATTTCCTGAGTCAGAGAAATAGAAAGGAAAATGAATGAAGAAGAGAAGAAAGCTTGCAGAACTTAAGAATCACCATCAAGTGATCCATATGCATATCACAGACGTCTAAGAAGGAGCAGAGAAAGTGATAAAAGCCTATTTATAGAAATATTGCCTGAAAATTCCCCAAATCAGGTGAGGGAATTGAGCACTTTGATCCTTAAAACTCAAAAACTTTAAATGAATTAAATATAGAGATACTCACTGAAACACTCTATAATCACAGTCTCAGAAGTTAAAAATGTTGAATTTTGAAAGCAACCAGACAAAAGCAATGTATTACACACAAGGAAAACCCCAAGCCTTCATGTAACTATGGCAGATTTCTCATCAAAAACACTGCAGAGTGAAAGCGATTGGGGCGATCTAAGTATGCTCAAACTGCTGGAAGGAAGAGCCCTGCTAACCAAGGGTACTATACTAACCAGGCTGTCTGGGAAATTAAACAGAGATAGGGTTTTGCTTGTCTTTGAAAGCCCCTAACAGTGAAATCAGAAGAAAAAGATAGTTAGTGTTAAAGGAAACCAAAATAAGGCAGGGGTGGCTATACTTAGTCTCAGACAAAATGGAATTTAAGTCAATTCTGTCATACTAGAAAAAGAAGGTTATTGTATAATGGCAAAGGGATCAATTTGTCAATAGAACATAAGAATTGTAAATTTTGTGTGCTTGACAATGGAGTTCCCAAAACATCTAAAGGAAATATCACCAAAATTGAACAAGGAACTAGACAGCAATGCTATAATAGGGTATTTCAATCTCATATAATTAACAATGGTTAGATACTCCAGACAAAAAAATCAGTAAGTATACATGGACTTGAACAACACTGTAGACCGGATGGATGCAATAGACATTTATAAAACATTTTATCTAATAGCAACAGAACATACATTTTAAAGTTACCTGGGGGGCTGGTGCTACGGCTTAGCAGGTTAAAAGCCCTGGCCTGAAGCGCCGGCATCTCATATGTTCACCAGTTCTAGTCCCGGCTGCTCCTCTTCTGATCCAGCTCTCTGCTATGTCCTGGGAAAGCAGTAGAAGATGGCCCAAGTCTTCGGGCCCCTGCACCTGAGTGGGAGACTGGAAGAAGCTCCTTGCTCCTGGCTTCAGATCATCACAGCTCCAGCAGTTGTGGCCATCTGGGGAGTGAACCAGTGGATGGAAAACCTCTCTGTCTGTCTCTACCTCTCTCTCTAACTCTGTCTTTCAACTAAATAAAATAAGTCTTAAAAAAAAAGACACATGGAACATTCTCCATGACAGATAGATATTAGGCTACAAAGCAAGTCTCAGCAAATACCAGGGGACATAGATTACCTTAGATATCTTTTCTGACAACAGTGATACCTAAGGAGAATTGCAGTTAAGTTGGAAAAGTAAAAAAAATACTTGAAAATTAAATAGTACAATGCTGGACAACCCATAAGTCAAAGGAGAAATAGAGCAGTTAAAAAATACCTTGAGACGTGCAAATGGAATTAAAGCATACCAGAAGTTACAGAATGCATCACAAACTGTACCAGGAGAGAGATTTGTAGTGCTGCATGCCTGAAGTGAGCAATAGTAAAGGTTTCCAATAAATGTAACTTAAAATTCAAGTGACTAGAAAAAAGTCTGAAGAATGTAATAAAGATTTGAACAGAAATAGATGAAAGAGAAACTAGTGGAATACTAGAAGTCAATGAAATTGAGTTGCTTTAAAAAAAAAAAAATGACCTCCCTTGGGCTAGACTCAAAAGTGAGGGGGAGAAGGAGAGAATGAGGAGGGAGAGGTGAAAAATACATGGGAAAGACATTAATGCTGATACTACAGAGAGAGAGGTGATCATAAAAGATCAGTATGAAAAATGAGACACCAAAAACCTGGATAACCCAGAAGAAATCGATCAGTTTCTAGTAACACAGAGCCAGCGATGATTTAGTCAGGCAAAAGTAGAGAATCTGAATGGACCAGCAATGAATAAGGAGTTTGCAAGACTTAACAATAACTGCCATCAGTGAAAAGTCCCTGGTTGGGGAGGGATAAGGATTGGGACAGCCAAGGCACTTCCTCCCACACAAGGATGACGCATCATTTACAAATCAGCAACAGTGATTTACCCGTTAGTAGAATGAAGGATAAAAATCATGATCATCTCAATGGATACAAAAAAGGTTTTGATGAAAATGCAACATTGTTTTATGAAAAACACTTTGAGTAGATGAATACTCAAAGAAATCTACCTCAACATAATAGAGGCGATATAGGACAAGCCTACTGATTATATCACTATCAACATTGAAAAGCAGGAAGCTTTGCCTTTTTTTTTTTTGACAGGCAGAGTGGACAGTGGGAGAGAGACAGAGAGAAAGGTCTTCCTTTTCCGTTGCTTCACCCCCCAATGGCCGCTGTGGCCGGCACACCACGCTGATCCGAAGCCAGGAGCCAGATGCTTCTCCTGGTCTCCCATGTGCAGGGCCCAAGGACCTGGGCCATCCTCCACTGCACTCCCTGGCCACAGCAGAGAGCTGGACTGGAGGAGGAGCAACTGGGACAGAATCCGGTGCCCCGACCGGCACTAGAACCTGGGATGCAGGTGGAGGATTAGCCTAGTGAGCTGCGGTGCCGGCCCCGAAGCTTTGCTTTTAACACCAGGGGTTAGACAAGGGTTTCTGCTTTGTACTCTTCTGTTTCATACAGTAGTAGGGGTCCTATCCAGAGTAGTTAGTCAAGTAGAAGAAATAAAAGCCATTCAAATTGGGTGAATTAAAATTGCCTCAGTTTGCAGGTGACATAATCCTATATATTAAGAAAACAAGCCTGGTTAGGAAATTGCACCAGATCTGCATAGACGTTTCTGAGAAGTGGGCAGACATGGCCAACAGGTTGATGAAATACTCAACATCTCCAGTGACCAGGAAATGCAGCTCAAAACCCCGAAGACATATCGCCTCACACCTGCTGGAATGGCTGTTACCAAACAGTAAGTGTTGGTGAGATGTGCACATCTCTTATTTTCAGGTAAATTCTTGGAAGAACCGGACCAAAGTTCATGAAGAAGTCATGTGACAGCTGGAACTGCCTGCTGTACCACAGCGTGTGCAAATACTTGTGCCCTGGAGCCTTGGCCAACCTGTGTGCTGCTGTCAATAAAACTGATTGGAAAAACAAGTGTTTCCCGAAGGAAAACTTCAACCCAAAAAAATAAATAAATAAAAAATAAAAAAGGAATGAGGCTCCAATTCTGAGATTTACTTTAAAGAGAAAACCCAGGAAATTAAGAAAGAATAGAACTCTTCATCCTGGGCGGCTGTAACGGAACTGACCGGAAGTACAAGAAGTCGAAGCCTTCTGTGTCACTCTTTCACAAAGTCAGCTTTGCACAGTGGACTTTTCTCCTCTGCTCCCCTACTCATAAACTCTTAAATTACATTGAGCTTTACTGGGATGTAAAGGTCAGATGTAATTTACTTAATAGAACCAATTGATGGAAATCTACACAGTAGAAGAGATATTAGGCTCAGGAGCTAAGAACATTATGTCGGTGGCTCTGTGCTGCTCCCAGTGTTTTAAAAACGACCCGGCATTTGTTAACGGATACCACATGTCACCATCCTTAAATGAGCTTATCTATCTTATCACCACGATTTCAAACGAAGGAAAAAAAAAACAAGAAACACTGCCAAATGACCCTCCATGATGCTGCCTGTCATGTTAGCCGTCAGCAACCTTGACACGGTCAGTAATTCTTGGGGATATTTTATCATTTACCACATTCTATTGGAAACAAAAGCCCTTGACAAACATCGCTCTTAGATTTTGTCTTCCTGGCTTTCTGGATAATGACAGTGAAAAGAAAGCAATGGGTAATTTAATCCTGCTGGAGAAGATAGCCAGGAATTCCAGTCTGGGAATGAACTGGGGTCCTGTCTTCCATTCTTGGCCACCCCCAATGCCATGAGCTTTGCACTTCAGCGAAAGCCACAACATCGGAGCAATGAAGAACTTCGAAAGTTGTGTGACGAAGGTGACATTAACAATATCTTTTGTTACAAATAGATAATGAGTATTTATGAAATCGTAGCATTTTATCCAGAATGGGTATTTTTTTTTCCAGCTAATTTACTAAGCATTATAAATGACAAAACACAAATCACACGGAAGTATTATATCTAACATGGTTTTCAAGAAGCCTAACATTTCCTTTCTTTCTATGACAACTTGAGCGACTGAGCACACGGTTGTCCAAAGAGAATATTGCTGATTGAATTGTGTGACAGCATTGATGTTGCCTCAGTACCTCTAGAAATGTCTTCAGAAATGCAGAATGTTCCAGAAGCATGGGTTACCCAGGTGGGATTTCCTAGGGGATAACAGTCAGGTACAACCAAATGCCCCGCTGTCGGGAAATGTGGGGAGCAGTATGATTTGCAGGTAAAACAGAAAACAAGGAACAAAACCATCCCTGTGGGAAGGCAGCGAGGAGAAAGATGGGACGGAAATCTATAGCCTCACTGAGTGTGCAGAGGAAGAGAGCCTCAGAGAAGACCCTTAGCTTTTCTTTTTGTAAAAAAAAATGTTGGTGCACACTTTATTATGTTAAAGTCAGGCAATGGTCTGACAATAAAAAGGCTGCATTTGGAATACTCTGAGGTTAGACTTCACTGACAGGATCTGACCAACTCAGAGCTAAGGTTTTCCCCTGAAAGACAAATGGAAACACCTGCTCCTTCGCTTTGATAGTTGCTGCTTCAAAAGGCAGTTTTTTTTTTACACAAATACTAAAAAATAAATGAAAATAGAGCTTGAGGACACCATATACACCTGTGCATACATGTGTGTACACAATTCAGCATTGGTGGTCCTGCATGGAAAGTGGGAACACAGAAGAGAGAGCTGGGAACGCAGCCCGCCAACCCTGGGGATGGGCCACCAAAGACCAGTTTCAAAGGGGAGCAGAAGGGGTACAGTCTGTGCTTCGGCCAAGGGTAGGCGTGGAGGAGGGGGAATGGGCTGATGGCCTGGAGGGGGCATTATTTAAGACTCAAGAAACCGGGGTGCAAAGCACCCCCACACCTGACAGTAGTCCCGTGAGCTGCCATCTGGAACCTTCGGCTCTACCCCGACCTGGAGGCTGCTGGGGGATGGAGGCAGGTGCAGGGGCAGGCAGGAAAAAGGCAGAGACCCAGGCCAGGTAGCCAGCAGCAAGGCGGTGTGTGGTGTGGATTTTCATGGCTGAGTTGGCTGTGTGCCACCAGTGCTGATGGGATTCAATTTTCATATGCTTTCTTGATCCTGGAAGTTCAACTGCATGGACGGTGGTTACCCTTGACAGGATGATATTATAACACAATTTACGTATTTCAGGTGGACCAAAAATGAGTATCATTTGTGATATCTTTAGATAAATTGCCTTTTTTAAAAAATATTTATTTAGTTGAAAGAGTTACACAGAGAGAGGAGAGGCAGAGAGAGAGAGGTCCTCCATGCGATGGTTCACTCCCCAGTTAGCCACAATGGCCAGAGCTGTGCCGATCTGAAGCCAGGAGCCAGGAGCTTCCTCCAGGTCTCCCACGCAGGTGCAAGGGCCCAAGGACTTGGGCCATCTTCTGCTTACCAGCTGGATCAGAAATTGAGTAGCCAAGTCTTGAACCGGTGCCCATATGGGATGCCAGCACTTCAGGCCAGGGTGTTAACCCGCTGTGCCAAAGTGCTGACCTGATAAATTTGAATGGGAGCTTCCTTTCTAGTACTTTGAGGCCTACAGGATGAACCTAGATGATTTACTCCTGTGGAAGATGGTGACTGCTTAGGTTTTTTTTTTTTTTTGGCGGGGGTGGGGTGAGGTAGGCAGATCCTTTGGCTGGTGAGGTAGGCAGATTCTATGGCTGTCCTCTCTGTAGAGTTGCCGTAACACTGTCCTTTGGGCGGCTGAGGGAGCTTCATGTTCTCTTTAGACATCATCCGGCGCTGCAGCTCTTGGAGCTCGGCGTCGATGCTGTAGGAGTTGTGCCGTTTTGCTAGCACTGATAGGACTCTAGGGTCTGCCACCCTGCTAGAACTATTAACTCCACTCACAGGATGCTTTGTTACAAATCGTACAACGGGGTGCTGCTGGATTGCGGTCCGTGATGATCAAGTCCGTATAGTCAGTTTCTGTAAGTTGCTCTTGGCAACCCAGTTACCATCCCTGTCCATCTTTTAAGTGTCAAGTCTTGATCATCTTATAGATCTCAGCTAACTGTGCCATCTCCTGCTCCTCTCTGGCCGCCTTCGGGTTCTTCCAACACCTGGAAATTGTTAGGGACTTTCACTCCCGAACCAGTGGTGGCTGCCATCTTGGGTCACTGGAGCTTGAAGCTCTAGTCCTTAACTTTGAACCTGGCTTCTGATGGGAGCGATGGTGGAGACCAGCAAATGGCCTAGAATGGGATTATGGGAAATGTCATGGTTTTGGTTCAGGCACGTTGAGTTTGATGGGTTGCTAGGCTATCAGATACCTGTAGTCCATAAATCAAAACCATAGCATGTTCGTTTAGACCATGGCTTCTTATGTTAATGCATTCGGCCAGCACAGGCTGCAAATATTCCGTTTTATTTCCTTTCGTGACTTTGCCTGGGCTTATCAGGTTTTCTTGCCAAAACGAGGCATCTGCAGCTTCAGGATACAAGTTGCTCATCCAAACTGATGTCAGATTTAGGAATGCATGATTTCCAGAGCTGGAGGACTAACACCACCCAGATGTTTCCAACCCCTGGTGGTAAATCTTCCCAGATGTCTGTGATCGAGTGTCTGAAGTCCTTTGCTCATCTTGTGTGTTCCGTTCATTTAATCTGCTATAAATCAGGATAGCTTTGAATTTTTTAAAAGGAAGTTTGAGGAGATCCAATGATACGAATGTGGAGAGAGTGGACTTTATAAAGTTATTCTTAGACCTCAAAATAAATCAGCTAGTATCCCAGGTCCGCAGAGCCCTGTGACTGCGGGATGCTGAGGGTTCCTCTCAGTTCTTTAATTTTACATTTCTGGGGATTTGGGAGACTTTGCGAAGACCCAGAGCACGATAGTGGCAGAGCTAGGATTAAGCACCAGCTGTATCTGGTTTAGTGCTATATAAGTGAACGTTGAAAGGCAGGCTTTTTGCTTTTGGCATTTTAATGAAATCAGAATGACTCTGCCATCTCTCTTTGTTCTTTGTCATCCATTTTCCCCTCTACGGGGTCATTTCCATCAGTTTACAACATACTTCTGTTAAAAAAAAATCATGCTTTGGCTCCGTATCACCTCTGGCTTTAGTTTTGTTTTCCTTTCCATCATATGCGCTATAGCATCATTCTATTCATTCTTTTGTATTTTTTTGAGCCAATGTTTGCATAAAATTAAGTCAACATAAAGTAAGCAAGGAGCTTGGTGGCATTTAGCATGTTCAGAACGTTGTACAACTACCACCTTTTTCTAGCTCCGTGAACACTTTTTTCAGCCCCAAAGCAAACTTCCAACCCTCTTTTTTTTTTTAAGATTTATTTTATTTATTTGAAAGGCAGAGTTACAGAGAGAGGTAGAGACAGCCATAGAGGTCTTCCATCCACTGGTTCACTCCCCAGTTGGCCGCAACTGCCGGAGCTGGGCCAATCTGAAGGCAGGAGCTAGGAGCTTCTTCCGGGTCTCCCACGCGGGTGCAGGGACCCAAGGACTTGGGCCATCTTCTGCTGCTTTCCCAGGCCACAGCAGAGAGCTGGATTGGAAGAGGAGCAGCCGGGACTAGAACCAGCGCCCATATGGGATGCCAGGGCGTTAACCCATTGTGCCATAGTGCCACCCCTCAACCATCTTCTTAAAGTTACTCCTTACCTTCCTCTTTTCTCCAGTTGATGACAATCACTGGTCTTTGTTTTGCCTGTATGCATGTACCTGTTCTAGATATTTCAAGTAATCTTACAATATGTGACCTTCTTCTGTCTTATTTCTTTCACATAGCTTCTTTCTTTCTTTCTTTCTTTCTTTCTTTCTTTCTTTCTTTCTTTCTTTCTTTCTTTCTTTCTTTCTTCTCTTTCTTTCTTTCCTCTCTTTCTTTCTTTCCTTTCTTTCTCCCTTCCTTCCTTCCTTCCTTCTTTAAGATTTATTTATTTATTTGAAAGGCAGAGTTTTATTTGGAGAGGCAGAGAGAGCAGAAGTCTTCCATCCACTGGTTCACTCCCCAACTAGCCATAATGGCTGGAGCTGGGCTGATCTGAAGCCAGGAGTCAGGAGCTTCCTCTGGGTCTCCCATGTGGCAACAGGGGCCCAAGCACTTGGGCAATCTTCTACTGCTTTCCCAGGCCACAGCAGAGAGCTGGATTGGAAGTGGAGCAGCCAGGACTAGAACCAGCTCCCATATGGGATACTGGTACTGCAGGCCACGGCTTTATGTGCTATGCCACAGTGCCAGCCCCAGTAGCTTACCATTTCTAAGTTTTATGCTTGTCACAGCAGATATTAGTACTTTGTTCTTTTTTTTTTTTAAGTCAGAGTTACAGAGAAAGAAGAGAAATCTTGAATCTGCTCGTTCACTCCCCAGATGGCCGCAACAACGAGGCTGAAGCCAGGAGTTGGGAGCTTTATCTGGGTCTCCCATGTGTGTGCCAGGGGTCCATCCACTTGGGCCATCATACAGTACTTCCTCAGACCAGTAGCAGACAGCTGGACAGCAGGTGGAGTAGGTGGGACTTGAACAGGTGTCCATATGGGGTTCCAGCACTGCTGGTGGTGGTTTCACTCACTATGCCACAGTGCTGGCCCCTTCCACCTTACTTTAAACTCACTCCAGAATGTCTTCAATGACCATTCAATTTCTGAGATGGCGATTGCCCCAGTTTTCCCTCCCCCTTAAATCTCTCTTGTAGTTCTCAAGAACAACTGTAGAATGCACTGAGAGTGCAACATCCTAAGTCAGGGAGAGGTTGGCTTGGATAACCAAGCTCCATTCGAGTACTGCTAGAAGCAGGGTGTCCTTCAACACGTAGACCAGTGATTCCCCTGGCCCTGTGCTCTAAAACCCAGAGGTGGCTGCCCTTCAAGCCTGCTTAGATGCGGTGCTAGTGGGGCATGCTCAGACAAGATTGCACCTGCTGCCTATCTGTAAGCAATAAACCTACAGGGGGCAACTTCTTGTGTGTGCCTGCTCTGTCTCGGTGGACTCAGACAAGTTGTTAAGCAATGAGGTGTGAACCTGTTTTACTCTTGCATAGCTCTTAATATTTCTGGTCCTGGTTTATATCCTTTATAGTAGAACTATAATTGTAAGCCTAGTGCTTCCCTGTGTTGTGTGAGACAAGTTTGAGAACTGTCAGGCCTGCAGAGGTATTAGGAAACGTCACATTTGAAGCCTTGGCCCTCACGGCCTGTGTGTGACATGAGGGTAGGACTGTGTCTGCCTTCAGTCAGAGAAATCTGCACACCTTCCACGTGGTTAGGCTCAGAATTGAAGTGCGGGGTTTATTTCCGGTTTGTATCTTACCCTGATCTTTATACCACTACCATTCTAATAGCAGGTTTATTATTGTTGGGAATGAGTCCCAATTGTCTTCTAACAAGTATGCTTGATAGGCACTCTCTCCAGACTCTCACTGGCCCATCAGCTTTTCCATTGCCCATCTGTGGCTTCTTTCTATTCCATTTCACATCTGTTTGGCAGCAGATTCTAATGGACTGTGCCTTCTCATGCTATCCTGCAGTAGGCCAGTTTCCATGACCATTCCTCCTGGCGCATCCGTCCAGGGAATTCTTGTCCCTTTCCCAAATTATTGTCCAAAACTTGTAGTTGGTCTCCCTACTCTGCTCTCCCGTACTTGAGTCTATTTTCAACACAGCAGCAACAATGATCCTATAAAACACAAATCAGATCTGGTTAGACCCTTCGAAGTTGTTTTCCTCTCACTACAGTAAAAGCCCAGATGCTCACAACGTGGGCTTGTGGCCTGCCCCACTGTTGCCTCTCCAGCCTCATTCCTGCTACACTTTCCCTTGCACCCGTGACGTCAACCACTTGGTCTATGTCTGCGCTACGTGTGCAAGTGCTCACTCTTACTATTCTCATCCTAAAATATGCTTCTTGCATAGTTTGCATCCTCAGCTCTTTATTTTTATTTTTTGACAGGCAGAGTGGACAGTGAGAGAGAGAGAGAAAGGGCATCCTCAGCTCTTTGATGTCTGTGTTTCCTTGTCACCTTGGTGAGACTCCCTGTCTGTATTCTATTTAAATCTCTATTGCTTGTCCTCATCCTGCTGAACTTGCTCCTTGTTCTTAACTCCTTTTTTTCATAGAACTTATCACCATGCAGCATGATATAGAACTTGTTTTGTTTGTCTTTATTTCCAGTCATGGGAATGTAAACTCCATGAGGGCAAGCGTTTTAACATTTTTGGTTAGCTTGTGTGAGCAAACTTGTTTTTTGGAGGTATCCCTAGTGCCTGGAATAGTTTATGACTTATAAGATTTAATAATGATTGGTTAAATAATGAATTGTGACATATTGGAACTACTGAAAAATAAAGTCACACATCACTAGCAATTTTATTTGCAAATAAGAGATGTTGATCATAGTAGTTTTGTTAGCTATGTAATTGTTTCCATGGTTTGGAATTTATTTAAGAGGCAGCTTGCAAGTCATTAATAATGTCAATTTAATTACTTGAGAGTTACAGCTCATTGTGGACCCCAAACGGAATTACCCATCTTGAACAACACTTTATTCATCGGACTTGGCTCTGGTAATGATGCGGTGAAAACCCCCATTTATTATTTGGGTAATCTTTCCCCTTCATCAATGATTTTTCATTTGCAACTGGTAGGCATATGTTTAAACTATCAGGTGGATATAGTTTGTTAATACACGAATTCACATCATGTTTCCTTTGAGTGTCTCCATTGTCAGTTCTCAAAAGGCCTTTGCCTTCCCTGCTGTAGTGCTGAGCTGCAGGGTCAAAGCAGAAATAGCCTGGGGTCAGTTCTCTTCCTAAGCTTTGGCTAGAAATTCCTAATTGTTGAAGGGCTTATGCTAGGGTGAGCTGGTGGAGAAAGGAAGAAGTTGGTGCCATTGAGGGGACGGTGAGGTCAGAAGGTGTAAGCCAGGGGCAGAGATTTTTTTCATGAAGACTTGGTGTCACCGCTCGGTGTTCCCTGAGTTCATCCGTTTTGCTCCTGTGTTGTCTTCCAAGAAAGTGACAGAAACGTGGAAGACACTGACTGTGTCATGCAGCGAGGCCTGGTCTTTGGAGAAGAGGGATATTCCCCAAGGAATTTCACTGAGTCCGCGGGGGGTCAGCAAAGCTGAGCCTCACGAGTGACCAGCATCAGGAAGCATAAAGTTTGCTGAGAATGAGAATAAATGGCCGCACCATCTCTCTCTATCTGGGTTTCTTCTTGCCAATGGAGAGCCTGTCCTGCCACAAAAATGGCTTCCCGGAAAATGGGGATCAGTCACCAGCCCCCCACCCCAGTACTGGGGCTTTCATACTTGCTGATTGCTTGCAGAGGGAGCTGTAAGCAGGAGCTGAGAAGAGCGATGGGAAACTTAGTGCGTTTATTAACAGGTCAGTGTACGTCGGAAGTGTAGCACCCCGAGCCCTATCTATTTCCTGGTCCCCGGGACAGAGGCAGTTTAAAAATTCAAGATGAAAGTCTCGTCCTTGAAATCCCTTTTGTTTTTAAATTTTTAAAATTATTTTTTATTTCTTTGAGAGGCAGAGAGAAAGAGCTCCCACCCATCGGATCAGTCCCCATTTGAATACTCACAATGGCTGAGGCTGGGCTGAGGCCAAAACGTGGAGCAGAGAACTCAATCCAGTTTTTCCATGTGCGTGGCAGAGACTGAATCATTGGCACCTTCACCACTGCCTCCCAGGGTCTCCATTAGCAGGAAGTTGGAGTCAGGAGCTGGAGCGAGGAATAGAACCCAGGCACTCTGACGTGGGATGTGGACATCTTAATGGCTAGCCTGGACGTCTGCTCCAAAATCCAGGAAGAATTTATTTTTTTCTTTTGAAAGAGTTATAGAGAGCGAGTGAGTGAGAGAGAGAGAGAGAGAGAGATTTTTCATCTGATGGTTCCCTCTCCAAATGGCTGCAGTGGCCAATGCTAGGCCAGGCCAAAGCCAGGAGATTCATCTGGATCTCCCTTGTCGGTAACAGGGGCCCAAACACTTGAGCCATCCTCTGCTGCTTTTCCCAGGTGCATTAGCAGGGGGCTGGATTGCAAGTGGAGCTGCCAAGATTCAAACCTGTGCTCATATGGGATGTCATGGCTCCACCCACTATGCCACAATGCTGGCCTCCAAATCCCCATTGGATTGGGGAACAAATCTTCTGGACTGAATAGGGAGATAGGGTTCATTCTTTACTGGCACAGAATAATCGCCATCTGCTGTTGAGCTTTTACAAGGAAATGAGTTAAATTCACTTGTGTATTATGCATGGGTGGATGTGGGGCCAATTTACTGTTAAATGTCGAATGCTAGAAGGAGCAGTCAAGACAATAGTTACCTAAACATCGTCTTGTAGTTAAAATAAAGTACTGTTCCAGTACTGAAAATAAACCTGATTTTGCAGGTGGGTAAGTGAAGGAAGCAGGCATTACATCACCTATCTTATTTCTGAAGACCGAATTTTTAATTATATTAAAAGAAAAGATTAATGTGCTTTAGTGGCATCAGTAAATGCTTTGTATAAAAATGAGTTGTGAAAGAAGAATATATCCTAGGATCATAAGAAATGAACAGTATCTGATTTTCAAATAACATAGTAGGTTGAGATTTTCTGGATGACATAAAATATTAAATACAGAAGCTAAACCCGTGTGTATAGTTTAATATCATTATTTGTAAGGAATTTTTGGCAAAGTTATGGAAATCTGCTCTGGAAGCTCACACTTGAATGTCATCTCTAAAACACCTTATGTGAGGTGACATAGAAAATACAGAAATCTGATAGCCCAAGTGAGAAGAGTACAGCATTCTATCATAGATTCTCATGAAAGCAAAGAGTTACATTGAGCCAGCTCTACAAATTCTAAA
The DNA here is from genome assembly GCF_051225735.1 of Oryctolagus cuniculus. Lineage (NCBI taxonomy): Eukaryota > Metazoa > Chordata > Mammalia > Lagomorpha > Leporidae > Oryctolagus > Oryctolagus cuniculus. The sequence goes on from NC_142872.1 coordinate 15,862,245, forward strand.
ACAGTACTCGAAGGGGCCACATAGTCATGTTTCTAAAATCTTGAGACTCTTGCTTTGTATTTTTAATAGCCTGGCATATCTGTCTATCTGTCTATCTATCTATCTATCTATCTATCTATTTTAGTGTCATTTAGGCTATTCTCTTTTGCTCTATCTAGTTTTGGGGTTGTATTTTTTTTCAGTCCATAAGTACAATCTGTCTTTCCACTTTATTTTTCCTCAAAGAATCATTTTATTTAATGAGCACAAATTTTGTAAGTGCAACTTAAAGAATATAGTGATTTTTTTCCCACCATACCTGCTTTCCCACCCAACCTCCTCCTCCCTCTCCCATTTCCAGTCCCATTCTCCATTAAGAAAAAAAAATGTTCCTCAACAGTCCAGACAAGCCCTGGTCAAGTCATTGCTTCTCAAAGTGTCAATTTCACTTCTACGGATTTCCTTTTAGGTGCTTTATTAGTTATAACAGATTAGGGAGAACATATGGTATTTGTCTCTTTGGGACTGGCTTATTTCACTAAGTATGATGTTTTCCAGATTCACATAATTTGAATCCCTTTGATTACTTTTTCTTGCCTAATGGCTCTGGCTAAAATTTCCAGGACTACATTGAATAGCAGTGGTGACAGTGGACATCCTTGTCTGGTTCCAGATCTCAGTGGGAATGCTTCCAACTCTGCTCTATTCAGTAGGATACTGGCCGTGGGTTTGTCATAAATTGCCTTGATGGTGTTGAGGAATGTTCCTTGTATACCCAATTTTATTAGAGTTTTCATCATGAAATGGTGTTGTATTTTATCAAATGCTTTCTCTGCATCTATTGAGATAATCATATGGTTTTTATTTAGCAGTTTGTTAATTTGGTCTATCACATTGATTGATTTGCGAATGCTGAACCATCCCTGCATACCAGGGGTAAATCCCACTTGGTCCAGGTGAATGATCTTTCTTATGTGTTGTTGAATTCGATTGGCCAGAATTTTATTGAGGATTTTTCTGTCTGTGTTCATCAGGGAAATTGGTCTTTAGTTTTTCTCTGCTAGGCATTTTCTTAGTTTAGGAATTAAGGTAATGTTGGTTTTACAGAAAGAATTTTGGAAGAATCCCTACTTTTCAATTGTTTTGAGTAACTTGAGAAGAAGCAGAGTTAGTTCTTTATTAAATGACTAGTAGAATTCAGCAGTGAAGCCATCAGATCCTGGGCTTTGCTTTGTTGGGAGGGCCTTTATTATAGATTCAATTTCCATCTTGGTTATTGATCTCTTTAGGTTTTCATTGTCTTCACGGTTCAATTTAGGTAGGTTGTATGTATCAAGGAATCTATCCATTTCTCCTGAGTTTCCCAGTTTGTTGACATACAGCTCTTTGGAGTGATTTCTGATGATTGTTTTTATTTCTGTGGTCACATTTCCTTTTTCATCATTAATTTTAATGATTTGGGTTTTCTCTCTCCTTTTTTTGGTTAGTTGGGCCAATGGTATATCAATTTTTAATTTTTTCAAAAACCTCACTTTTCTGATCTTTTGTATTGTTTTTTGTTTTCAACTTTGTTTATTCTTTAATTTTTATTTTTTCTCCTACTAGTTTTGGGTTTGGTTTGCTGTTTTTCTAGCTCCTTGAGATACATTGATAGCTCATTTGTTTGGTGCCCTTCCAATTTGCTGATGTAAGCACCAACTGCTATAAGTTTTTTTCTGTATCCCATAAGTTTTGATATGTTGTGTTGTCATTCATTTATTTCCAGAAAGTTTTCGATTTCTCCACTGATCCACTGTTCATTCAGGAGCATGTTGTTCAGTCTCCATGTGTTTGCATATGCTCTAGATGTTTCTGCTTTTTTGATTGCCAGCTTCATTGCATTGTGGTCTGAGAAGATGTATGGTATGATTTTCATTTTTTTCAATTTGCTGAGACTTGCTTTATGGCCTAGTGTGTAGTCAATTCTAGAGAAAATCTCATGTACTAGTGAGAAGAATGCGTGGTCTGCAACTGTAGGATGAGAAGTTCTGTAGATATCCTTGAGGTCCATTTGGTCTATAGTGTCAATTAAATCTGCTGTTTCCTTGTTGATTTTCTGTCTGGTTTATCTGTCCATTGCTGAAAGTGGAGTATTGAAATTCCCCATTACTATTGTATTGGATGCTCTGGTTCCCTTTAGGTCCCTTCACATTTCTTTTAAATAGCCAGGTGCCCTGTAATGAGGTGCATATACGTTTATAGTAGTTACCTCATCTTGTAGAGCTGATCCTTTAATCATTATAGTGCACTTCTTGGTCTCTTTTAACAGTTTTTGTGTTAAAGACTATTTTGTCTGATATTAGGATGGCTACACTGGCTCTTTTTTGGTTTCTCTTAGCATGGAATTTCTTTTTCCATCCTTTCAGTCTCCATGCATTTTTCTTGGTGAGATGTATTTCTTGTTGGGAGCACATAGATGGGTTTGTTTTTTTAATCCATTCAGCCAGCCTGTGTCTTTCAACTGGAGAATTGAGGCCATCTACATTTAAGGTGACTATTGATAAATAGCAACGTTGCCCTGCCATTTTTCCCTATAAATATTCCTATTTTTTGACTTTGGATTTCCTTTGTACTTTTCCTGGGAGATTTCCTTCCTTTGCCTACTTCTGTAGTGATGACCATATTTCTGTGTGTAGCACATCTTTAAGCATCTTCTGAAGGGTCAGACGGGTGGTGACAAATTCTTTCAGTCTCTGCTTGTCATGAAAAGTCTTGATTTTGCCTTCATTCACAAATGAGAACTTTTCAGGGTATACTGTTCTGTGTTGACAGTTATTTTCTTTTAAGACTTGGACTATATGTTGCCATTCTCTACTTGCCTATAGGGTTTCTGATGAGAAGTCTGCTGTGAGTCTAATTGGAGATCCTCTGAAAGTAATCTGGCTTTTCTCTCATGCACATTTTGGAATCTTTTCTTGATGTTTTACCGTGGAGAGGTTGATTACCATGCGTCATGGTGAAGATCTTTTCTGGTCATGTCTATTAGGGGTTCTCTGTGCTTCCTGTTCTTGGATGCCCCTTTCTTTCTCTTAATTGGGGAAGTTTTCGGTTACTATTTCACTAAGAAGACCTTCTAATCCTTTGTCTCTTTCCACACCTCAGGAACTCCTCAATCCCATATGTTGGGTCATTTGATAGTATTCTGTAATTCCCAGCAATGTTTTGTAGTTTTCTAATTTCTTCTCTGGTTTTTGGTCTGACTGTGTGATTTCCTGTGCTTTGTCTTCTCAGTTGGATAGTCTTTCTTCTGCTTCACTAATTCTGTTGTTAAGGCTCTCCACTGTTTTTTTTTTTTTCGTTTGTTCTATTGTTTCTTCATTTCCAGTATTTCATTTTTATTTCTCTTTAAGCTCTCAATTTCATGGGAGAAATTTTCTTTCATGTAGTGTATGGATTACGTTAGTTCCTGTGTTTGCTTCTGATTCCTTCCAAGTAAATCCTATGATCAATTTTTCAAATTCCATTTCTGACATTTCTTCAATTTCTTCATCTTCACAACCTACTATTGAAGTGCTCTGTTCTTTTGGGGGCATTGTGTTGTCTTAGTTATTCTTGTTTCTTGAAGTGGTGCATTTGTTATTCAGCATTCATAGAGAAACTCATTGGTTTCTTTTATTTTTGCTGTGGCAGCTTTTATCTTTGGACTGTGTCTGAGTGAATTAGTGGAGTGTCTGCTTTCAGGGAATAATTAGAGTCGTGTGTTGGGTATGGCCAGGGAGCTCTGTTCATGCTCCAGGGTGAAGGGTTTATCTGCACACCCAGGTTTGGCTTGGTAAATCTCCTTTTTTTTTTTTTTAATCAGAGAAGAGGTTTCTTCTTCTTCATTGTCCTACACTCAGTTGAACTCCTCTCCTTGAAGGAGACCAGTGCCTGGGTGCTATGCCCAGTGAGTATATTATTTGTCTGCTCTTCCACAAGGGCCACACAAAGGATCTGTGCAGTCCTCAGTGTAAGCTCAGATCCCCAGCAATGTCTCTCGCCAGGTAAGCAGGGAGCCCCAATCGCGTGCAGCCTCCCACAGTGAGTGCCCAGTGTCCCAGCCACACCCTGAGTCCTCCCACACAGCCTCAGCATTTTCACAGTCCCAACACTTAATCCTCCTACAGTCATGAGCACCCAGCCCCCTGTCCATTCTCTAGACCAGACAGAGGAGTCTCCACTTGGCTGGTTGCTGGGCACAGACAGGAGCTGGTGCAGCTGTTACGTATGTCCAAAATGGCACCTGCTCTGTCAGCTTGTTACAGGATGCCTTTGCAAACGTGCTCCCCCTTTTGTTTTTTCTCCTCTAGTTTGGTGGGTACACTATCCCCCATGGGGCTCCAAGCCGATTCCCTCTAAGCTCTTTCTGCAGCTTTCTCACCAGTGTCTTGGGCTGCTGCTGTCTGGTCTCATCTCATTTTGCAATGCAGGTGCGGAGGCTCTTGGCTGCTGGGGTCCTAAGTTGTGTGCATCCTCGCCCTCCACGTAGGTGCACTGAGTTCCTCCCATTTGTGTGGAGTTTCCTCTGATGTTTTCTCCCTGGCTCTTCCCTGAGACTGCACTCTTTGCGCTTTTTTAAAACTCTCTTCTAGACGTGAACAGCAAGCTCCCTCCCTACTCCCAGGCTTGTATTTTTGTCCTGTTGTTGTTTTGGCCTTTGGTTGCTCTATAAAACTCTTAGTTTGGAAGCATAGAACCATTTTATTGTTAAGTGACATGATTTCTCCTTGAATGAGCATTCTGATGCCTATGGGCAAGAAATCGCATTTCGCTGATTGTTGGCATCTTGGTCTTTATTGCATGTTAACCTCTCCTTGAACTTGGGGAGTAAATCTAGTTCGTGTGTCTTAATTTTAATAAATAGTTTGCATGAGCACAACCATCTCTGCAAATAATTTTAAAAACCAACAGCTTAAACCAACTTGCGTAGGACCATGGCTATGGCCAGAAGACTTGGTATTGTTAAGGGTCCTTGACAGGAATGGGAGAGAAATCCTCTGTCAAAGGGTCTGAGCCATCTTTCTGGTTTCTGTGTGGAGTGCCAGACCACTAGGTGAACGGGCAGAAAGTAGCATAACTGGTGTAGTTGACCCTGAATACTCACATCCCAGAAGATAGTATCAGTGCTCTAGAGATGGTAGAAACTTTTTGCTCTGCTTATTATAGAGTTTATTTTCTCTTCCTTGTGTGTACCAGGAAGTAGAGCAAAATTTTAATACTGTTGTGAGAAGGTGATGATTTTATGTGATTTTCTTGTATGCACATTAGAACACTTAGAGATTACTAAGTGCTTTTGGCACTCAAAGTGCTACAGGAATGAAGTAATCCCGGTTTGCTCTTCCAGAGTTTGCATCCTAGCATCAGCAAGGGGGAGAGGCACTCAAGATCTGAACATTATTAGTGGTTGAAAAATGAAGACAAATCTCTAAATATAGGGTGAGAAAAATACAGCATAAAACTCAAGTACAACTGGAGAAAATGTTCCTTTTTAAAAAAGATTTATTTGTTTGAAAGACACAGTTACAGAGAGGGAGAGGCAGAGACAGATAATCTTCCATCGGCTGGTTCACTCTCCAGAAGGTAGCAATGGCCGCAGCTGAGCCCACCTGAAGCCAGGAGTGTCATCTGGGTCTCCCACACAGATGCAGGGGCCCAAGGACTTGGGCCATCTTCTACTGCTTTGCTAGGCCATTAGCAGGGAGCTGGATCAGAAGTGGAGCAGCCGGGACCTGAATCAGCCTCCACATGGGATGCCAGCACTGCAGGCGGCGGCTTTACCCGCTACACCACAGCGCTGGTCCTGGAAAAATGTTCATTTAAGATGGCAGTGATGCAGGTGATGAATGTATTTTGGCAGATTTAATAGGAAGGATTGTGTCAATCTCCTTGCTTTCCTAAGACTAAGATCTCTCACCTTTCCTGAGGAAATCTCTAGCACTGGAATTGAAAAGGATTTTAAAAGTGAATGAGTGGATAGACATTAGTAATAGACAGTTGTTATCAATGGATGATGTTACTGCAGTGTTACCAAAGGACAGGAAACAAAAATTAATAGTCAGTTTAGTATATTTTTTTACCTTTTTATTTTATTTATTTGAAAGAGTTACAGAGGGACGTAGAGCCAGAGAAGAGAGGTCTTTGATCCACTGGTTCACTCCCCAAATGACCACAAAGGCTGAGCCAATCCGAGGCCAGGAGCCAGGAGCCTCTGACATGGGTGCAGGGGCCCAAGGACTTGGGCCATCTTCCACTGCTTTCCCAGGCCATAGCAGAGAGCTGGATCAGAAGAGGAGCAGCCAGGACTCTAACTGGCACCCATATGGGATGCTGGCACTGCAGGCGGCGAATTTAACCGCTGGTGCTACAGTGCTGGCCCCAAATTTAGTACATTTTTAGTTTCACTTATTTCCCAAGATGAGATGAGTGACTTGGAAAAAAATAATCCAGCTCCATGAAAAGAAAACGCATGGGCTTTGCATAAACAGAGCTACACAACTGCACATGGACCATAAACCTTCTCACTCCATCATCACAATGCTTGAGTGGTCAGCGATAGAACATAGATTTATGGCATTGGATTTTTGCAACATTTTCCCTCTTTTATTCTTTCTCATTATCCTTGAAGATGTGACTATCATGTTGTTTAACAAAATGTTGATTAATGCATGTAAGTTTAAATAAGGCTTTTAATGCCTCTCAAAAATTTATGCCAAGAGCCAAGTTGAAAAATTTTGGGTCTGTGTTACTCAGTTTACCAACTGAATCACACAAAGAACAAGTTCATTGTCTGCACCTACGACAGAATTTCTGTGTCTTCTGTTCATGTGACAGGTTCCTTATCAGCCTTTACATTTCCTGAAGGTTTTCAGGCTTGCTCAGGTTTGCATTTCTTTAGTGTAGAGCCATGCGTCTGTGGGCAAGGGAGGGAATTAAATTCGGAGCAAGTCTCGGTGTAACAAGATGGAAGGAGCGAGACCCTTCTTTTCAGAGAGTGTTTTTCTTAAACTGAAGCAAGATTGTGAAATGAAGCCAGTGTCCGCCTTCTGAAACAAAGTTCCTAGCTGTCACCTTGAGCTCACAAAGACAAGGTTTCCGAAAAGAGAGAATAACAAGTTCTTCAGGCTCCCGGGGAAGGAGGTGAACAAGGGCCCACAGAGCTAGCTGGCACTGTGCAAGGGTTAACGTCATCCTGCTCGTGCCCAAGAGTGTGCTCATTTGATTGAAATGAGATATTTGACATTTCCCTGTTTTGTGACTGCTCATCTTTCCACCACCCTTATCAGCTTTACTCTGAGTAATCCTACCTATTGGGAGATATGTCAGTCAGAAAATCTTCTGTCACATAAACCTGTGCTCTTGGGAGCACATTTCTGGTGTTTCAGGGTCACACCTAAGGTTTGCAGTCAACCTAGTAAGTTTATTTAAAATGATGTAAAGGTACTTCAACTGTGTGAGACGTGGCACCTGAGAGGAACTTGAGACTGTGTTAACTGTCCAAAGGAAAGATAATAGGCATTCAGAATACTTTATGTCCATAATAAAAACGTACATGTGACTTTGCAATAAAAATTTGGCCACAGATTGATTTAACATGATAAAGATAGGTGTCATATTCTCTTTTAAAAATTGATTATTGTTCTTTCTCTCTCTCTCTCACTGTCCACTCTGCCTGTCCAAAAAAATTGATTATTGTTAACCATCAATAAAAACTGCCCTACCGAGGCCAGTATTGTGGCGTCGTGGGTGAAGCTGCCCCCTGCGACAGTGGCATCCATTATGGGCTCTGGTTTGTGTCCCAGCTGTTCCACTTCCAATCCGGCTCCCTACTAATGCCCTGGGGAAAACCAGTGGAAGGTGGCCCACGTGTTTGGGCTCTGGCACCCATGTGAGAGGCCAAGATGAAGCTCCTTGCTTCAGTGTGGCCTGGCCCTGGCCTTGGCGACCACCTGGGGAATGAACCATCAGAAGAAAGATCTCTCTCTCTCTGTCTCTCCACCTTTGTCTCTAACTCTGACTTTCCAAATAAATACTAATATTTAAAAAAACTGTTCTACTATTCTGAATATTAAAAAACACATGGTTATTCAAGAAAGAATTAGGAAGCAAGTGGCACTAAATGAATAAAGCACCAAAATATGGTTTTGGTCTGAGTAATAAAAAATATAGAAAGTTCTGGAAAGCTTATGTGGTTAGGTCCCTGAATTCAGCTGAGTTTCATGTCTTCTGAAGAAATCTTGGCTGAAATACAAAAGGCGTGCACCTAGGTTAAATGGTATTATTTGGAAACTTGTATAAATGCTACAGGCTGAAGGCACATGTTGTTTTAATTTTTAATTTACTTAATTTGTTTATATTTTGCTTGAATGTCAGACACACACACACACACACATATTAGATCTGTGGGTCCCTTCCCGAAATGGCCAGGCTGAAGCCAGGAGCCTAGAACTCCATTTGGGTATCCCACACGGGTGGCAGGTACCTAGGAACTTGGGCTGTCGCCTGTTGCCTCCTAGGGTGCACCTGAGCAGGAAGCTGGATCAGAAGTGGAGTCGCTGGACTCAAAGCAGAATCTCCAGTATGGGCTGGGGACATCCCAAGCAGTGACGTAGCCACTACAGTAAATGCCAGTCCCATGTTGTCAGTTCTAAACAAAGGCAGCTGTCTAGCCTAGAGCCTAGGTCTGGCCCCGACTCTGCTCCTCCCTGCTTCGATCAAGGATCCGCACGGTTTTTACAATAAAATCATATATTAAAGCCATTTGAATTTCAGTGGCTTTAGTAATTCTGTTTCTGTCTACACAATGTGGCAGGTTGAAACTGTGCTCCATCTTGATGATGTTTGAGAGCACAGTCATCATAAATACATTATTTTGGGAGTCACAGTGTCATCCTCTAGGCTTTTTTTTTTCTCCTGTGCATTTGTGTCTGTGAGTAAATATGAAGTCGTGTCAGCAGGGAGTGTACTCCCCTGTTAGGCTGCTCTTCCTCTGTCCAGGAGAACCCAATGGAAGCTCTAGCAGGTGATCTAACAGGAAGTCTGCTCTGTGTCAGGGCTTCTCTGCTATTATTTTAATGCTCTAATAAACAGGTACAGTTGTTATCATTTTCAGTGAAAGGGAACTGGCTCAGAATTACACACAATTGAGCCAGCTGTGGCCTTGCGTCTACCCACAACCGAATCTAAAAACTTCAACCCTAAAAGGTCAGGATGGAAGAAAACATTTTGCATTTGGTTCAAGCAAAAGAAACTGGAAGCGCTTACATTCCCATGCATGTATATGCTCTATATTCGAGAAAAAATTGAGACTATGTTGACTATTTAAATTTGCTTCAGAGGACTTAAGAAGATACACACACACACACACACACACACACCCGTATATGTATATGTATATATGTGTGTGTGTGTATGTATATATATATATATATGTATATATGTAAAATCAACCAAAGACTACACCTATACATTTTAACCATTTTGGAGGGGAAATTATTCTGTGCATAATAGCTTTTCATGATTTGGGTACTTTGCTGAGGCTTAAGAAATTGTTAGTGCCAATTCCAATTTGCTTAGTTCATTTACTTTGCACCTAAGTTGCAAATTAATCATTGCTGGTAACATCAATTTAGTTGTAATTAATCATAGGGGGTGGAGTAATGCAGTCACACTGGTGCCAGCCATATTAACTGCCTTATCTGATTGCTCTTGTGTGATTTTCAGCACTTTGATGAATATACAAGGCAAGAAATACTGCGGGGGCCTCCGAGAATATTCATATTACATTTGGAAGTACCTGGAGAGTTCAAAGCACTATAAATAGTTGATTACTGCTTTACCTGAAGATTTTTTTTAGTGGCTCTTAGATCTATAACACGCACGCACACACACACACACACACTCACTCACTTTGCCTTTGCCTTTGCCTTGGGTAAATGGCATGTTGATGTTTTCAGGCAGGTGAAGCTAAAAATGGAGGTTTTATTGGAGTCTTGGCAGGACGTTCAAGGTCGGAGAAAAGTCCATTCCAAAAAATAGTGAGTATTGATGTTTCTTACACAGTTTGTTCCTTTTAAGTAAAAATTTAGGGAAAAATAGGATTCTCATTTCCAGTAGATATTATGTATTAAGCTTTCACCAACAATACCCATCTTGGCAACATTGCGGTAAGAATGTATTGCTACACTCTTATGACTAATATGATTTTAGCTGATTTACAGCAAACATAAACACTGATGTCAAAGGAGTGTTTGATTAAAGAGTGTGTTTTATGGTCCTCAGAGGCTTTGTCTTAGGACTCGGTGTCTGCTGTATCAAGCAGGTCATTTCTCCCAGGGGACGGCTCATCCCACCTGCCACAGGGGAGTCATCTGTAATGTGAAGGGCTGAGCTGTGCTTTTCAGGCCCCTGGTTCTGGCTCTGATCACAAGATGCCTGTGCCTCTCCCTGCACCTGTTAGCCCTAACTCTATCCTGTCCTCTCCAGGTCCGTATTTTACATTGCACTTCTCTGGCTTCTTCTGAGAGCCTGTAGGAACAGCAGGGACCTGCACATGCGTGGAATAGGCCCGAGGACATGGACGCTGGTAGCTGCACTGACGTTCTCCTGTTGACACTGAGCCGTGTTCTTCAGTGTCTGTGATGAGTCTGGGGCCTCTCTAAGAGGTGCGCAGGTGTCTCAGGCTGTGACCAACGAACCCAACTGAGCCAAACTGAACAAGATTGGCTCTGGAACTAACTTTCCAGGTCCTGTTTCTATCATCACACTGGGGTTTTGACACCAAGGGCATACAGGATGCTTTTACTGAAATCTCTGTCTCCTTGTTCTCTTCTCCTTGGCTCTGCCCCAGGTTCTGGGATGTCTTTCTCTGGTCACTTACTACGTGTAGGCATTTGCCTTTGGTCACATTCCCTCTGTGTCTTTCTGGTAGTGTTAAGATCTGAGCTCCTGAGCTTGAAGAGGAACACGGGCAGGAAGTATTGTGTCCCAAGAAGCTTTGTTTCTCTGTTTCCTCCACGTCAAGGCAGTGACTGGGGAAGCAGCAGTGGAGGAGAGTCCCATTCAGAGGGACAAGGAATCTGCTTTGAGGTACGACAGGCTTGATGGTGTAGGATCGGTCTTCATGCTGCCCACGTGCTGTGTGCGCTCAGCTCCTGTCCACAGAGAAACCCCAGCTCCTGTGTCTGTGTCTGCTCTGGCGCTCAGCCGGCAAACGTGCATGTGCGCGCGTGTGTGTATGTACGCGTGTGAGTACTTGCAGTATTCTGTGCACACAGCTCTGTATCTTTTATTTTTTACTTCCTATGTCCTATTCAGTGCAGATCGATACCCCAAATTCTGGGTGGTTCTTTATGATGGCAGCGTACTAGTCAAACAGAAGGAAGTAACAAATTTCAGTTAAGCAGACCCTCATTGGTTGTTTTCGGTGTATTTTTGCTAGCAAACAGTAGTATAGTGAATGTCTTTTAATATGTGTTATTTTGAATATGTCAGGTTAATAAGAACAATTAATTCTTTGAAGTAAAATTACTGGGTTAAATATATATAAATATTTGTATATAGCTGTCTGTATACACATACACACCCATATATAAACACACACATATATGTGTATGCAGACATCTATAAATATTTATATGAGAGAGCGAGAGTGAGAAAATGACCAAGGTTTCACTGATTCACTCCCCAAATGCCTACAACAGACCGGTGGTACTGTCTCTGGGCCAGAGCCCAAGCTGGGAGCTAGCAACACAATCCAGCGCAGGTAACAGGGACCTGATGACTGTGGCCATCACTCCTGCCTCCCACGTCTGTGTTAGCAGGAAGCTGAAGGAAGAAGCCAGAAGCCAGAAGCAAGGATTGATCCTCTTTGTGCTGTGATGGGTGTTGCCAGTGTGGTATTCACTAGGTTAAATGCTTGCCCCTGTAATTTTTTTATTATGATAAATGTGGCCAGTGTCTTCCCAGTAGAGTTGTTTTGACTTAGTCTTATCAGCGTAAATGGGGATGTCTGTTTTCCTTTACTGTTCCTAATAGATTGTAACTTGCATTATCTTGACAACGAGAAGTAAAAAAAATAGCATCTCACAGCATTAATTTGCATTTATTAGTATGAGCCAGTTGAGTGTTATATAAATTTTTAAGAGTCTTTTTATTTTTGTTTGTTCTTACCCTTGTTCCATTTTTCTATTACTTTGTTGGTCTTAGTGATTTTTAGAAGCTCTTTGTGAATTAAGATTATTTGCTCTTAATTTGACATATTCATTTCATTTTTATTGCCTTGTCATTTATCTTTTAGCTTGTTCATAGTATGTTTGGAAATGCAGAAAATTTTATGTATGTCATCTGACTCATCCGTTTGCTGTTTTGGGTCTTCGTTTTTGCGGCATGTTGAAGTGACTCCTCAACTCGGACTGTGAAATTAATTCTCTGGAGCTATTATTTCTCTGGCTTTATTTTTTATGATTAAATATTGGTCAATCTGGAATTTACTTTGGTGTAAAATGTGAGGTAGGGATTACAGGTTTTTTAGATATTTACCTACTTATATTACCACTATTTGACTAATCTGCCTTTTAAACTATTTGAAATGCAAATTTTATTATATAATACATTGATGACACTATAATGAAATTTAGAAATACACCTATATAGCTTATTATTATATCACGTTTAGTTATGTATGAAACTTCTAATCATTTCATTGATTGGCATGTGTATTCCTTTACCACTATGATGTAACTTGAAACAATTCTGTAATTCATTGGAGAAAGTATAAGGTTGTTGTTTTTGAACTTAAGAGATTAAAACACCTAATTAATTAGAGCAAGTCATACTTCATCCAGAAAGAATAGTTACAAATGACTGCAACATCCTGGAGGCTGCAACGCATACTACAGACCCAACTTACAGATGAGTCCACCCTGTGTCTGTGGTCACTGAGCTCTGAGCACGGCCCAGGTGAGTGGTCATGGGCGAGTTCTGAATAGCAGGGTCTAAGAATTGTCTGGTAATCGTGAGCCTGCTGGAACAGGTAGTGTCATTGCTCCTGATGGCAATTTTCTTACCTGGTTAATGTGACAGAAAGCAGTGACATTGAATTAGATTGACTGAGTGATGAACTAGCCAGAATAATTGAGCACAGACATCACTCCCTTCTGGAGAAGGGTAGCCTGAGCCTGTCAGTTTTGGGGAAATGAGGCCAAATTCAGGACAACCTATTAAGAAAATCAAAGTAAGACACTGGAGGTTTTACCGCCTGGAGAGAGTGATGTTAGCACAATGAAGCACCCTGTGACCAGCTTGTACTTATTATTTTTTTAAAGATTTATTTATTATTTGAAAGTCAGAGTTACACAGAGAAAGAGAGAGACAGAGAGAGAGAGGTCTTCCATCCAATGGTCCACTCCCCAATTGGCCACATCGGCCAGAGCTGCGCCTGTCCGAAGCCAGGAGCCAGGAGCTTCTTCCGGGTCTCTCAGGCAGGTGCAGGGGCCCAAGGACCTGGGCCATCCTCCTTTCTTCTCCCAGGCCACAACAGAGAGCTGGATCGGAAGTGGAACAGCCAGGTCTCGACCGGTGCCCATATGGGATGCCGGCACTTCAGGCCAGGGCATTAACCTGCTGCACCACAGCGCCGACCCCCAGCTTGTACTTACTAACTAGGGTTTCTATGTTGTGTTTTAGGTAGGAGATAACACATACAAATGTATACCATGTGAATGTCCATGTGGTGACTTGGGAAAGACGTCCCCTCCAAAGGGCCCATGAAGAAGCAGAGCCGTGAGCACAGTTCAGGGAGCACTGCTTCAGAGTTCATCGCTCAGAGATCTTTAAAATTTTGTTTCATTTCATTAATTGTTTGAAAGATTTATTTATTTTATTTGAAAGGCAGAGTTACAGAGAGGCTGAGACAGAGAGCTAGAGCGAGAGCGAGAGCGAGAGAGAGAGAGAGAGACAGAAAGAGGTCTTCTATCCGCTGGTTCATTCCCCAGATGGCCGCAACGGCCAGAGCTGGGCCAATCTGAAGCCAGGAGCCAGGAGCTTCTTCCTGGTCTCCCATGCGGCTGCAGGGCCCAAGCACTTGGGCCATCCTCCACTGCCTTCCCGGGCCACAGCAGAGAGCTGGATGGGAAGTGGAGCATCTGGGACTTGAACCAGTGCCCATGTGGGATGCCAGCACTACAGGCGGTGCTTTACCCAGTATGCTACAGCTTTGGCCCTTCATTAATTGTTTTATATCCTGGTTTTGTTACTTAATCTTTGAACTTCTTGCCATGTTTATATATGGCTTAATTCATTCTCTTGTGTTAAATTTTGCATTACTTATTTATTTATTTTCATCTATTAGAAAGACAGTGTGATGAGGTAGGGGGTGGAGAGAGAGACAGAGAGAGAGAGAGTGCTTCCTCCAGTAATTCACCCCCTCTCCCAATTGTCAGCACTAGGTATGTCTGAGCTAGGTTAAAGCCAAGAGCCTGGAACTCCCTTTTGGTCGCCCATGTTGGTGACGGAGGCCCAGTCACCTCTGCTTTCCCAGGCACATGAGTAGGAAGCTGAATCAGATGTGTGGCAAGCTGAGACTCCGTCTGGCACTGCAGTATATGGGATGCAAGTGTCCTAATCAGTGGCCTAGCCTGGGTGCTCCAGTGCCTGTCCCAACACTATCATCTTGATACAATTCATTGTTTTTATGTTGAACTATAGAAAAATTCTCATGCAACACAAAACCAAAATTAATGTAATCAACGTAACTTTGAAAACTGAATAGTTATTTCCATTCATCAAATGTGCAACAAGAAATTTGGAGAAATGGACATTCTCCTACATATCCACGATTCTTTGATAGACTACTTAGGCCTCTTAGAGTTTGAGCACGTCTGTACTGTTTGATTGAGCCCTCTCACTCTGAGCATCAACTCTGCATAGGTCAAAGCTCCAGACGTGAAGCGAATGCAGGAAGGATTTGTATAGCAAGACTGCGCAGTGTGGCAGGAAACTGGATAGTACCTGAAACTCCGTGTGTTACGCACTGGTTGAACAATCACAGGCAGCAAGGAAGTAGACTATGAAAGGAAGAGTTTAAAAGTTGTGTCTGAGCCAAAGCTACTAACCTCGATAGCTGATCACGATGGGCCGTAGAGTACAACCAGCACCTGGCATCATGATGTAGCATACTACGCACTTACGGGTTGTTTTTGTGAAATGCATGAAAAATCACTCCAGGAGGTTTGAAATTAAGCACAAGCCTGGTAAAATTGCCTGTGTCCGTAGTGACATGTACTGATATGATTTAATGATTATGATGTTTTAAAAATTTGTGCTCCAGTGTGAGCAGTTATGTACTAGTTTTATCATTTGAAAAAGTAAATAAATAAGGATAATTTAAAATGGATACAACATGATTGGGTGAATAGGTTGTACCGAAAATACCTTTTTCTCCATTGGCACATAAAGCTTAATGATTTTAAAAGCAGATACTTTGCTTGCATTTTTTTTTTTTGACAGGCAGAGTGGACAGTGAGAGAGAGAGAGAGGGAGAGAGAGAGAGAGAGAGAAAGGTCTTCTTTTTGCCATTGGTTCACCCTCCAATGGCCACCGCGGCCGCCGCGCTGCGGCCGGTGCGCTGCGGCCGGTGCACCACGCTGATCCGATGGCAGGAGCCAGGTGCTTCTCCTGGTCTCCCATGGGGTGCAGGGCCCAAGCACTTGGGCCATCCTCCACTGCACTCCCTGGCCACAGCAGAGAGCTGGCCTGGAAGAGGGGCAACCGGGACAGAATCCGACGCCCCGACTGGGACTAGAACCCGGTGTGCCGGTGCTGCAAGGCGGAGGATTAGCCTGTTGAGCCACGGCGCCGGCCCAAAAGCAGATACTTTGAATATATTTAGCAGGAATCTGAAGTAGGAGCACCAGGCCACACTGGACTGGTATGAGATGTTGCTCAGTAATGCCTTCTTGTTGTTCCGGTTTTGGACCCCGGGATCTAGAACCTTGCTTTGATCTCATTACCCCTTCTTCCCACAAGAAAGAGATGTTGAACAAAGCTTGGGGGAAAACATCCCTTTATTATTAACACCTCACTGCACTTGGCCTTCCATGGAGGCCTACAGGGCAGAACCAGAGCTGGCTGAACACCGGCATCAGATACGTCCCCATCTGCGCTGGGCCGTGAAACCTCAGCTCCTCAGTAGCAACAGGTGCCTCTGCAAGAACCAAGCAAACAAGCACAGGCGAGCACCTTACGGTGCCGTTTCTGCTTCCAAGTTTGTCCTGCTAGGAGACAGGACAGCAGCATCGTCACACTCAGGTTAGCAGATTCGCACTCTCACCTCTTGGAAAATGTGTTCCTTGCCCTTGGTAGCCACTTATCCTTGAGGCAGGGAGAGGAGAAGGAAGAAGAGAGAACTTTTATACCTTAGACAATCTGAGTTAAAACTAAGCAAAACTGTCAGAAATCAAAAGCAGTGTATAGAAAGAGATGGAAATTAATTTTCAACTACTTTTTCAAACGTGGGGGTTCATGATAATAAAAGCCATGTTTTTTCCCAGGCACTGCTAGGTTTCTCAAACTATCTGTGCTTCAAGGAGAGTTGAGTCCATGTGTTCTTAGTTAATTTACACTTAACTCATCACAGTGTTGACTTGTTATTCCAGCTATTTGGTATCTCAGAAATCATACACACATTTTAATATATGTTCAAAGTCTTTGCTGCGCTTGGATAAGGAAGTCATCATTAGCCTGCAGTAAACAGAACCTGGGAGAGCTGAAGTCTGTTTGCAAGTGGGGAACACAGGGAATTCATGGGGTTTGAAACTTGGCAAACTCCTTTCACACACATGCCTGCAAAATCTTGAAAGTGGTAAACACGAGAGATGACCCAAAGACATGGAATTCGGCACACAGGCACACGCGGGATCTCTAAGAGTGTGAAGACGCTACTCGGAGATTCACAGTGAATGTCAGCTGGAGTCTGTCCTTACATGAAGGAGCTCCAAGTTCAGCATGGACGGCCCCGTGGTGGTCCACCCACACCTCATGAGGAACAGGAGCTGGCAGGCTCATCTTTTTACCTGATGCTCCTTAAATGTTTTCATGACTCAACGACCTGCTTTACTTTTGCATAAATCGTATTAGATATGTATCTAGTAAAACTTTCTTGTGTGTTTTTATTTATAGGTTAGAAGTACTTTTTCTGTGCCTTCTGTCATCGGGCCATGATACTTGTTTAAATGTTATCATGGATGAATGCTTGAGTGTGTAGGTCGAGGTGATCAAAGATGCCCTTAAAAATGAACCACTTCTCCTGATGGGCTCACGCAGACTTGGGAGCTGTTGGATCCTGGAAGCTGGTGCTTTGTGGCTGGACACAGGGAGGGGCTTGGAGGCTGTAGACTGCCCTGGCAGGCGTTCGGGGGCCAGTCTGTGCCAGGGGGAACGGAACCTGTTCCTGTGCATAGCGCATTGTGGATTCAAGCAGAAGGTTCCGAAAAATGGATCAGCAGGGCCGTGAGGCTGCAGAACTTGGAGCAGCCAGGACCCTAGGGTTCTAGGGTCGGGGGTGGGGTGGGGGGCGAGGTGGCAGAGACAAAGCTGGAGGTAGAAGAGAGGCGAGCAGTTCTCACCACCTCCGATTTCTCTGAGTAGGTTGACCTCTCACTGCTCAGTGAGGCATTCGTAGAGTAATGGAAGTGTCCGGGGCAGAAGGAAACATGGCTGTCAGCTTAGGCTACTTCACAAATGCTGGCCTTCTGATTTTTGCAATTGTGGATTTTGTTGTCAGAGAGGTAGCATCTTTTTCTTTTTTGTTACATATTTATTTGAAAGAGAGAGAGAGAGAGAAAGAGAAATGTTGATCTACCATCTCCTGGTTCACTCTCCAAATGGCTACAACAGTTGGGACTGGGCCAGGCTGAAGTCAGGAGCCCAGAACTCCACCCAGGTCTCCTTCATGAGTGGTGGGAGTCCAAGTCCTTGGGCCATCTTAGACTGCCTTTCAGGTGCGTTACCGGGAAATGGGATCGGAAGTGGAGAAACCAGGACTTGAGCTGGAGCTCCAATTAGATGCGGGCCTCAGAAGTGGTACCTTAACTGTCTACACCACAGCACTGGCCCCATCCCCTGCTGCCTTCAAGTGAGAGAGCTGGGATGAGCAGCCTTGGGGCCTGTCCTTAATTCTGGTAAAGCACTCCACATTTCCACATTGCCAGCTAGTTGGTAGTCTCCTTTTTTTTTTTTTTTTTAAATAAAAATGATTGATTTATTTACTTGAATGGCATAACAGGAGAGTGAGAGAGAGAGAAAGACAGAGAGATCTTCTTTCTGCTGGTTCATTCCCTAAATGCCTACAACAGCCAGATCTGGGCTACATGGAAGCCAGCAGCCCAGGTCTTCATTTGGGTCTCCCATGCGGGTGGCAGGGTCTCAAGCACGTGGGCCATCTTCTGTTGCCTTTCCAGGCTCCTCAGTAGGGAGCTGGAAGCCAAGTGGAGCAGCCAGGACTCGCAAAGGTACTCATGTGGGATGCTGTCATTGCCAGAGGTGGCTTAACCCGCCGCGCCACAGTCCTCCCAGCAGATTTCCGTTTCTTTCTGTCTTCCTCTGCCTTCGCCCTCAACTTTTTGTTCTGTTGCTTCCTTACTCCCTTCCTTGCCTGCCCAGTTGCTTCCTTTTGCCTCACTGGCCCCCACTGTAACTGTAGATTGGAGGAGACATGAGAAACGCTCACAAACAAAGCAGACCTGGAATTATTTTCGGAGAGGGTGGTGGCACAACACATTTGTGAGATTTGCAGTTTATTCTCAGCATATGGGTCCACAGCTGTGAAGCACCCTTGACCTTTAGGAGCTGTGAGCCAACGGGATGGGACCAGCATGTGAAAGAAAAAGGCCCAGAAGACCCGCTGGATGTCAGCTCTCTTTTTAGAAAGAACATTTTGGTGTGTTATGTGTATATGAGTCAGAAACACACAGATTTTATCTCTCTAGCCATATGCATAGTTTAAAAACTAATGGGAAAAGAGTGCTTACCGAAGCATATTTTGAGTTTTAATTGCCATTTTGCTCTTATGATCTCTGGAAGATGGAAGCTAAAGAATTATGAGACAACAGAGGCAAAAGCAGTCCTGAGTTCTATTTCTTTATTTTAAGGTATTTTTATTTGAAAGGCAGAATAACAGAGAGTGAGGGAAGAGACAGATTTTCTATCCATTGGTTCACTCCCCGAATGGCTACCACAGCCAGTTGGGGCCAGACTGAAGCCAAGAGCTCCATCCAGATCTCTCACAATGGTGGCAGAGGCCCAAGTACGTGGGTCGTCTTCTGCCTTCCTTCTTAGCAGCAAGACGGATTGGATGTGCAGGAAGTTGGATCCAAAGTGGGATAGCTCCGTTTCCGTTTAAGTTGGATCTAGCTTCCTGCTAACATTCCTGGGAAAGCTCAGGAATCTGGGTCCTTGAATCCGTGAGAATGACCCAGAGCGGGTTCCTGGCTCCTGGTTTCCGCCTAGTGCAGACCTAGTTGTAGTGGTCATTTGGGGAGTGAACTGGTGTATAGAAGATTCTTTCTCTCTGTGTCTCTGTCTCTGTCTCTCTCTGTCACTCTGCCTTTCAAATCAATAGATGTTTAAAACAATTTAGACAATGGAGAAAAGCAAGTGGAGTAGCTGGGATGTGTACGGGCTGGTTGTGTCGGATGCCAAGGTCTCCACCGTACTGGCCCCAATTGTGAGTTCTAAATGTTGCTGTGGCCAGCGCCGTGGCTCACTAGGCTAATCCTCCACCTTGCGGCACTGGCACACCGGGTTCTAGTCCCGGTCGGGGCGCCGGATTCTGTCCTGGTTGCTCCTCTTCCAGGCCAGCTCTTGGCTGTGGCCAGGGAGTGTAGTGGAGGATGGCCCAAGTGCTTGGGCCCTGCACCCCATGGGAGACCAGGAGAAGCACCTGGCTCCTGCCTTTGGATCAGCGTGGTGCGCCGGCCGCAGCGCGCTGACCGCGGCGGCCATTGGAGGGTGAACCAACAGCAAAGGAAGACCTTTCTCTCTGTCTCTCTCTCTCACTGTCCACTCTGCCTGTCAAAATAAATAAATAAATAAATGTTGCTGTAGCATGTGACACTTTGTTCGAGCAGTAAGATCATGCAGTCTGAGAGTTTGATTCTGAAAGCCTTGATGCGTGTATAGCGTTTGACCTAATTACAGTGCTAAAAGACGTTTTTGAGCAAGTGTCAATCTGAATTTGTTGAGTGGGAATCGGGAGCAGGTCTAGGAAGCATTTGCTTCCTTGGAGGCTGGGTGATGCTTGAGTACAGGTGTCGGATGAGGCCATCAAAGTGGAAAAAGTGGCGAGCTACTTCATGGATCATTTTAACTCTTGCCAAAATAAAAGCATCAGCTGGCTGCTCTCAGATGCATGTTAAAGTTCCCCGCCTCATATACTTGACTTTGTTGATTATAAGTAGGACCTGGTAGAATTTGGATTATTTCTGTCAAGACGAATACAGAAACACATCAGGATTGTTAGAGTGCGTTTCTATTTAGATCCTTTTGTCCAACTTGATGGGGAAGTGTTTGACAATGATTCCATTGGTCTCGTGGGGGTATTTAGTCACATTGCCCTGTTTTGGTGTAAGAGTACTTGGGTTGGCGCCGTGGCGCACTAGGTTAACCCTCCACCTGCGGTGCCAGCATCCTACATGGGTGCCGGTTCTAGTCCCGGCTGCTCCTCTTCCAGTCCAGCTCTCTGCTGTGGCCCGGGAGTGCAGTGGAGGATGGCCCAAGTGCTTGGGCCCTGTAGCCGCATGGGAGACCACCTGGCTCCTGGCTTTGGATCGGTGTAGCGTGCCGACCATGGCGGCCATCTTGGGGGTGAACCAATGGAAGGAAGACCTTTCTCTCTGTCTCTCTCTCTCACTGTCTGTAACTCTACCAGTCAAATAAATATTAAAAAAAAAAAAGTACACACAATTAGCTGAGTAGGTCTCCACTCTCCCCTGCGAACACTGTCTACAAGCTCATCTCTTTATTAAACTTGTGTTTATTCCCTGACTTGCCCAGAAATTTCTAAGAGAACATTGAAGCTTAAATAAACTATCTCTGGTTAGCTTGTGGTTTGGCTTAAAAGAAAAAAAAAACCCTAGAATGACTTTAATCAAACCATTTCAGATGCTAGAATTGAATGAAATCATAGCAAAGCTATGCTTGCAATTTTATGGAAATGATAGGTTGGTTGGAACAAAAATACTCAGTTCTCTTGGTGCCAATGTGGAGTCTACTCAGAATAGTCTGCTCAGTCCGTGGTGCCAGGCCGTGTCACCCAGCAAGAGAACTTACATGTCAGTGTCACAGCTGTTGGTAACTATGTACTCTCTCTCTCTCTCTTTTTTCTTTCTTTTTTTTTTTTTTTGCATGTTGCTCCATTTTTTTTTTTTTTAAATAGAAGGAAAACCGGGCTATGTTTCAAAGTTGAAATATGGTCCACGGAAAAGCTTTGTTCACATTTAATTAAATTACTGTTTATGAGCCGTCTGTTTAATCAGACTCTGCTCCTACCCCAGAGGGAGGGACTGGGTAGGGAAAAGGTATGAAGTCCCCCCTCCTCACTCCACACCCTCCTCACCTCTGCTCTTCTAAGAGTACAAGGTACAAATTGAGATGGGTTTCTAAGAAACGCCATTGTAATGACAAACTCTCCCAGCCACTGCTGTGACAGGGGCCCTTAACGGATCTCTGCGTGGCTCATTAACTCTGAGAACTGTAAAATAACCTTTCTGCAGATGGCAGGGGGCAGAGCTCACTCTGCCCCGCTTCTCAGCTGTAATGGTGTTCTGTTTGGCCAAAACAGTTCACTTTCATATTGCAGATCAGGTTTCTTTTTTAAGTTAGTAATAAAAAAAAAAAAAAAAAAGATGAAGAGTCACCGTGAACTTACATATGTAAATTTGAGTCATGCAGCTTTAAATTCAGTCGTGTCTCGTGCCACTGGACCTGACAACAAGTAGCCAGCATTCGGGCTCTGTCCTGCTCGTGGGAACTGGGATTCACGGCCTGTGTTCTTCGGGAGGCTTCCCAGGGAAGGGCGGGGGCTCTGCCACAGGAGGCGAGCCTGTGTTTTTCTTACTTTTGCTGCTCTGCTGGTTTCGCCGTATTTTCTGAGTTCAAGTCTCTAATCAGTTGGTGGGAGTATAGACTTAGTGACATTTATTTTGGAAAACATGTTCTGCTAGCACTGTGGAGTATTGTAAGCCGTTTAATTCTAAAATTGGCAGCTGAGACAGATGCTGAGTTCACGGAAGCAACCGCTCAACTGTTTGATTCGAAAGCATTTTGGAGCAACGAAGGCCAGGACGTGATTTCTGGGTCTGCGCCCTTCGGAAAGAGAAACTGTTGCCTTCAGGGGCTTCCCACCAAAGGCGCGTATTGGGAGGCTGAGCAGAAGCCCACACTGCCGCTTCCGTTTGCAGCATGTCCCGTGGACGCACGAAGAGTTCCGGTTGGTTAATGTTAAAGGGAACTACGGAGACACAGAGGAATAAAAGATGAGACTCTGCAGTTGTTTTGGGGTGCAGGTGTGTGAGAGAGTTAAAAGGAGGGAGGGAGGGAGGGGTACACTGGGGGAGAAACAGGACAAGCAATAGGAGATAGGATTGGACGGGCATGCCTTTGAGTGAGACACGTAGTAGGCTCACGTTAGAATGAGACGACTTGCATGGAGCGGGAAGAAGCATCAGGGTGGTGGCAGGGAAATTCTGAAATCACAGGGAAATAATTGTTTTGGAGGGTGGAGGAGGCGCATCTGTCACAGACCAGGTACTACACCAGGCCTTTAAGAGAGATTTCTGCACTTAAAAATAGTCCTTACCTAGGTATTATGATGGATGAATAGTATAATGGGTGAAAGAATTTGGCCAGCTTATCAAAACCACACAACTTGCAAGTGCCAGTACTGGGATTTGAACAGGGGGGTCTGAGCCCATTGACTGTCTCTTTCCACATAATGTCTAAAGGGATGATACAGATTGTAGGCAAGCAGATCAGGGAGAGGAGAGAGGTAGCTGTTGGAAGGAGGGGTGAAGGAACAAAGCCAGACCATAGTGGAGTGACAGATACTGCCATGATACCAACCAGGTTGTATTTGCCCTAAATCTTTGATGTTTGCTATAGTAATGAATGAATGAAAATTTTATATTTACTGATTTCTCATTTTACTTGAAAGGGATAGAGAGAGAGACAGACAGACATTCCATCTGTTGGTTCACTCTACAATCCTGCCACCTCTAGGGCTGGCAACCAAAGCCTGGAGCCTAGAATTTTCAAGTCTCCCACACAGGTGGCAGGGACCATATGCTTGGCCAGCATTTGCTGGCCTCCCAGGCACATCAGCAGGAAGCTGGACCAAGAGCGGAGGAGCTGGGATTGGAAAGGCACTCCGTGTGGGGTGCAGGTGTTCCAAGTGGTGCCTTAGTCTGCTAAGCCATAGCACCCACCCATGCACATAGATTTTAAAACAGTATTGTTGGATTTGGCTATGACTGAAAATTTGCTCTCCTTTAACACATATGCATAGTCTTTTCTGCATACTAAATGCAGGTTGCTTAGATTATTTTTTAAAAGATTTATTTATTTATTTGAAAGTCAGAGTTACACAGAGAGAAGAGAGGTAGAAGAGAGGCAGAGAGAGGCAGAGAGAGAGGGAGGAAGGGAGGGTGGGAAGGGAGGGAGGTCGGTCTTCCATCCGATGGTTCACTCCCCAGATGGCCACAACGGCCGGAGCTGTACCGATCTGAAGCCAGGAGCCAAGAGCTTCCTCTGGGTTTCCCACGTGGGTGCAGGAGCCCAAGGACTTGGGCCATAGCAGAGAGTTGGACAGGAAGTAGAGCAGCCGGGCCTTGAACCAGCACCCACATGGGATGCCAGCGCTTCAGGCCAGGGCGTCAACCCACTGTGCCACAGCGCCAGCCCAGTTGCTTAGATTAAATGCTTTGGCATCAACCTCAGTATCACCCTCCCTGTTCCACAAATAACCCTCATAAACTCTCCAGGGCGTACATTACCAGAAGGGCTAGAACCATGGTGCAGCAGGTTAAACCACTTCTTAGAATGCTGGCACCTGATGTCAGAGCATTGGTTCAAGTCCCAGCCGCTCTGGTTCCAAGACAGCTCCCTGCTAATGTACCTGGGTAGGCAGCAGATGACGGGCAAGATATGTGGGCCCCTGCCACACACTGGTTAGGACCTGTATGGAATTCCTGACCCCTTTAGCTTATGTTAGAACTGGATGTTGTATCCATTTGGGAAATGAAGTAGCAGATGCAAGATCAATCTCTGACTTTCTCTGTGTCTCTGTCTTTTAAATAAGTAAATGTTCTTCGCACACACACACACAAAATAGAGTTGCTAGAGATGTTTATAGGTGAAGGCTTGTGAAATCTCAAAGATGTATAGCCAGATAGAGTTGGCTGGCTTTGTCCCATTTAATACTAGAATCCAATGATTTTAAAAGAATAGAGTTGTTAAAGTTAAGGAAGTTCTATTTCTTTTATCTGTGTTTGTTTATTTTTACATTTTAATTTTTTACTGTGAAATTTTAACATGAACACTGTGCTCAGTTGGTTCGGTTGTGTGCACGTTCCAGTTCCTTAGTGTCACATCAAAATGCCAGTGTGTTTTTCAGAGATAGCAAATGCACTTGGCAATTAGTCTGATCAATGGAAGTCCTGCAGCTGGAAATACTGCATAATAAAAGACAAATTACCCTCAGAAGTGAGTGACTGCTATAAAAGGGAAGAGATACAGCTTAAAGTCGTGTGCCTCTACTATAAATTATTTGCCAGTTTGCGTCTAGAAATTAAGGTGTGATAGTAGATTGTGGTGGTTCGCTGTGCCACTTGACAAGACTGATTGAGTGATTTTGTTAAGTTCTCTGCACTTGTACTTTACTTCTGTTTGCTGATAAAAACTCTTTATGCCTATTTCATGGACCAGCTATGCCCAGCACTCTACCGATTGGTCTGGCACAATGACAGTTCAAGAGAAATATTGCAATACAAATAAATGTGACTATATCCTTGCATTGGCTTACACATACAATATTGTTACTATTAGTTTAAATGCAAGCAGGAAAAAAGAAAATAGGTGAGAAAACATTATCAAATTTATTAAAGTGAAAGAAGGGGCCAGTGCTGTGGCATAGTGAGTAAAGCCGCCGCCTGCAGTGCTGGCGTCCCATATGGGCGCTGGTCCAAGTCCTGGCTGCTCTGCTTCCGATCCAGCTTTCTGGTATGGCCTGGGAAAGCAGTAGGAGATGACCCAACTCCTTGGACCCCTGCATGCACGTGGGAGACCTGAAAGAAGCTCCTGGCTTCACATGGGTGCAGCTCCAGATGTTGTAGCCATCTGGGGAGTGAACCAGCATATGGAAGACCTCTTTCCCTCTCCTTCCCCCTCCCTCGCTCCCTCCTTCCTCCCTCTCTCTGCCTCTCTCTCTCTCTCTGCCTTTCAAATAAATAAATAAATCTTAAAAAAATTGAAAGAAAAGAAGGAGGAATTAATTTAAGAAAGAAAAGTACTATTCTAAGGGGGTCAGTGTTGAGACTTGAAGGTATTGACTGAATTTTAAATGGCGTAGATTCAGCCCTGATATAAACCCTCCTCCAAAACTAACGTAATAGAATTAATGAATGAATAACAGGGCTCTGATTAAATTTTTTTCTTTTTCAACTTAATGTGATAGGCACAATGGCAAGAGAAGGGGGCAGAGAGATCCTCGGAGATCTTCTTTCTTCTAGTTCGTTCTCCAAATGGTTGCAGCAGCTAGCTCTGATTCTGCTTGAAGCCAGGAGCCAGGAACTCCGTATTGGTCTCTTAGGAGGCAGGGACTCCAGTTCTGGAGCCGTCACCTGCTGCTTCCCAGGCTCATTAGCAGGAAGCTGGATGAGAAGCAGAGCAGCCAGGTCTGAAACTCAGATTCGTAAGTGGGGTCCCAGCATTATAGCAGTGACCTAACCCGTAGCGCCACAATGCCAGTCCATGTGCTCTACTGATGGATTATTGTTTGTAATACATATATTTCAAATATATTGCTGTTGACAGTCATCTGTGCAGCTTGAAATCCAAGGAATATACCAGATATAGGCCATGTTATATGATGGAACTTTCATTTTAATATTAATATTTAAAGCAATTTATATATTATCTGTTACATTTTATTGGAATACAGCATTTCTTCATTCAGCCTTCAAGCTCAAGCACTGGGTTTTAAAGAGTCTGAGGTTAAAAATCTAGCAGTAGCCTTTGCAGATGGGAAACACTGAGGTTTCTCACTTGTCCAACTGGGGACGCTGGTTGACTTGACACAAATAGGCATCTATTAGAGGACAGATCCTTTGGCTTCTTAACCTCCACTTAAGGGAGACAGGCTGAACATACTGCAAAACGTACATAAAGGCTTTAGAAAATCCGCAAAGTGGGAGGCATTGTGGTGCAGTGGGTTAAGCCTGCAGCCCATATTGGAATGCCAGCCGAGTCCCAGCTAGTCGGCTTCCAAATCCAGCCTTCTGCTCGTGCAGCTTGGGTGGCAGCAGAGGATGGCTCAAATGCCCAATTCCCTGTCACGTACACAGGAGACCCAGAGAGAGTTCCTGCTGCTCGCCTGGGCCTGACCTGCCAGCGCCAGCTGTTGTGGGCGTGTAGGGAATGAACCAGAGGATGGATGCTGGCTCTCTCCCTCCCTCTCCCTCTCCCCCTCATTCTCTCTGTGTCACTCTGCCTTTTGATAAGGAAATGAATACAATATCAGAAAAAAAAGAATATCCTCAAAGATCTATCCAGGTTTTGGAGGGGCACGATGCGAGTCTGGGCCACAGTTTGAGATGCGTACGTAGCGTGAGGATCGGGGAGCTTTCAGGCTCATGAAGGGTTACGTGTTCAGGTAGGTGCGTTTCCGGTACAGGAGGCAGCTCCGGGCAGAACCTTACTGCCACTTGGCACCAGCTTCAGCTTTGTTAGGTCACTTGTATCATCCTTGGAGTGACTACTTAACTGTCAACTTTCCATGTGTACCTTGTGTCCCCAAATCAAGGTCTTTGATTTTCTTGTAGCCTCTCTAGTTTCAAGGATGTGCAAAGCACAGTCAGTGAAATGAAAATGAATTCATTCAGCAAAGTTTTACTGCTGCCATTATGTGCTGTGAGATTTTAATTGTGACTTTTTTTTTTTTTTTACCATGAACAACAAGGGTATGGAAATCTCAGTGCCTTGGGCAGGCTTTGCCTGTTTGCTGCTGATAGAAGCTCTGCGTGCACATTCAGAACTCGTGCTCTACCCAGTGCCCCACCATTTATTCTAGTGCACTGACCATGAAGAAACGATTCACTGCGAGTGGGTATTTTCAGGTCCCATCTGGGCTCCGAGATGAAGAATGTGTGCTGCCTGAGCCGAGTATAGTTAGGGCCTCTGTGTTTCCACCTTGGGAACGAGGACCAGGTTTTTTTTTTTTTTTTTTTTTTTTTTTTTTTTTTTTTTTGACAGGCAGAGTGGACAGTGAGAGAGAGAGAGACAGAGAGAAAGGTCTTCCTTTTGCCGTTGGTTCACCCTCCAATGGCCGCCGCGGCCGCTGCGCTGCAGCCGGTGCACCGCGCTGATCTGAAGCCAGGAGCCAGGTGCTTCTCCTGGTCTCCCATGGGGTGCAGGGCCCAAGCACCTGGGCCATCCTCCACTGCACTCCCTGGCCACAGCAGAGAGCTGGCCTGGAAGAGAGGCAACCGGGACAGAATCCGGCACCCCGACCGGGACTAGAACCTGGTGTGCCGGCACTGCAAGGCAGAAGATTAGCCTAGTCCCATGCTTTGGGACTCCTCCATGGGCTCGGGCAGCGTGTCCAAGTTTTGCTTCAGTGCTGCCGAGGGATGGCGCATGTCAGGGACTGTGCACAGGCTCACGTCTCTCAGCATTTGGAATCATAGACAATTTCAGAGTCGGGGACCTTTGCAAGCACGTCCCTGATGGTTTTTTTGTGGCTTGCTCCCATGACTCAGAAAAATTTCCATCGTGTCTTCTCAGCCTGGCCACACTGAAGAAACTCTGCCTTTCTGGAAGGATTTGGCAGTCATGTGTTCTTAGGTTTTCCCCAGCACACGTGCAGCTCTGTGTTGCAATCGTCAGGTGCTTTCTTCTCTTCTAGACATGACGGAATTGAATTTCATGCTGGCCCTGGTTATCTTCAGTGTCGTGGTATCCTGGCCTTTCAGAGGCCTTTGAGGTTGCTCCGAGGGGTGGGCTTCCCTCCATCTGGATGTCAGTGGTAACTGGTGAAATACATAGGGGTGAGGCCACGCAGCTGTGTCATCAGTCCCCGGAGGAACTGTCGTGGAAGTGCCAGCCCTTCGCTTACCTCTCTCAGCAAGACAGTTTTCACCTTGTTTTTCCCCTTCCTTCTCCCCCATTTATTGATTTATTTATTTATGCATTCATTCATTCATGAGGCAGAGTGAAAGAGAGAGGGAGAGAAAGAGAAATGTCTTCAATGCGCTGGTTCACTCCCCAAATAGCCACAATGGCCAGAGTTGGGCTGATCTGAAGCCAGGAGCCAGGAGCTTCTTCCAGGTCTCCCATGTGGGTGCAGGGACCCAAGGACTTGGGCTCTCTTCTACTGCTTTCCCAGGTCAGAGCAGAGACGAGGATCGGAAGAGGAGCTGCTGGGACACGAATCAACACTACAGTCTTATGGGATGCCAGCACTGCAAGTGGAGGCTTAGCCTACATGCCACAGCGCTGCCCCTACCCCAACCCCCTTAATTTTAATTTTTATTTCCATTTGTTTTGGTAAGTGGAGCTCGGGCATGTGTGTCTGATGGAAGAGGTCCCTGTGGTCATATTGTGATGTTATCGGGTTGTGACCCAGGCTTGGCTCTCCTTGACACCCAGACGTGGCATGTGTGCCGAGGAGACCCAGTTTTCCACAAATAATGGAAAATGAACGGGCTGCATGTTGAGAAGTGAATGCAACATTTTAGGAGACAAGAGACTTTGGGCATGCCAACAGCATGGTTTTAATGAGACAGACAGACTCTTTTAGTCAGGAAGGCATTTTGTCAAAAGGGCCAAAACCCAAAACCGTGGTAGTTCACTAAGCATGAGTTACAGATGTCTTATCAAGACTTTCTGCACCCCCTCCCCCCCAAGGAACACTTTTTTTTTTCTGTAACATTAAAATCCAATGCAATGCCCTATGATTTCCAGTGATAGTGTGCATGTCCACTGCTGTAATGCGCTCACTTGTGTCAAGTACTCACATTTTAAAAGATCACACAGAGAGCGGATGTCTGAAAGTAATCACGGCAACCATGTTGCAGGAATTCGGGTCTTATGCTCACCAGCACACCCTCAGGTTTGTGCCTCAGTGTGCGCTAGTTCCAGCTGCCAGTGTTTTATTTTTTAAAAAAGATTAATTTATTTATTTGAAAGTCAGAGTTACACAGAGAGAGAGGGAGAGAGAGAAAGAGGTCTTCTATCCACTGGTTCACTTCCCAGTTGGCTTCAATGACTGGAGCTGTGCCGATCCGAAGCCAGGAGCTTCTTCAGGGTCTCCCGTGTGGGTGCAGGAGTCCAACAACTTGGGCCATCTTCTGCTTTCCCAGGCCATAGCGGATAGTTGGATCAGAAGTGGAGCAACCGGGACTCGAACAGGTGCCCATATGGGATGCCGGCACTACAGGTGGTGGCTTTACCCACTACAACACAGCCCTGGCTCCCCATGTCAGTGTTTTATAAAGTTGCTTGCTTCTAGCTTTTGTATCACGAGATCCTAGATCATATTCACACATATTTTAGAAAACCTAATTTTTTCAGTTACATTCTGAACAAAATTTATGCTAATTAATAAATTCTATTTCTTTAATATATGTTTCTAGCATTCTTTAGAAAATAAACAAATACATATTATCTTCATGTACTTAATGAATTTTTATATTCAGAAAAATTAGACCACAGAGATACTGGTGTATTCCACCAGCCATACTCAGACAGCTGTTGTACAGAACAAATTGGTCTTCTTCATGGAGTAAAGACATTGTGGTAGGCAGGTGTGCAGACAGCTACAAGGGATCTTCAGAAAGTTCATGGACAGCATACACTATCTTTACTTCTGTTTTCTGCACAAACTCTTCCAAGTACCCTCCCATGATACACATTTGGCTTGGTGAGTGCTTGTGTCCTACAGGTGTAGTTCAGTAACTGAAGACGGAGATTACGACACTGTCTCTGATACTGTTCCACATTTTGGGATTAGACAGTCTATCATGAGAGATTGGCAATACTGTCTGGTGTTTAAAGTTTGCCATCAGTATCTGACTTCAACCCGAAAAACAGTCACCTTCTGTCATTGACTCACCATAGTTAGTTAGAAAAGATCTTTTATCACAGATTAAATGAGGTTTTCAGTGTAGTGTCTAGTCAATAGCAAATTCTTGATTTGTTTCAGTTTTTATTATTGTTATTGATGTTAGTCTGCCAATATCGACAGTACATGATGGAAACCAAATGAAACTGGCATAAAGAAAAGGAAGGCTTTTGTTGGTTTATGAAAAGTGAAAGACCCTGGCTTCAGCCCCACTCAATCAGGAAGAGCATGATCTTGGAGATCTTCTCTTCACTTCTCCTTGTTTGTTTTTTTAGATTTATTTATGTATTTGAAAGGCAGTTACAGAGAGGAAGAAGCAGAGAGAGAGAGAGAGAGAGAGAGAGAGAGAGAGAGGTTTTCCATCTACTGGTTCACTCCCCAAATGGTGACAATGGCTGGAGCTGGGCCGATCCAAAGCCAGGAGCTACTTCCCGGTCTCCCACATGGGTGCAGGGGCCC